>NC_054828.1:64166861-64478267 GCF_018345385.1 Vulpes lagopus | reverse complement strand
ATCTTAGTGTCTGTTTTTGTGCCAGGACCATACTGTCTTGATGACCACAGCTTTGTAATACAGTCAGGCATTGTGATGCCCCCAGCTTTGGTTTTCTTTTGCAACATTCCTCTGGCTATTCAGGGTATTTTCTGGTTCCATACAAATTTTAGAATTATTAGTTCCAGCTCTGTGAAAAATGTTGATGATATTTTGATAGGAATTGCATTGAATGTCTAGATTGCTCCAGGTAGCATAGACATTTTAACAATGTTTATTCTTTTAATTCATGAGTATGGAATGTTTTTCCTGGGATGCAAGCATGGTTCAACATTCACAAATCAATCAATGTGATACATCACGTTAATAAAAGAAAGGACAAGAACCATATGATCCTCTCACTTGATGCAGAAAAAGTATTTGACAAAATACAGCATCCTTTCCTGATTAAAACTCTCCATATTGTAAGGATAGAGGGAATATACCTCAATATCAAAAAAGCCATCTACAAAAAGCCCATGGCAAATATCATTCTCAATGAGGAAAAACGGAGGTTTTCCCCTAAGATCGGGAACACCACAGGGATATCTACTCTCACCACTGCTGTTCAACATAGTACTAGAAGCAATCAAACAACAAGAAAAAATAAAAGGCATTATTCACATTGGCAAAGAGGAAGTCAAACTCTCACTCTTTGCAGATGACTTGATATAGAAAACCCAAAAGACTCCATCCCAAAATTGTTAGAACTCATACAGGAATTCAGCAATGTGGCAGGATATAAAAATCAATGCATAGAAATCAGCAGCATTTCTATACACTAACAATGAGACAGAAGAAAGAGAAATTAAGGAATTGATTCCACTTACAATTGCACCCAAAACTGTAAGATACCTAGGAATAAACCTCACCAAAGAGGTAAAGGATCTATATTCTAAAAACTACAGAACATTTAGGAAAGAAATTGAGGAAGACACAAAGAAATGCTACAGTGTTTTGTATTGATGTTAGAGTAGCTTATCTTTGTTAGGAAACAAATACAACAGGGTGATTTTACTGAAGTAACATCTATCTTGAGATAAGACATTTGCAAAATTAGAAAATAACATATAAGCTAAAACTACTACATAAATAACCTAATAATGTATTAGAATATTTTCTTCCTGAATCCACTATTAGTGAAGTATCACTTTTATCTATAGTTGATTTTCATTTAATGCAGTTTATCTTAAATCAGGAAAAATTTTCAATTGAAATTCTCAACATTAATCTTCCAATGACTAGTTGTAACTTGAAAATACATTTCAAAACAACATACAACACTCTACTAACAGATAACAGTTTCCTCAAAATATTCTCACAGATATATATTTGCAAAAGCATATTAATTTCATGAATGGGTGAAGAATTAAGGGGCTGATCATTTTATATATCAATTTCAGAAAGGAAAGAAAATGTTCCCTATGTGACTCACACTTTAATTTTATTTCCCAAGGAATACCTTTCAAAGAACTCAATATTTATTAAAAGTATTATCAGTAAAAATTTAGATTTTATACATAGTAAAAACTATAATGACTTACACTTTATGTCACTTTATTTATTTTTTTAATTAATTTTTATTGGTGTTCAATTTACCAACATACAGAAAAACACCCAGTGCTCATCCCGTCAAGTGTCCACCTCAGTGCCCGTCACCCATTCCCCTCCAACACCCGCCCTCCTCCCCCCTTCCACCACCCCTAGTTCGTTTCCCCGAGTTAGGAGTCTTTATGTTCTGTCTCCCTTCCTGATATTTCCCAACATTTCTTCTCCCTTCCTTTATATTCCCTTTCACTATTATTTATATTCCCCAAATGAATGAGAACATACACTGCTTGTCCTTCTCCGATTGACTTATTTCACTCAGCATAATACCCTCCAGTTCCATCCACGTTGAAGCAAATGGTGGGTATTTGTCGTTTCTAATTGCTGAGTAATATTCCATTGTATACATAGACCACATCTTCTTTATCCATTCATCTTTCGATGGACACCGAGGCTCCTTCCACAGTTTGGCTATTGTGGCCATTGCTGATAGAAACATCGGGGTGCAGGTGTCCCGACGTTTCATTGCATCTGAATCTTTGGGGTAAATCCCCAACAGTGCAATTGCTGGGTCGTAGGGCAGGTCTATTTTTAACTCTTTGAGGAACCTCCACACAGTTTTCCAGAGTGGCTGCACCAGTTCACATTCCCACCAACAGTGTAAGAGGGTTCCCTTTTCTCCCCTCCTCTCCAAAATTTGTGGTTTCCTGCCTTGTTAATTTTCCCCATTCTCACTGGTGTGAGGTGGGATCTCATTGTGGTTTTGATTTGTATTTCCCTGATGGCAAGTGATGCACAGCATTTTCTCATGTGCATGTTGGCCATGTCCATGTCTTCCTCTGTGAGATTTCTCTTCATGTCTTTTGCCCATTTCATGATTGGATTGTTTGTTTCTTTGGTGTTGAGTTTAAGAAGTTCTTTATAGATTTTGGAAACTAGCCCTTTATCTGATATGTCGTTTGCAAATATCTTCTCCCGTTCTGTAGGTTGTCTTTTAGTTTTGTTGACTGTATCCTTTGCTGTGCAAAAGCTTCTTATCTTGATGAAGTCCCAATAGTTCATTTTTGCTTTTGTTTCTTTTGCCTTTGTGGATGTATCTTGCAAGAAGTTACTGTGGCCGAGTTCAAAAAGGGTGTTGCCTGTGTTCTCCTCTAGGATTTTGATGGACTCTTGTCTCACATTTAGATCTCTCATCCATTTTGAGTTTATCTTTGTGTATGGTGAAAGGGAGTGGTCTAGTTCCATTCTTCTGCATGTGGATGTCCAATTTTCCCAACACCATTTATTGAAGAGACTGTCTTCCCCAGGACACAAGGCTGGTTCAACACTCGTAAAACAATCAATGTGATTCATCATATCAGCAAGAGAAAAACCAAGAACCATATGATCCTCTCATTAGATGCAGAGAAAGCATTTGACAAAATACAGCATCCATTCCTGATCAAAACACTTCAGAGTGCTGGGATAGAGGGAACTTTCCTCGACATCTTAAAAGCCATTTACGAAAAGCCCACAGAAAATATCATTCTCAATGGGGAAGCACTGGGAGCCTTTCCCCTAAGATCAGGAACAAGACAGGGATGTCCACTCTCACCACTGCTGTTCAACATAGTACTGGAAGTCCTCGCCTCAGCAATCAGACAACAAAAAGACATTAAAGGCATTCAAATTGGCAAAGAAGAAGTCAAACTCTCCCTCTTCGCCGATGACATGATACTCTACATAGAAAACCCAAAAGCCTCCACTCCAAGATTGCTAGAACTCATACAGCAATTTGGTAGCGTGGCAGGATACAAAATCAATGCCCAGAAATCAATGGCATTTCTATACACTAACAATGAGACTGAAGAAAGAGAAATTAAGGAGTCAATCCCATTTACTTTATGTCACTTTAAAAGAAATTTCATGCGCATCATCATTTTTTAACTCTCCACCAATCCAATGTAGGAAAATATGCACCTATTATTCCTGTTTTATAGATAAGGAAACTGAAATTCCAGAGATAATATGTTTCACCCAAGGGCATTCAGCTCAAACCCTAAATTCTCCTCACTCATTTTTTTTCTATTTTCATCACTTTGATCAGGTAAGCATATTAAGCACCATTTCAAGTTTGGCTTTCAATCTGTTTACCCTACACATGCAGTCTCCCATAGTCATTGTGAACTTATAAACAGATTATTTGGAAAAGTAGAGATGTTCATCACTGAATGATCAGCTAAGTAGTCATCTTGTTTGGTAATTTAATATCTAGTCTTGTGTCCTGTTTATTTTATTAGCATCCAAAGACCATTACTAGACTTAAATTACTAAGTAAATGACTTCCCATTATACAGACATCCACTATGTCAGTGATACAGACATGGAACTCACAATATGAGAAGTAGAAACTAGAGAAGATACTAAGAATATTTCCCAGTGGTGTGATAACTTCTATTATTATAAAAATTATACAAGAGTATGGTTTGGTAATGTGGTAAGAAAAGTGCTCACAGGACTAAGGCTAGGAAGCTGGTGTAATTAATTAAATATTTTAGTGCTTCAGTAGGCCAATATTTTTTCTTACCACACTCAGGAAAGAATATGAATAGAATAAATCGTAATATATGAAAGAGGTTTTTCCCTCAAATATGTTGTCATATGAACTCATTAAAATGTGGATTATTGATCTACTAGGTTATATTAGCTCCTCCAAGTCCTTAAGGTCTGTTATGTCAATATGCTATTGGGGACTTTTTAAAATGATGATTAATGACAGGAGAAGAATAGTACTATGAAACAGGTATCACAGCAAAAAAAATCGACAAATTCTGGTCATGAATTTTCAACAGGGGTGAAAATTGATTCATGAGAAAAAAAATCTTACTCTCTAACTATAAATCATAGCTATATATGCAGCACATAAACAGATATACAGTATATCTGTGATGTTAAAACCTCAAAAAAAGTGGGGTTCAATTAGGAAAAAGAATCTAAAAAGCTCTTTAGAGTACAAAAATGGGAAAATGATTGAGAAGCACTCCTCTAAGCAAGCAAGGAATAGCAAATTCTAAGGTAAATTAATTCAAGATGTCCTTGACTTCCTATGATCACTACTTCATGATGAGGGTCAGTCATAGGAATACTTAAATAAACTCCCCAAAATAAGTTATGGAATTCTTTTGGATAGCCATACAATGTCCAGTGTAGGCCTAAAAATAACTACATATTCTTCAATTTATGAATTGTTCACAATCAAAAGAGAATAAATGTGTTATGATTTTCATCTTCTTTAAGCATGCAACTATGCAATAATGATGTGTAACTTCATTCAATGACCATTGAACCCACCAATACCAGAAAAACTATATTGTGTTTCTTGAAATAGTAAGATTCATTCTCCTCATAGTAGACCTGTTCTTCCTTATGTGTATTACAAAAAAAAAAAATCATGAATGTGTGAGCTAGTAAAAGAATATTCCTTTCATAGCCCAAATAAATAATGTATTGGAAGTCATACTAGAAATAAGAAGGATTTTCCATTTTTTAAACTTTAAATATTCAGAACACCTCTAATTCTATACTTCCAAATACATTCTGAACTGAAAACAAAACCTAATACCTTAAAATAATAAGAGAAAATATACAGAAAAAGATTTAATTTTTTTCTTTCTTTTTTTAAAGATTTTATTTATTTGAGAGACAGGGAGACAGAGCATGAGCAGGGGGGAGGAGGCAGAGGGAGGAGAAGCAGACACTCCACCAAGTGGGGCTCCATTAACAAATAATTATACAAATAATTAATCAATTATAATTGTGATAAAGGCCATAAAGGGTGCAAGGTACTATTTAACCATACAACAGAGAAACTAACCCACAAAGTTATGAAAAACCTTCCAGGGAGATTTTTAAAAAACATGAATAATAGCTTGCAGTTAGCCAGACAAATCGAGCAGTAAATGCAAAAAGCACACAAAGGTAAAGGTCACATGAAGGAGTCCAATGCCTTCAAGAAATTGCAAAAAAAAAAAAGAATGTGTCTGGATCATACAAAGAGGGAACGTACCTAAAGAAGATGCAAAGAGATGAATCACATGGGGCTTTGTCAATCGTTATAAATCTTGAACTTTATCTTAAGGGTTCTAAGTAAAGAAGTAAAATTATCAAATATTTACTTTTAAAAGCTTACTTCTGTATCTGTGTGGATAATGGATCAGAGTCAGGAAATACTGGATGAGAAGTGAATTGTAATAGCTCAAAGAAGATAAAGACCTTGGAGATGGAAAATATTCAGATTTGAAAGGCAGGAATTAAAACAAATAGAATTTTACGATTGATTGGATATGGGTAGAGGGCAAGAAAGCCCTCTGGTAGCAGTCTTCAGAAGAAGGTGGGAATGTCGTGTGTACACAGCAAGGCAGCTCTACCACTACCAAGTTCCCTGCAGCTTCCACAAATACTAAGAAACCAGGCAGGGACCAACAGATCTAGCCAAAGCTTATCTACATTTGAGAACGGAATTCCAAGAGGATACACATGAGGAGGGAAAATTCAAGACCCACTCTCCAGTTTGGGACAAATAATAGGAATGGATGAGAAAATAGGAAGAAAAAACAAGGCCTGCAGAATGGTATTTTTCAATGAAAGGAAGATATTATAGTAACTCTAAAAGCATTATCATAGCATCACATAAAAATATAGAAGAAAAAATTTTAAATGCTGTAACATTCCTGCTTTGTACTTCCATATCATTCAAGGAAAGTACACTTGATCAAAGCAAGGATGAAAAATGAGCTATCACAGGATGTGGAGCAGAAGTTTGGAACTGGAAAGAGGTGTGTGGAAGTAAAATAGAGTCTACCAAGAAAAAGCATAAGAAAACAAAAAAAAGATAAAAGAAAATTTAAAACATCATTAGTGTTCTGATTTAAGATGGTAGACTGAAAAACGCATTTAAGTAGGAGGCAAGAGCAACAACATTTTCGAATTGACTTATTGTCTCAAGAAAGAGAATATCTAGCTTGCAGTGCAGAATTATCAGAAAATGAAGGACTAAAGGGAGCAGATAGGTCTGGAAAGAGTGTGGGATTGAGGGAAATAATTAGGAGCATTGGTGAAAGCCTGTCTGAGAAGCAGTGAAATCTCTAGTTACTCTCTATCATTCTTTGTCACCAGGTAGCTGTCCAACTGCCAACCTGGCAAAAGCTTGAAGATTTATTATTTGGGAAGACACACAGAGGTAGTCTCTGGACTGGGGAACACAGCGAGAGTAGAGGTGCTAGCACCCTATTGAATGAACTACAGAATTGGAAGTGAAACATAACTCCTCACCCCACCTGCTTTTACTTTTCAACTCTGACATTCTCAGCCAAGAGATTAAAGGATTCTTCTCTAAGAAATCTGACCAGTCAAAAAGGGAAAACTCAAATGTACTGACACCACTGGTCCCTCCAATAAAAGTTCTGACATATCATCTTAAATTGAATCTCAAACTCTACAAGCCCCGCTGACATGCTCAGAGCTTCCAGAGCAGACAGTTTGGGATTAGCTATCAGTTATCTGAGAAATGCTTTGAGCATGAAAGACAGAAACTAAAATAACAAAAGAGGAAAAAAATATTTGAAGAGAGACTATGCAAGAAGAAATACTTATAAAAGGGAGGGGGGCGAGAGAACATTCAGTCAACAACATGGAGAGCACACAGAAATCAAAAGTATAAAAAATATAAAATTTTACACACGTTTAGATAACAAAGGTAAAGATATCCACCCCCACCCAAAAACAACCGTAATGCAAAAGACAAAAAAAAAAAAAAAAAAAACTAAAACTTTACAGAAGACAAGTCCAGGAGGCCAAACAGCCAAATAATAGGGGACCCAGAAACAGAGGAGGGAGAAAAAAAAAAAAAAAGAACAAAAAGACAAAATTACTAAATACAAAGTAAAAGTCAGGTTTTCTTTGAAAACTAGAACCTAGGCTTGAAAAGATTTACTCCATAATTAAAAGAAACCAAATATAGATATAAAATGGCAATGTATATAATTTTTTTTAATTTGAGGTAAAGCAAACTATCTTGAACTATCCAGATACTGAACCCTCCAGCCAAAAAAGAAAACATTACTTACAGTTAGTAAAAGGAGAATCCTGGATTAAAACAGACAGGGGTCTATAGCTGTTCTCATGCACAATATATGCTAACACGGAAGCAAAATATAAATCACTGGTGACACGACACCAAACCTTAGTTTAGCTCTTTATAAAGAGCTTTCATAAAGCCATAAGGAAAAGCAGGGTCATCTAAGAAAAACAATAGACAAAATACATGAAAAGATAATTAATAAAGATACACATGGTCAATAAATCAATGAAGATGTGTATCATTTTAGTAATTAAAAATTGCAAATTAGAACAGGATAAAGTTGACAAAGATCAAGTAGAATGCTCAATCTCAGGGTTGACAAGAATGTGTGCAAATTCTGTGCTGATGGGAATGTAAATTGGGATGTTTGCAACATGATACTATATGTCAAAATGCATACATTTAACCTATAGAAATATTAATAAATGAACATCCTGTGAGTATATTAGATAATTTTTATCAGTACTTCTTTTATATTTTCTAAATATTTTTTTTTAATTTTTATTTATTTATTTATGATAGTCACACAGAGAGAGAGAAAGAGAGAGAGAGAGAGGCAGAGACACAGACAGAGGGAGAAGCAGGCTCCATGCCCCGGGAGCCCGACGTGGGATTCGATCCCGGGTCTCCAGGATCGCGCCCTGGGCCAAAGGCAGGCGCCAAACCGCTGCGCCACCCAGGGATCCCCTATATTTTCTAAATATTCTAAAACCAGCACAAATTATTTTTAAAGTTAAAAATATCATTGTGAAAATAGTAATATTTTAAAATTTAAGTCATTTGACCTAGTAATTCCATCACTAAAGATCTAATAGGCCAGGGGAGATATAGGAAAAAATAATTGCATATACAAATGTTCATTGTAGGATTATTTTTACTAAAGAAAAATAAACATAGTATGCTTAACTATTTTTACAGGAAACATGAAAATATGCTTGCAATATAGTAAGAAAGGAGAAAAATCTATGGATATAATATATTCTTGATATTATATGAATAATATTAAGAGTAAATCAATGATTTATATATAGGATTACAGGTATTTTAAAGTTTCTTTATATTTTTACATATTTTCTAAATTCTCTCCAACAATAGTGTAGGATGCTTTGTGTCTGGGAAATATAAACATTATTTTAAAACATTAAAATTTGAAAAGCATATACACTGAAGATACACAATGAACATGATCAAGCTTTAAGAGTTATGTAAGGTTTTCAAACAGATCAAAAGAAACATTGAATTGGCAAAGGAACTGATGAATAATTCAAATAACAGAAAATGACAAGTTCAAACGTTTATTCATTCATTAGTACTCAAAAATATTAACATTTGAATAAGAGTCTATGTCAGGACATTTTGATTTAACGAAGATTTTTTTTTTAATTAGTAGCCCAAATTTTTAGACTAGCGAGATAGAAAGTTTTATATACTTCTGTGAGGGAATAAAGAGTAATTTAATCATTGAAATATTCCTGTATAATATAAATTCCTGTATAAATATTCTTGTGGTAGATATTTGTCATTCTCATCTCATTTTTAATATTTTATTTATTTATTAAAGAAAGAGGGGGGGCAAAGGAAGAGGGAGAAGCAGACATCCCGCTGAGAAGGGAGCCCAATGTGGGGCTCCATTCCAGGATCCCAGGATCATAACCTGAGCTGAGGGCAGAAGTTTAACCAACGGAGCCAACTAGGCGCCCCTTCTCCAACATTTTTCTGTCTTCACTTTCTCTGTACTCAAGGGGGCTAGAAGCTTAAGATACTAGATTTCTCAGATTGCCCTGTGGCTTAGACTTTGCTCATCAAAGTATGACAGCCATAGATGTATGTTAGATCTCCTTCAAAAGAACCCACTGCAAAGAACACAGTTGACCTATAACCTCCATCTGCCCCACCTATAGATCCATTAGAGGCTCCCACCAAGGGCACACATTCCCTGAGCTGCTACCAGTCAATGACTGAGCATGACAGGATTACTACAGCCCATCATGGGACTCTCTCCAAAGGGTAACCCCTGCCCATGGATTCCAAATTGGCCTGGCCAAGGTGTTTTCAAAACTGAGATCAAGCTTGAGGTTCTTCCTACCCAGACTTCCTTCCTTCCTTCTTTCTCTTCTTTCACAGGGTCAGACCTTCCTCATGGTCTGAAGGCTCACCTCCATCTACTCCTGCTCCTGCCCCCTTTGTACTTCAAAAGTGTTTCCCCCACCAAAATTCTTATACCACTGAATTCCATCTTGGAGTGTGTTTCTAGGAGGAAGGCTCTCATAAGAAAGGGAGACTGAAGGCAGTAAGAATCATCTATTTCGGGATGCCTGGGTGGCTCAGTGGTTGAGCATCTGCCTTTGGCTCAGAACTTGATCCCCGAGTCCCGAGATCAAGTCCCACACGGGGCTTCCTGCATGGAGCCTGCTTCTCCCTCAGCCTATGTCTTGGCCTCCGTGTGTGTGTGTGTGTGTGTGTGTGTGTGTGTGTGTGTGTATGTCTCATGAATAAATAAAATCTTAAAAGAAAAAAAAAAGAATCAACTTTTTTTTTTCCTGCTTCTGGCTTCAGAAGTACTGAGGGAGGACGAAGTAGATGGCTGTGGGCTGCCGCAACACTAGCCAAGAGCAGCAATGGCAGCGTTTAGCCCCCCAGGCCCTGCAATACCATGAGGGCATTGGTGCAGGCTTCCTGCTCAGTGGCAATGAAAGGGATTCCTGTAGCGGCAGCAGGGCTTCAGGGACCTCAACAGCAAATACATTCAGGAGCACCTGGTAACACTGCTTCTTTTTGCCCTCTCACCTCTGGGGGGAGGAATGGCTTTCTGTGGTTACCAATGTCTGGGTAGTCCTACCATCATGCCTTGTTTCCTTCTCCTTTGGCAGCACTTACACAACCAATTCCCTATGGTAAATCACCTTAGTATGATTTCCTCATTCCCGAGCAAGGGTTGAAGGATACAAACCTGTTTCATTCTTTTTGACCTCAGAAATTCTCATTTGTGTTAATTATTAAAGAAATCAGTATTAACCAGATTTATGAACTCAATGAATTATTAAATATTAAATGTAAATATTTATTGCACAAAAATTTTATATTAGTGCTAACAAATGAAAATGTCCCAAAGAAATCTAACACTAGAGATAAGTAATTTACCAAAGTAATTTGCCAAAGACATTATGTTTTCTTATGCCCCAGTTGTGTTTATGAATAGTTTTTAGATATATAAGTAAATACACATCCTTTACTGTTAACTATTCAAAGTGGGAAAAAATATAGGGGTGCCTAGGTGGCTCAGTCCACTAAGCATCTGCCTTTGGCTATGGTCATGATCCTGGAGTCCTGGGATCAAGTCCCACATTGGAAATCCCTGCTCAGTGGGGAGACTGTTTTCCCTCCCCACTGGCCCACGCTCATGCTCTCTCGCTCTCTCAAATAAATAAATAAATAATTTTTTGAAAGTGGGAAAAATAAATTTAAATATGTAGTTATCGGGTCTGGAAAAATAAATAAATAAATATGTAGTTATTGGGATGCCTGGGTGGCTCAGTGGTTGAGCATCTGCCTTCGGCTCAGGGCATGATCCCAGGGTTCTGGGATCAAGTCCCACATCAGGCTCCCTATATGAAGCCTGCTTCTCCAACTGCCTATGTCTCTGCCTCTCTCTGTGTCTCTCATGAATAAATAAAAAATAAAATAAAATCTTTAAATAAATAAGTAGTTATCATATGACTCATAAATCTTAGAAATATATCCTGAGGAAATTTTGTATATGTAAATGAAAGTGCATGTACAATTATGTCTACAGCAGCATTGTCAAAAACAACCAACAACTTGAAAGATTCAAATGTCTGTCAATAGTAAAAGAAATAAACACATCACAATATACTCATATAGTCGAATCCTATTTCACAGCATAGATGAATCTCTAGAGAAAATCTTCAGGGGAAGCAGCAAATCACACTAAAAAAAATGCCCATAACAGGATTCCATTTTTACAAAATTAAAAACGTACGTAAAATTACATTCTATTGTTTAGGGGTAGAAAGTCAGGAAGAGTACAGTATGTCTGTGGGAGGAGGGGTTGTAATCAGGGTGAGGCATGAGGAGTCGTAAGGGGCTGACATTCTATTTCTTATCCTTGTTGGTAGTTGCCCAGTTGTTTGCTTTATAATTATTCTTTCACATGTACATATATGTTCTATGCACTATTCTGTAAGCATGAGGTATCTTAAAATTAAAGAGAGAAGAAAAAAATTAGGATATAGAAGGGTAAACTCCAGGAAAACAACACCTCTAATCTGCATGGTTTAAAACAGAAACACCAGCTCAGGGCAGCTTGGTCTCTCACACACCTAAGTCCATGTCAATAAATGTGTGAATATGTAAATGAATCAACATCATGCTTTCAGACATTTTAATATGTTCATAAATTAAACCACATGAAAATACACCCAAATGCCATCTAGTAATTACTGTGTGGAAGACTTATGGGTGATCCTATTTGTCATCTTGATATTTCTCTTTATTATCAAAATTCCTCAAACATATATTACTCTGAAAATTAAATAAAATAATTAAGTGTGTTGTTACAAGTCCAAAATAAGGTTAGTTTATGTTCTGGCCATTTTCTTTCCCTGGGAACATTAATCCAGTTGTTTTCACAAACAACATCCTTAAAAAACATGAATTATATGAATGCTTTATAGTTTTCAGAGTACAGGTCTTTCATCTCCTTTGTCAAATTTTTTCCTAGGTCTTTTATTCTTTTTTGGTGCGTTGTAAATGGAAATGTTTTCTTAATTTCTCTTCCTGCCACTTCATTGTTAGTATGTAGAAACTCTACCAATTACTGTGTATTAATTTTGTATCCTTCAATTTTACTGAATTTATTTATTCTAGTACTTTTTTGGTGCCATCTTTGGTGGTTTTCTGCATATAATATAACATCACCAGCAAAAAGTGACAGCTTAACCGCTTTCTTACTTGAGTACCCATTATTTATTTTTCTTCTCCGATTGCTATGACTAGGACTTCCAGTACTGTGTTGAGTGAACGTGGTGAGAGTGGAAATCCTTGTCTTTTTCTTGATCTTAGGGGAAAATCTCTCAGTTTTTCACCATTGAGTATGATGTTAGCTGAAGGTTTTTCATATGACCTTTATTAGTCGAGGTATTTCCCCCTAAACCCACTTTTTTGAGAGTTTTTATCATGAATCGATGTTGAATTATAAATCTGGGTTCTTCAACTCTGGTGTACATCATAATCAGGAGCAAACCAGCCCAAGAGAATCTAGTAAATACAATATAGCTAAATTGGATCAATTTCTACTGTAAGTAAACTAGCATTCTGAATATGAGCTACCCTAGCCCCTCTTCAAGCCGTATGAGCACCACCAACTTCCTTGTTTTTTGCCCCTACAGACGCAGCAATCTTCTAGCTCCAGAGCATTCTGGTCCTTCATGTCTCAGCACCTTACACCTGATGCTCCTCCTGCCTGGATGCCCTATGCTCTGCCTACTTAATTCCCATTCCTAGGAAGTCTGGGTAGCTCAGCAGTTGGGCATCTGCCTTTGGCTCAGGGCATGATCCCGGGGTTCCCAGATCGAGTCCCACATCAGACTCCCTACATGGAGCCTGCTTCTCCCTCTGCCTGTGTCTGCCTCTCTCTCTCTGTCTCTCATGAATAAACAAAATATTTTTAAATAATAATAATTCCCACTCCCTATTCAAAACTCAGCTCAAGTATCTCTTCTCCAGAAAAGACTTCCCTGATCACATTCCCGCTAAAACACTTCCTGAATCATATTCCCGCTATTGTACAGTTTAGATACTCTTATCCTGAAAAAGAAAATATTTTACATTCATACCATTCTAAATATTTGATTATCAGATTATTTTTTCCCTGACTATACTTTAAGCTTCATAGCACACCAGCATGTTTGTTTCTTCACTTTTATTTTTATTGACGTATATTTGAAACACAAGGTTACATTAATTTCAGGGATACAACACAGAGATTTGGTAAGTTTATACTTTATGTTGGACTCACCACAAGTGTACCTACTATCTGTCATCATAGAACACTATTAAAATACATGGGCTATATTCCCTGGGCTGTACTGGATCTTCAAAACTTGATCTAAAACTCAACCCTCAAAAGAGATTAGCAATCTCAATACAGATTAACAGACCTACAATATAGATTTTGTTTATGGGGTAGTTGGTTAGATAAATTTATAATGTATCAAATAAACCAACAGACAAAGAGCTACCAAATACATACATACATACATACATACATACATACTCTCATCCAGGCTTTGAACTAAAAAATTATCTGAGTTCTTTTTTCCTTTGAAAAAATTCCATGTAATCAAAAGTCCCAAATCAGATTAGTAAATACTTTGTATGCCAATGAGGGTAATATGCACTCAATCTTAGCTAATGAATTTTTACTTTTTTGTATATAACTCACCTCTATTTCTTTTACATTCAATACAGATTCTTTACCAACCCACATATCCAGTGATGACTCATTTTCTTTCAATTTAGTTTGGACATGATAGGTAGGGGAAGAAAAGGCAAGAAAACATATTAGCCTTCTAAGATTAATGACTATATTTTTCTGTTAGGAACTTGGAGTCCTAAACTGAAATGTTTCCTCTCTGATCCCTAATATCTGAAGCTGGACCTAATGTAATTGCTTCCAAGGGGGAAATACTGCTTATGCTTTGTGACTGTCACAATGCTCTAAGTTAATCACTACCCCCTCCCAAAATGCCCAGCTCAGTACAATCATGAGAATTCCAGACTGAATCTCCGTGGCAGTCTCAGCAATAAACTTATTTATCTGTGTGTGAGAGACTTTTAGTTCCCAAAGCTCAGAATATTTTATTAAGCTGGTGACATTTTCTGATTCTTAGGGATCTCATTTTTCAAATCCAAATGCTCTGGATTTCTAGTGTTTCTACATCATGTTCAGATAACAGAGCAACACAGTTCTCCATTTGGTGGCTCTTGAGAGCACAATGTTACGGCAGCGATATTTTAGAATGTTATTTATTTCGTTCTTTCATCTTCTACATTTACCTGTTCTGTAATGACCTAATCTCCTACCACTGTCTTTCTTACATACTCTATGAATATCATCCTTCTTGCTAAACCTCACTGTCTCCAGGCATGCTCCTACTTGAAAGCATTCATACTGATTGCTGCTTTGCCTAAAACATCTTTCCCCTCGATATTTCTGTGGCTGGCTCCATTGGAAACTTTAGGTCTTACCCAAAGGCCTTTTTTAAAATTACAATCCCTCCTGAACACTTTTTATACCTTTCTCTTTTGTCTTTTTTCATAGCATTTATACGATAAAACTATTTTATTTTTCTTTTTATTGTCTGTTCTCCTACCTCTAGGACAAAAACTCCATAAAGACAAAGATTTTTTGCCTTTTTTATGTACTGCTATATTTTCAGCCCTTAAGTAAGTACCCTTGCAGGTACTTGAAAATTATTGAGTAAAACAAATTTTCCATCAGAGTTACCCAATCTTAATATTCCTATGAAAACTACCAAGAGACTCTGAGTCTAGAGGTACTGGTTCCCAGAAAGGGGATGCTTTTACCAGAGGAAACAGTAAGAGTCCTGCTAAACATAAAGCTAGAGCTGCTGCCTAATGAACCCCAAAGACCAGCAAGAAAGAAAAGAATTATTATTGATGTGGTAAATGACTCTGATAACCATGAGAAAGAGAGCAGCTGCTGTGTATGGGAGGGAGGAGTGCAGAGAAGAGTATGTTAGATTCACTGGGTCATTTTTTTGGCATCCACATGCCCAGTTATAACTATAAATTTCTAAGTACAACCATAGCATTAAGAAGATGATAATCCAGGGCTCAGGATCCTCAGGTATGAGTTCTGTGTAATACCAGGCAAGCCTCTCAGATGAGCTTAAGTCCTGGCTGAAGGGAAGGGAAATATAAAATGGCTAAGGGAGTGCACAGATCACGAGTATCAATAATGGCCTTGGTACCAACTGCACTTTCAAGTCAGAGGAGGGCACCATTCTTCCTCAAGTACATTTTCTTGGAAATTGCAACCAACGATAACCAATTTGATAAGCTTTGCCTGGATGAAGTGAGCTTCTATAAGCAGGAAGTGGATCTGAGGGCTATGAGAAATGGACAGTAGTAGAATATAAATGTTGGTACATTACCAAGATTCTTTTTTTATCAGCTATGCACCTTTCCTCCATTTTCTGTGAATGTTAGCAGATTACAGTTCACGGCTCTTCCTTTTTTTGGAGGCTTACTCTCTGCAAAAGAGGAGCCACTTCCCCAGGAAGGCTATTCTCTGCCATGGGGAACAGATCAACAGCCAGTGAGTAGTGGACACAAGGACAGAAGAGGTTGTCTATCTTATCTCAAGGAGAGGCCAACTCTATGAAGCAATTCATGTTCCAGAGCCTCTCCACAGGATCTGACCAGGCTATTCTCCAGCTGAGACTCTATTCGTGCTAAACTTCTATTTCCTGATCTATCCTGCTGCCCTCACTCTCCCTTCCTGAGAGCACTCGTTCAAATAATCACATCAACAAGAATTCCTGACTTGGCTCTGCTTTTGAAGAACCTTACCTAAGACATATGGTAATATGCAACTCATCTGAAAGAATGCATCCTAAGTATAGGCCTTAAAAACTCTCACAAATATCACAAGTTTTTTTTTTTTAATCACAAAACTTTAAGAAACATATCATGATTGAGACTCAGCAGGAAGAAAACACAAAAACCTCAAAAAATAGAACCATCAACTCAAATGTAAAACATATATATAATGCATGGGACATGTACATATTAATATGTACATAATTTTAATGTGATGTATATAATAATATTTAAAACAAATATATTATATATTATATTGTGTATATTATGTGTATTGTATGTTTTATATTTATTATATATTGTGTATATTATACAAAATACATATAATATAAAAGTTATATTAATATAACTTTTATATTATATGTAATCTTATATAAAGTCATATATAACATATACAAAACATAATACATATAAAATGTATAAAAAGAAGAAATACAAGCATAAATGAGAGCAAAAATTGATCAATATCAAAAGCCAATTCACCAAAATAGTAATTGTGAATAGCATATAATAGATAAAATTAAAACTCAATATACGGATGAAAGGGCAGATTACGCTGAAGAGAACACCTAGTGTGGTAAGAATATGTGAATAAATATTCCAGAATTCACTGAGAGACTTAAAGGTGGAAAATACAAAGGATGAAACACACAGAGGACCCTGTGAAAATGCTGACATCCACATAACCAGAGCTGTAGTTCAGGAGAGACAATGGAGTAGAAGAAATATTTGATAATGTGTGAAATTTTTGCAAAGTTACTGAAAGACATCAACCCATAGATTCAGGAAGTCAACTAAACCACAGACAGTATAAACAGAAATTCGACCAGCTATATATCATGTTTATATGGAACAAGACTGCCTAAATTTGAATCCTGCCTCCTACTTCCTAACTAGCCAATCAAGGACAAATTATTTAACCTTTCCTTGCTATAGTTTCTGATCTGTAAAAGGGGTTTAACAAAAGTACATACTTTAGAGATTGTAATGAAGATGAAATGAGCTGTTATGTATCTGTGAAGCTCTTAGAATAGTGCTGCTGAGTTTTTAATATTCATCTTTATTACTTTTATCTTGAAGGCTTATACAAGGTGCTCTGAATCAGATTTCTTATGATTATCTCAAAATAAATAAGCAAATCAGTCTGCTTTGCCCTAAGCCTTACTTATGATGAAAGCAGGGTCAAATGTCTGACATAAATAGCTGAATATTCTACAGGTGAATAATGAATGTGGGTTTTTTTTTTCCATTTATATACAGGAGAGACAGTCATCCCCTCCCATCCTTAAAGAAAAAAAAAATCTTTTGCTGCTTTGAGATGGGTTGGAAAGGATCCTAGGCAGAATGTAAATACATTTTTCCAAGGGCCAAATAAACCCCAGGTGTTTCGGATCAGAGTTTCACACCTAGAGAGGTAGCGCCCCAACGTCTGGCACCTTGAGAGCTTAACCTAGGGACCTAATCCAAGCTGTAAGCATTTACCTCACTTGAGGAGATAAGAGGAGTTTTATTATTCTTTTCAATCAAAGCAATTAACTACACAAATAACCATAGGTGTGAAAAGTCTCAGGAGGCTAGGGCTTTTGGGAGCACTGAGAAATCCAGGGAAGTTTCACTTCCCCACAAATACCTGGCATACACTAAGTTTAAGTGCTTGTTATACAAATAAAAATAAACACAGTTGAAGGAATCATAAAGATAAGAGCAAAAAGTAATGACATACGAGAAGAGACACAAGGGGGAGGATCTGCAATGGCAAAAGTTGATTCCTAGAGAACTAATAAAATGGCCCAATTCTGGGGAGACCAATCAAGAAAAGAGAGAAGACCCACACAGCAAGAGGAGAGATATCAACACCTACAGCAAGATTATAAAGACACTAAGAAAATACCTTGAGCTACTTTATTAGTACTATCATCTTGGAAAGCCATTTGGTATTATCTGGAAAGGCTGAAGATACACAGGCCCAGAGACCCAGGAGTTTTGCTCCTTGGAATGGGCTCTCAAAAAACTCTTGCAGACATGCACCAGGGGAGAAGTACAGGAATTTTTACAGAAGCGTTGTTCATAATGGCAAGAACACACAATACCAACTGTTCATGTACAAGAATAGAAATATATTAATTGTGGTGACTTTATACGATAAAATGTGGAGTAACAGTAAAAATGAAGAAACTGGCTATATGCCATCAACCATAACGAATGCCACAAACACTTGTTGAGCAAAGTCACAAATTACAAAAAGGCACAGTATAAAACTATCGTGAAAATTCAGTAGCTGTCAAAATTAATGAATGTACCTTTTGGAGGTATATAAATACATGGTGAAATTAGAAATAAATGCAAAACAATCATCACCACAAAATTTAAGATGAGTGATCGTCTGGGGAAAGTGGCAAATGAATGAAATCCGAGTGGCAGAAATAGCCAGTTTCCAGAGTGTTAGGAATGTTACATCTCTAAATTGGGTGGTGAGTATGAAGCATATAGTCATTTTATGGATGTGACTTAACCTACATTATACTTATTATTTTAAAGGTAAAATAGTTTAAAACAAAAGGGGGCATTTTGCATGGGTCATATCACTTGGCTTTGGAGCTGAGAAAGCATCTTTACCATGAATCCTTGCTTCACTAGAATGGCATCCACTTCTATAAATCTCCCCACTTCTCTCTTCTTGTATGGTCTAAGAAAGGGCACTGGGTGACCACCCAGCACAGAAGGGACAGTGTGTCTTCTCTTGTTAAGCCCAAGCATTGCAAGTCTTATTAAAAGGTGAGGACACTACTTTGTCCTTAGATTTGGCCCATTGTTGCCAATTTGGAGGCATGGAAGATAATGTCCTCATCTTTATCTTTTTAATTTTACACTAACAACAAATATCAAAGAGGATTTGTGAGTCAATATGTTGTATTAAAGAAAGGAAGAAAATTCTAAAGTAGACCTATGATACAATTAACATTTTACGTATACATAGTCACACACACACACTGAGGGGTGAAAAACAGGATGACGAAATAGGAAGGGCCTCTTCATAAAATTCTCTTATTTTGAAATATGTCTCTTTTTGGTTTTAAACACAGGGGAAAAGATTTTGCCTCAGAGGCATCACTCCCTCACACCACGTCTTTCCTCTCCCTGGTGTTAATGTTCCATGTAATGCTAATTAAATGCACATGTGTAACTAATTTAAGTGTTACAAAATTCAAGGCACTCTTAACTCCCTCTTCCACCAAAAATAAAATGTAAAAGTTGCTCATCTCTAGACTTTACAGAGAACTGAAAATTGAATTGTAAAATTCTAGTTCACAGGAAAATCTAAATTGACTATCCCAGGTTATGAATACTTGATTATGGAAGGAACAGTTCAGAAATAGCCCCATTTTAATTCATTTGGAAAAGGTAGTCATTCATTATACTGGGTCTTAGGCTCAGCAAAGAGAACAGAAAGGGCCTGAACTGTCAAGCCTTAACACATATGTATAAAACAAATTTTCTCACTCTGTTCGGAACTGAGCCAGCTGAATATCATATTAAGGATAGAGGCCAAAAAATGGTCAAAGAGGTGCTCCCGCATGGAGACACAGGATCTACAAACAGCATGGAGGGGAAGTTTACATAGAGACTTACTATGAAGACACAGATCATTACAGATGCTTTCCTTACCAGGATGACTGCAATCTGAAACTCATGTTTATTATATGTCAGCTAAACATTTTAACACTGGTATCTTAAAAATGGAAGTGACGGGGAAAGACAGAGTCACTATTCCATATTCTCTGAACACTATTTGCAAAAATGGCAGTAATCCTGGAAACAATCATGCTTCCCCTATCAACACCATCTCAAGGATGACTCTCTGGGTTTTTATTTAAAGCGAAGTGTCAGAGGGGAACCCGTACCTAGTAAAACTAACAGAACAGTGAAGAAAGAACATGATAGTCTGTGTTAAAGGAAATCACTTTCCAAAGAGAGCTGAGGACAAAAAAACCAGAAGAGCTTACCTTTATGGTGGTTTGCACTGGATACAACTTTCCCCCACAAGGTTACAATAAATATTATTATTAGCAGCTTTCCTTTTGTTGCTTTCTGTAAGTATCTCTTACTCATCCTGCAAATAAAAATATAAAAATAAAAATGCTAAGTAGATGAAATCACTGCTTTTCCAGTATAATTGTGCTACATTTAGAGCTTCCCTAACACCTGAACACATGAAAATTGCATTTATTGTATTTGAAATGCTGTTTACTGTATAAATTCTAAGGAGAAAAAATAAAAGTATTCCAAACAAAGTACCCTGATAGGATGCAAGAGATAAGAGAGGCCCTACCTCAGTCTTCATTCATTTAACAATAGCCTAAATCAACTGGGAAACATTACCATTTGTCTCCATATAAATATAGATTTAACTTATTCACAAAACCCAAAGCACAGTTGTTTGAATAATCTTTAAATAAGTGACTTATCTTACTTTTTTCCCTAAAAGATTCCTTCTTCAATGCCAAGTCAAATGGTCAGCATAAACAGTTTAGATAAAATGTGTTAAATGAATTCCTGTCCAGAATAAACTCATTTTAAGTCTATTATTCCTAATGTGCTTAAAAAAAAAAGTCACCTGAGACAACTGCTTCTGACAATGCTACTACTACAGACACACAGATGTTTTAATATTGTTGGAATCCACTGCCTTGTACTTTATCAGAAGGAGAGAAATGGAAAAACACAATGAAAGATACCAAGTGAACATCTTCAAGTTGAATTCACAAAACTCAGGAAAGCGAAGCGATGTTCTAATAATAGCTACCTATAATAAAAGTTCCACACCTGGTTTCTCTAGCACTTTATGTGGCAATATTTATATTGTTCTTCACAAGAAATTTGGGATATTCGTATGTCCATCCCCATTTCAAAGATGAAATTTGGAAATTTTCCTAAGATCTTGTTTAACAATAGGCAATTCTGGGTTTGAAATTTTACTCTTATTCTACATTGCTTATATTAACTACCACTTTGCTAAGGAGTAAGCAAAACGAACATAAAATACAACTCATCTGTATTTATGACATATATAAAATATATGTCCATCAATTTCTGCCTTCCCAGATTCCAATCCTATACTGAACTCCATTCTTGTTTGACCCACAGTTTTGGGTAGGTTCGTAAGGTCACTTTCTGACCTCATCTGACTCCTCTTCTTCTTGAATTCTCTAAATTACCTTTTTCCTCACATCTTCCAAAAATCCTATCTCTAAGAACATGATTCAGTGGTAGCAATGATGTCTATAATTTTGTATGATTCTGAAAAGGAGTCATTACTATGGATAATGCTTGAAAATGATCATATATTTTAATATAGATATATGCAAACATTCCTTGGCCTGAGGAAGCTGTGTGCACCAATTCAGATGTTGAGCAGACATCGTTGCATGATTAAGAGCATGACTAACTCCTGAGTCTGACTATCTGGATTTGAGTCCAGGCTCCACTGGCATCTAATTGTATGATTTCCTGGATCTCTTGCTTGAGTCTCCTCTGCTATAAAATGGGGTAATGCATGCAAAATGCCTGCTATATTGGCTGGCATGTATATGGGCTCAATTACTATGAGATTAGAGAACAATCCAGTCATTTGGATGTTACGTTTGTTCTCTGAGGGCCACAAAAGGCCAGTCCCATTCATAGAGTGACTGAAGAGCTTCAGTGACACCAACATCCACCAAGCCCTCCATGGACCTTCGTCTTATGACATGTCAAGATAATGTACAAAGGGGTAAGTGCTTGACCTCTTAGATTAGATTGTTTGGTCAAAGTCCAGTTTCCTGCCTACTGAGTCTATTACTTTGGACAAATTACTTCATAACTTAGAGTATTTCTTTTGTCATTAAGATGAAGATAATAATAAATATCTACACCAGATAGCACTGACAATCTGAATACTCAATGAGACAGTCCATGTAAAGCATTTAACACTACGCACAGAAGATAATAAGCACTGAATAAGCATTCACCATTACCACAATCATTACTAGGTTAGCCCAGCATTTACCTCGGGCATTCTGCGAGGCACCAATTCCACAGCATGTTAATACAAATATTAGTGGAAAAACATGGAGACGGGGTACAAATATATTTGTAGACCTCTGACTTCCACGAATGTAATCAGATCCTCTTCTAACAAGAGGCCTATTTGAGTATGCAGCATTTTCCAGAAAACTTTTGCCACAGAGTAACACAGGATACTAATGTTCTCGGGAAGCCTTTGAGAGAAATCATCTGGTTTTGTATTCTCAGAAAGTCAGACACCCATTTTACATCATCCGTTACATAGCCCTGGTTTCCTCTCAGCACGCTTACTACTAGTTTGGGTCTGAGATTCTACTTTTCCGAACATTTTTTGCAGCCATCCTGCCTCCCTCACTCTACATTCGGTTCCTGCAACCTTACTGTACCGCATATCCTATAACAGAATGAACAGTTTAGCAAAACTCATCTGACAAGAAGAGCTGCTTAGCATAATTCTTGATAATAGCTTTGCCATAGCAAATGGCCTCTGCTACAAGGTCAATGACCCGCCGTATCTTCCATAGCACTGTGCACCCACCAAATGGGATGACAGAACTGACAGCAGGTCAAACTGATAACTAGGCATCTGGAAATGGAAACACCCACAAAGTCACCAGGCTGTCAAACTAAGAAAGGAAGGGGAATGCAGTTCAACATGTGGAAATGTGGAAAGACCCCTGCCTTGTCTCTCTCGTCCCTCTCCATCCCCTCCAGTCAAGTACCATCTTCAGTCAGCACTATTCCTGAATATCTCTTAAACATAACTTATTTTCATCCCTACTGCAAATATTGCAGTTCAGACTACCAATATCATGGGCCGACAGCCTCTTAGCTGGACTTCTTACTGCCAATATTGTCAGCCTCTGGAACTGGAGACAAAGTCTGTGTCTGCCCTTCTTCATGACTACATCTGTAGTAGTAGGTACTCAGTAAGTGCCTAATACTGTTGACTGGATGGGATCCAGTGTAGCAAAATAAGTAACTATGGATCATGAGACACCATTTATATGATCAAAACCTTCACAAGACTCCTCTCTATGTTCAGAAGACCCTTAACCCTCAGCAAGATTAAAAAAAAAAAAACTGAATCAAAGTTAGGCATTTTTTGTACTATCTCTAATATTATTAGAGATTAAGCCTTTCCTCTCCATCTCCCTCTCCACACATACTCACAGTCTTTATTTTGTTGTTAAGGATTTTATTTATTTATTTATTCATGAGAGACACAAGAGGGGCAGAGACACAGGCAGAGGGAGAGGCAGGCTCCCTGAGGGGAGCCCGATGTAGGACTTGATCCCAGGTCCCCAGGATCACACCCTGAGCTGAAGGCAGGTGCTATATTTCCTCAATGTCCTGCAGCTAAATTTCCCTTCCAGGTCACCTGAAACATATCAGCCATCCGCTCCATCCCCCGGTCCACTCTCACTAATGCCAACCTCTAGTCACTGGTCAGGGTGCAGGTGAGAAGGCCGTCTGTAGGATTTGTTCAGGACCAGGTGGAGCGCCCTTCCTTATGCACACCAGCCACTTGCCACACTATTGTAATTTGCCTGCACTCATCTCCATCCCTCCCTGTCATCTAAGAATCCTGAAGAGGGACTGTGCTCCGTACATTTGTGAATACCTAGGGCCTGATCCAAGGGTCAGCTTAGTAACTGGAAAATATTTGCTGAATGTTGGTGGTACCTTAGAGCCAACTATATCGTGTAGCTGTCACCATGAGGAGGAAGCAGGTGTGTTTCATTCCTTTAGGAGGCAATTAGGTAAGTAAAGACGAACAGAAAGAAGAACGTGAAAAAGAGGTGGGATGGGGGAGACAAGGAGAAAAAGGGAGGAATCCCATCTGGAACATGTTTTATTCTAACTGATTTTCATGTAACAATAATGTGTGAGCGAACTGAAGGAGGGCTTTCAGCAAAGGGGCATCAAAAGGGAGAAAGCTGAATGGTCCATTTCTCCTTGACCCTCTATGCGAGCACAGAGGAAGGGGCATCCCCTTCTCATCCAGTATGTAAGGACCAGACCCCAGTTTATTATTCTTTATTTTATTTTATTTATTTATTCATGAGATACACAGAAAGAGGCAGAGACACAGGCAGAGGGAGAAGCGGGCTCCTCTCAGGGAGCCCAATGTGGGACTTGATTCCAGGACCCCAAGATCATGCCCTGGGCCAAAGGCAGATGCTCAACCACCAAGCCACCAGGTGCCCCCAGACCCCAGTTTAAACATGTCCACCACAGCCAAAGGCCATACATGCTCTCAGAATTGTCCCATTCATCTGTAAAAGAAACATGACAAAACACAAGTGACTTCTTGAACAGCAAAATCTGAGGGAAGAAGAAACAGCAAACTGAAGGATAAATACACAGAGCAGACGAAACTTTGAGATTGCTTCTCAAGCAGCCACAGCTTGCAAGGAGCAGGAGGGAAACAGGATCATGGAGCAATGGTAATCTTGGCAGTGAAGGATGTTGAAAAGTTGTCAAAGTAGAAGACTGACAATTAAACCTTCAGACTTTCTCCCACTCCTTTCTTTTGTGTGACACATTTCCGTTATATTCTCCGAGATTTAGTCTTTTGAATGACTGTGAAACCCTTCACCTCCCCACCAATGTTAAAAGTGCATTTAATTGTAAATAAGCCAAGCAGTGGAAAACTATTATGATACTAAAAAATCATTCATTTCCCCATAAAAAAAGAGAAAGTAAGTTTAGCTGATCTAAAGAGGAGAAGATGGGAGGGGAAGGGGGTGGTGAGGGGAAGCCTTACATACAAGGGAGATAAAAGCTGGGACCTAAAATCCAACCTCCTGGGCTACCCTTGAGTGCTAGACACTTCTGTGGAAATAAAGGCCACATAAGACAACATACATAAAGGTCTTTTTAGGACTTTTCTCTATGTTGATCTAATATTTACACCAACCCAGTGCTGGCATGGACTTTAACAGCCCAATCTAGTACAGGAATTTACCTTTGAGGAAGAATGTTACAACTGATAATACAATTTTCTCCTCACAGGGACCAGAATGATGTTATGAAATTTATATCAGATTTTATTTCTCCACCCTACTCCTTGCTTTAAATCCCAGAATTTACTTACCTATTGAAACAAGAGTAAAATCTAAATTTCTTACTGGAAGGGAAGCTCAACATCACCCCGCCCCCGGACCTCTCTGACCTCACTTCACATTCCTGTTCCCTTCCTTCCCTACACTGCAGCCCCACTGGCCTTCCCCCGTCCCTTTGTTGGCGGGGGGGGGGGGGGGGGGGCGTTGTCATTGAGAGGACATGACTGATAAATGACCCACGAGCTAGATCCAGGCAATGAGAGGCCCCTGTCCTGGAATATACATTCTGCCCACCGTTTATATGGTGGGAGCCGTTCAAGGACATAGTCTTATAGTCTTACATAGAGTGTAAGATGTTGTTGAGGCCATCTGGAATGGCATACATGACCGAACACCATTAAGGACTCGATATACTTTAAAGAGTCTGGCAGGTGCGTGCAGAGATCTACTGCTTGCAGCCACCCAAGACAAGCCTCATACCTAAGTTCCCTGGCTCGTTAACCCTGCCACCTGCCAATGTGGACTGGCCTGCCTCTTTCTTCAGTTTCTCCCTGCCCTTCATGTATGGGAGCCAGTTGTAGACCTCACCCAGGGAACTTCTGAGGGTGCAAACCAACACCCTCATGCCAAGCTTGTTCTACACCTTACACTAATGGCTGAGCTTCTGTTTATGACTGCCTCCACGGAGTGCCCCCTGACCAGCCTGCCCTCCAGAGTCTGGAGAAACACAGTCTCTCCTGCTCCCGGTATCCTGTAGAATTTGCTCCACCCATTTCAATCTCAAGTTATTCACTTATTTACACATTTTTAGTGTTTATTTTCTTCTTCTTCCCATTAAAATGTAATTTCCATGAGGGCAAGTCCTATCTATCAATCACCACTCCAGCACAAAAAAAATACCTACATCATAGAACAGCAATATATGTTCAATGGAGTAAGGAGTGTATTGATTTTTTTTTAATCAGAACAAAAGAAATGAATCCTTTCAATGAACTTTCATTACCTGTTCTAAGTTAAACAATTAAATTTCTATTATATTCAGCAGTTAGGAATGCCAGTGGCAAGAATGGTGTACATATCAGTGGAGTGAGAGGAGATGAAGTAAGAGGCAGACTGAGTGGGAGACAAGGAAATGGAAACAGAGACCAGATTGCTCTCTCAAGAAACATGCGGAGAAGAGAAGATGGAGTGGTAGCTGGAGAGATGTGCACAAGCAGCGGGAAGGTGTGAGAAGGAAGAGAAAAGGGAAGGATGCCAAAATGAGCATAGAGTATGAGGATTCAAGTTTTTGTACAATTTTATGTTCTCCAAGTATAAGCTGCTATTATAATATTGTTACCAGAGTGTTATTATTTTTTATTATTATCACTTTTATTTTCCTTATTTTATACAAAAACAAATGCACCTTCCAAAATTAGTTTTTATTTGCTGATTGATGATTCGAAAAACCCTACTAAAATATGACATTCAGAGCCACAAATTTCACAACATTGTTGGTTTTATCCAAAAATTGTCATACTTGACTAGCATTTTATGACAAATACTATGACTATCTATTATATCCAAGTTATTTACTGAAACAGCAGCTACCTTTGAGATAGATAGTAACATCCATATTGAGATTAGATAATGATTAAAGTATTTCACATTCTTATATATGTAACACATTTAAGAGTTACATGTTATTACCTATTAAGAGTATTTAGTTACTTTAAATAGTAACACATTTAAGAGACAATGACATATTTCTAATAATCCTACACCATGTGTTATATATCATCCAGAAGCTGAGTTAGTTGATTCTAGACATTTTCATTTTTCCTATTTTGTTGCCTTTTCTTTTTTAAAAGACTATTTTTTTAAATTTTTTTTTTGAGAGACAGAGAATGCACAAGCAGGGGGAGGGGGAAAGAGAGAGGGAGATGCAGACTCCCTGCTGAACAGGGAACCCTATGCAAGGCTCCATCCCAGGATCCTGGGATCTTGACCTGAGCCAAAGGCAGATGCTTAATCAGTTGACTGAGCCACCCAGGTGCCCCCTTATCTTGTTTTCATACAGTACAGTACTTATGCCACACTCACCAAGTACATTTAAATTAAGATCTTCCTGCTGACCAACTAGAATCTGGACGTTCCATCTTTTAAATTATGATCACAAGTTTAGAGAGTTGTATTTTCATATGCCAGTCCTATGATTAGCTTCTATTTCCTTAGGTAACTTCAAAACAAAGATTTGTGAATCTTAGTTCTTCAATTTTTTTAAAAAACCAAAACAACTGCTTTAAAATTTTCATTTTATTGGATATATCACTGTTTCATGATGAATCTACATTTGGGATTTTATCCAATTAAGCCAACCCTGAAGATCTAGCCAAAAAAAAAAAAAAAAAAAGCTCCAGTGGTTCCTTACTAAGGCTTGCCTGTGCCTGACAGCAAATACAGACTTCATTTAAGAACCATAACTGCCTCCTCCTTTCACCCAAATATTATACTTCCATTCATTTTGCCACAATACTGCAATTTTGGTGGGTATAAAAACCCAGAGAGCACGTATACCTTACGCCTAGCAGTGTATAACCAAAGTGCTTATTTTTTTCCAAATGACTTTGTCACCTATAGACTATAATGATAGGAATTAGAAATGTATTATAATTAGACTCCTAGCTCTAATACCACAGACAAAAATGCTATAAGGCAAAAATTAAATAAATAAATCACCTGAGATTTATGAGAGCACTAAAAAGACACCTGTACTGCTGTGTATCTGTTAGTACAAAAGACTCACTTATTCTCCTTTTATATCTATAAAATGGGAATGTCACTATTTTCTAAAGCAGCAAATCATTATAATAAACAAGAAATCATGTGACAGTTTGAATTTAATAAAAGATATAAGATAAATCAGGGATCCCTGGGTGGCGCAGTGGTTTGGCGCTTGCCTTTGGCCCAGGGCGCGATCCTGGAGACCCGGGATCGAATCCCACATCAGGCTCCCGGTGCATGGAGCCTGCTTCTCCCTCTGCCTATGTCTCTGCCTCTCTCTCTCTCTCTCTCTGTGACTATCATAAATAAATAAAAATTAAAAAAAATTTTTAAAAAAAAGATATAAGATAAATCAGAGGTCTTACTATTTCTTCTAAGGTTCTTCTCTCAGAGTATGGGCTTGGAAGTCAGAAATGCCTGCCTGAGTATGATACTGCCTCTACCACACAACTAAGCTTGATAAATCCATTTAGCTATTAACAACTCTGAGTCTCAATGCCCACAAATGGAATGCATGACACTATTACAAATTGGCAGGATTGTTTTAAGAAATGAAAACAATGTATATAAAGCATCTACCACAAAAGAGAATAGACACCAGAACTGTAGCTATTATTTTATTAATATTTGAAGCATAGCCTCCTGGCTAGGAATGAGAGAGAAATAAAAAAGTCTTTGAGCAACAAAGAAAAGAGCTCACATGTTTTAATCATAGGTGAGAAGTAAACCTACTTTTAGGAATTTGTCCTAAGCCTACAGAATTAAAAAGTGAGAATATTAAGCAACAGGCTTAAAAAGGAGGCAGGGCTAATGAACAGAGATTTCGGATGGTTCTGCAAAATGAATACTGATACGGGGATAACAGAGAATAGATACCAAATCTATAAATACATAGCATTCTCGGATCATTAGGTGCAAGGACAAATACTCCTCAAATGCCCCGAGAGATAAGTAGAGCATAGCGTGCTAACTGAAATTATTATTATATATATTTTTACAGTTTTAAATGTGCTGGCTTAAAATATATCTTTAATGTATCATTGAATCCTCATAACTCTTTGAACTAAGCTCTTCATGCATTAATATCCCCAGATTACACATTAAAATCTGAAAGAATAATTTGAAGACAAGACCTAAGTGGCAAAGGAGTCTTGTATCCCGATCTGCCCACTGGCTGAGTTCTCATTGAGACAGTAGTTGAACAATAATGCTCCACTCTCTGTAATGGGTCCCAAAAGTACATGGTGCATTTTAGACAGGTGTACACTGAAAAAGGCTAAAATGAAGTGCTTGCTCTTGGTTATCTGGAATTTTTTTTTAATCACCTACATGCCAAGATACTGGAGAACGGAAATACTGTTGTATCTCTTTACTGTAGGTTATAAATAAAATGACTAATCTTTACATGGTACATCTTTTATCATTTATACACGCTGCATGGTCTGATGAAAGGTGAGTTAACACTTTTAGAATTAAGTGTCCAGTGTATTGGTAGACAGACACCAGTGTATTGAGGTTAAGACTCTTGGGGATCCCTGGGTGGCTCAGCGGTTTAGCGCCAGCCTTCGACCCAGGATGTGATCCTGGAGTCCCAGGACTGAGTCCAACATCGGGCTCCCTGCATGGAGCCTGCTTCTCCCTCTGCCTGTGTGTCTGCCCCTCTCTTTCTCATGAATAAATAAATAAATCTTTAAAAAAGAGATATTAAGACTTTATTTGGGTAGTTTTCATATTGTGGCTATTGTGAATAATTCTGTAAGGAAATGGGAGTGCAGATACCCCTTTCAATCCTAATTCCAATTCTTTTGGATAGATTCCTAGAAGTGCTGAATCTTTTAGTAGTTCTAGTTTTAACCTTTTGAGGGACTTCCATACTGTTTTTTGTATTGGTTGCACTAGTTTACATTCCTACCAACAGTGTATAAGAGTTCCAATTTCTCCACATCCTGCCCAACACATATTTTCTTTTGTTTTTGTGGTTGTTACTGGCATTTATAATAGCCATCCTAACATATGAGAAGTGATATCTCATTGTGGTCCTGATTTGCATTTCCCTGGTGATTAATGATGTTGGGCCCTCTTTCATATATCTGTTGGCCATTTGCATGTCTTCTTTGGAAAAGTATTGAGATCCTCTACGCAGTTTTATTTTTTAATTTTTTAAAAATTGTATTTAAATTTAATTTGCCAACATATAACCCATTTTTATACAATAAAAATTGTATTTAAATTTAATTTGTGGGCAGCCCGGGTGGCTCGGCAGTTTGGTGCCTGCCTTTGGCCCGGGGCGTGATCCTGGGGTCCTAGGATGGAATCCCACGTCGGGATCCCTGCATAGAGCCTGCTTCTCTCTGCCTGTGTCTCTGCCTCTTCTCTCTCTGTGTGTGTCTCTCATGAATAATTAAATAAAATCTTTTTAAAAAAATTTTAATAAAAAAATAAATTTGCCAACACATAACATGAGATGAGTGCTCATCTCATCATGTGCCCTCCTTAAGGCCCATCATCCACTCTATCCTCCCACCAACCTCCCCTTCTGCAACCCTTTGTTTGTTTCCCAGAAGTAGGAGTCTCTCATTGTTTGTTATCCTTTCTAATTATTCCCCCACTCAGTTTCCCCCTCTTCCCTTATGGTTCCTGTCACTATTTCTTATATTCCACATGTGAGTGAAACCATATGATGATCATAATTCTTCAATTGGCTTGTTTCACTCAGCATAATACCCTCCATCCACATCTATGTAAATAGTAAATATTCATCCTTCCTGATGGCTGAGAAATATTCCATTATGTGTATATGCGTGCATGTGTGTGTGTATGGATGGATGGATAGATAGATAGATAGATAGATAGATAGATAGATAGATAGATAGATAATCGCATCTTCGTTATCCATTCATCTACTGAAGGACATCATTGTTCCTTCCACAGTTTAGCTATTGTGGACATTGCTGCTACGAACACTGGGGTGCAGGTGTCCACTACAACAGTATCTTTGGGATAAATACCCAGTAGTGCAATTGCTGGGTCAGAGGGTAGCTCTATCTTTAACTCTTTGAAGAACCTCCACACAGTTTTCCAGAGCAGCTGTACCAGTTCACATTCCCACCAAAAGTGCAAAAGGGCCCCCCTTTCTCCGCATCCTCTCCAACAATTGTTGTTTCCTGTCATTAATTTTAGCCATTCTCACCAGTGTAAAGTGGTGTCTTATTGTGGTTTTGATTTGTATTTCTCCAATGACAAGTGATGTGGAACATTTTTTCATGTGCTTGTTCACCATGTGTAGGTCTTCTTTGGAGAAATGTCTGTTCATGTCATCTTCCCATTTCTTGACTGGATTGTTTGGGGTTTCTTTTTTGCATGTTGAGGTTGTTAAGTTCTTTATAGATCTTGGATACTACCCTTTGTCTCATACGTCATTTGCAAATATCTTCTCCCATTCTGTAGGTTGTCTTTTAGTTCCGTTAACTGTTTCCTTTGCTATGCAGAAGCTTTTTATCTTGGTCAAGTCCCAAGAGTTCATTATTCATTTTGTTTCCCTTGCCTTTATAGATATGTCTTGCAAGAAGTTGCCGCGGCCAAGTTCCATAAAGTTGCTGCCTGTGTTCTCCTCTAGGCTTTTGAAGGATCCCTATCTCACATGTACGTCTTTCAACCATTTTGAGTTTACCTTTGTGTATGGTGTAAGAGAATGGTCTAGTCTCAGTCTTCTGCATGTGGTTGTCCGATTTTTCCAACACCATTTATTGAAGAGACTGTCTTTTTTCCATTGGATAGTCCTTCCTGCTTTGTCGAAGATTATTGCCTATAGAGTTGAGGATCCATTTCTGGATTCTCTATTCTGTTCCATTGATCTATGTGTCTGTTTTTGTGCCAGTACCATACTGTCCTGATGATCACAGCTTGTAGTACAGTCAGGTATTGTGATGCCTCTAGCTTTGGTTTTCTTTTTCAACATCCCTCTGGCTATTCAGGGTTGTTTCTGGTTTCATACAAATCTTAGGATCATTTGTTCCAACTCTGTGAAGAAAGTCCATCCTCTATTCATTTTTAATTTTTTTCCTGCTAGTGGCTGTAGTTCTGTATATATTTTGGAAATTAATCCCTTATCAATATTATCTGAAATTCACATTTAGCTGGATGTCCTATAATATTAGTTGTCAAATCTGCCGACTCTGCCCTAGTTTTCAACTGTATTATTTTAAGCAAGAAACTAATGCTGACTTCTAAGTGGAAACATGCTTGTCTAAAGAAAAAAACAAGCTTAAAATTTTTGAGGTTGGGGGCAGCCCGGTTGGCTCAGCGGTTTAGCACTGCCTTCGGCCCAGGTTGTGATCCTGAAGACCTAGGATCAAGTCCCACATCGGGCTCCCTGCATGGAGCCTGCTTCCCCTTCTGCCTGTGTCTCTGCCTCTCTCTCTGTGTCTCTCTCTCGCTCCGTGTCTCTCATGAATAAATGAATAAGATCTTAAAAAAAATAAAATACCCTTTAAAAAATTTTTTCTGAGGTTGGTATATACTAAAATAATGAAACCTTCATTAGTTTTTTTTTTTTTTTTTTTACTATTTTCTGCATACAGACCCAAGAAGAGATAACTAAAAACTATTTCTTTGATTTGGCTGCAGTTCTCCTAGCAATTTTGAAGATTCTGAATTGTTTCTATGGATAAAAAAGTAGCATATTTAGTATAGTACAGCAATCCAGAGCATGAGGTTTGAAATCAGACATGGATGTCAAGATTTGGTTTCATACTAGCTGTTAGAGATATGCTGTTTAATTTCATAAAGCCTCCATTTCCTCTTCCATAATATGTGGATAATAATAATAACTGCTGCAAAGAACTGTTGGGAAGGTAAATGAGTTCACTTATGTAAAGTATTAAGCACACATTCTGACACACTGCAAGCAATCTATAGATGCTTGCTATAATAGAGTGTTGTTTAAAATTCTTCTGTGATTAACTCTCCATTAAATAAGAAAAAGTCTGTTGACTGACCTCCATGTGTGGCTGATCAGCACCACAAGGCATGTAGAGGCCAGTACTAAAGACATGTCCTTCCTTTCTTCATGCCCTGTTGAGGCATTTACTTTTTTTTTTTTTTTTTTTTTTTTTTTGGTGGCTTTAGATGGTTTGAGGATAGTATATCCATCAAATTTAAATTTCATATGTCAGGCAGCCCGGGTAGTACAGCAGTTTAGCACTGCTTTCAGCCCAGGGCCTGATCCTGGGGACCCAGGATCGAGTCCCACATCGGGCTCCCTGCATGGAGCCTGCTTCTCCCTCTGCCTGTGTCTCTGCCTCTCTCTCTCTCTCTGTGTCTCTTATGAATAAATAAATAAATCTTAAAAATAAATAAATAAATAAATAAATAAATATTTCATATGTCTTTGCACCTGACCATATTAACCTTAAGCTATGTTATATCTCTGCATTTGTTTCATATTTAGTGGCCCTATCCATACCATTGTTTATTGATTTTTATTTTATATTATGGATTATTGCTTCTGGAATCTAAATATGTTCTTCCCAAGTTAAAAATAAACAGAAGGCAGTATAGTTATATGGTATGATCAAAGCAAGATTTCATACTGAACTACCTGTAACAAGAAATACACAATGTCAAACAATGAGCCATAAGCAAAATTGAGTGTAACTGAGCTAAAACTCAAAATGTAATAAAGCCATTTAATTGTAAATAAACCTAGCTTATATAATATAAAATGCATGTGTACCACCAAATGGTGGGGCACTCACAATGTTTATAAAGAAGAGGGCTGGATCACTGAAATCTAGACAGCACAAAGCTTCATTTCATAATCAATCTCTTCTCCTATAAAAATTTCCGGGAAAAGCATCAACAACCAGGAAAATTTGGATTCACCTCCTCCCACCATCTTACAGCATTGATACCTATGTCACACAATGTCTAGGAACAAGTTGTGGGCAGCAGGCAGTATGTAGACAACTCACAATGCATCCACTCCTGAATGACAGAGATGCTACGCTTCATAATTGTTGGGTAGAGTATCACTAAATAGAATAAGAGAGAAAGCTTCCCCTCATAGGTGGCTAAATCACAAGCCTACCATTTAATTTTGTGAGTATGCATGGTAAAAACAGCCCTGTACACATATCTAAGGACCACAACAGTATTAATAATAAAATATTTTCTTTCCTTACTTAACAAAACTTAGCTATTAAAGCAAATAATTTATGGCCATGAAATTAGCTCTAATTTTTTGTCTATTCTGTTAGTCCTGGGACTACTTAACAACTTTTTTTTCTTCTACTCTAGTGTACTTGTTCTCTTGGGAAATGAGGCACCAGAAAAAATCTACTCCACCTCAGCTCCTCCTTTATGCTAGCAAAGGAGTAAAAGAATGAGAAGAGTGAAAAAAATAATCTTTAAGGATTTCTTGCTAGAATAAAGTTTGTGGTCCAATAAGGACACATATTCTCACATTCAGAAGAGAAATACACCTTTTACTAAAAAAAAAAAAATTACAACACAGACCTTCCCCTCAACATAGAACCTTCTGGAAGGAAGTCAACTGAAAGGCTCTCCTCATATAACCATCCCCCCCCCCCCCCACAAAGGCACCAGTAGTAACACATTTCCACCTTATCATTAAAATTATAAAAGCAAAGAAACCATGAAAAAAGACAGTAACAACTATGTGTTGAATGGCAAGTCACTTTACGTCCTGAAAAGAAACCAACAGAAAGAGGTCCAAGAAAAGCTTGTTTAATCAAAGAGTTCACTTTGTTCTAAGAATTATTCTTTAGCCAAGATTTTGGGACAACCACATATATAAACTCCAGGCACATCAACTTCATGATGTACGATAAAAGAGATGGTGACACTGGGACACATGCATTTTTATAACTCCATTTTATATACACTCTTTGTGTTTGATATTCGTTCATAACTTTATATATCTTAAGGAGCTCCTTTTGAGGGAAGAGTGGAACATTATCAGATTTTAATATAGCGAAGTACTATGCTCAGCTTTTAGCTAATAGCTTAAGCAGCTGTGAACTCAACCGATTAAGAATCAAAGCAGCAACCACCATGTTCTGTAAGCTTCTGTCAACACAGTGAGCTCTGTAATGTATTGCTTTCTGGTTTGTTCCTTTTCCAAGAAGATTTCAGCCCCTTTGTAAGTCTTACTTTTTTAACTCTTCCCAAAGTCTGGGACCTCCTTTTTTGAATAACATCAATCACTTAAGAGGCACTAACTCTACTTTATCTGCCATCAACTTTCTGTCTATCCCTAGCATTTTCCTTATGGATGAATTTGGTTTTCTCAGTCACAGAGCAGGAATGTTCCAGCACTATGCAATCACCCTGCAAGTGTGCAAGTCAGGGGTTAAATGTTCATCTTGAGAAATTCTCCCAGCAGTGAGACTTATTAGATTGTCAAATTATGTTCCACGGTGGTGGTGGAAGCCTATTACCTGATCTATTTTCAAGAAATGCTCCAAAAAACACTCAGTGAAGTCCTACTTTAGGGGAGTAAGACTGGTCTGAACTACAGTCATTGTCATTTCATACCTGCCGAAGACTGCAGACCTTCCTCCCAATTTACATACCCCCACTTCATTTATGGAACTTAATTCAAGACACATCAGATAGATTACACAAATCAAATGTGCCAGATACTGCTACGGATTTTACAACAATCTAACCAATAATCCCTAAACTAACACTCTTCTTCCACGCACAATGGATTTTAAAGTATTCTGCAAATTAGACCCATAACCAAATTATGTTAAAATAGGTAAATATTGTCAAAGGATGAACACTGAGGGGGGCACTTGATGGGATGAGCTCTGGGTGTTATGCTATATGTTGGCAAATCGAACTCCAATAAAAAATACACAAAAAGAAATAGAATACTTTAAAATAAGTCCTACTATATTTATTTTTTTGGACTTTTATAAAAGGTGCCCTGACCATAGATTTTTTTTAATCCTCAAAAAAGATGCAAAATATCCATGTCTGGAAATAAATTTAGTGAACTATTTGCCAAAATAATACTGGATGGAGGAAGAGAGGGCCTGTGGAGGTGGAAGGGAAGGAGGGTAAGGGGAAAGGACGGGAGGGAGGGAGGGAGGAAGGAAAAGGAGAAGGAATGAAGGGGATGGAGGGGAGGGGAGGGGAGGGGAGGGGAGGGGAGGGAGGGAGGGAGGGAGGGAGGGAGGGAGGAAGGAAGGAAGGAAGGAAGGAAGGAAGGAAGGAAAAGGAGAAGGAAGGAAGGGAGGGAGGGAAGAAGGAAGGAAGGAAATAAAAGGAGAAGGAAGGAAGGAAAGGGAGAAGGAAGGAAGGAAGGAAGGAAGGAAGGAAGGAAGGAAGGAAGGAAGGAGGAAGGAAGGAAGGGGAGAAGGAAGGAAGGAAGGGGAGAAGGAAGGAAGGGAAGGAGGGAGGAAGGAAGGGGAGAAGGAAGGAAGGAGGGGAGGAAGGGAGGAAGGAAGGAAGGAAGGGGAGAGAAGGAAGGAAGGAAGCAGGCAGGCAGGCAAGCAAAAGCAAGCTATAGAGAGAATATATAGACCTATGGACATATAGATCTAGGATGGGGCCAGTAGGAGCAGGAAAGTAAGGAAGTGAAATGATGGCTCAATCTCATCCTCTAATTCACCTCCGAAACCACCTCCAGCCCATTGGTGATATACGGAAATGTGAGCTTTCTTCTTATTTCTAAAGCCCCTTACCCACCTTCCCTTCCACCTTTCTTCTTCACACCCTCCCATTTCTTATGAAGATCCAGAAATCCAGAACTATATATGGAATTCCTCAATTTTTAAATGTTCTCACTTAATTCCACTTTAAGAACACTTTGCATGCCAAATACAACCCTTGAGCAGCCAGTGTGTAGCTTCTGATCTAAGCCATCATTTTTCTGGGTAGGTTATAGTACAGAAAGCACTTTCTAGTCATATGCCATATAAATTTCATTTGACTTGGATCAGAAAAAGCAAAACAGGAAGGGAACATACAAAGACAAAAATAACCTTAAACCAATTAGTTACTTTCCCTGTACTCTTATTTATCCCCAATTTAAAATTGTGCCTAAACTTCCAGACTTCAACTGAATGCTTTTTTTTTTAATGCTTTTTTATCCAACAACTGAGCTTATACGAATATTTTAAAGTCCTTAGATTTGAAGATGTTTCATTCGGAATGCATATGAAAACTCAGTTTTCATTCCATGAAAGAATCCAGAGGCTAAAAACAGAATTCATTCTTGCAAGGACAAGCTCTGACTCTATACTTTAGCAGTGGCACATAAAGATTATAATCGGGAATGAAAGAAAGAAAAGGACCTACTGAAAAGCAGATGTCTTGAGCTAGAAGTAGCAATCACAGCATCTGCACTTTGGCATCGGGTAGAAAACACTAGAGGAAAACAATAAAGCACAAGGTATAAAAATACCAAAGAAGTCAGCTGGTTCTTTTCAGCTGGTAGGAACAAAAACTACAGAGTACAAAAGGATATTTAGAAGATTTTAGTAAAAATGTGGAGCCTTAAATAGCTTATGGTTCAGACAAGCAGGAAAAAAGAGGCCAAGGATGTAAATGGAAAATAAAGTGGCCATACTTAGTTGCCCTCCTAGTCTAAGGCTCAAAGGACAATCCAAAAACTACCTCAAATTCAGACTCTTTCACCAAAATCAGTAACACTGCCTCTTTGGCAATACCATCTTTCAGAGGCCAAAGCCACTACAACTTACAACATATAAGTTCCAGAAAACAACTTAAAAGGCTATCTGATGTGATTACCCTTGTCAGCATTACATTCTACATGAAAACACAGAAAGAATACAGAACGTGCAGTAAGAATATTTGGATTCAAGCATCAGTCGCCAGCTACTGTCAGGTAGACAATTCCTGGTGTTATTCAATCTCTTTGAGCCTCAGTTGACTTTTTTGTTAAATGAAGGTAATAATACTTGCCTTAACTACCTCATTCAGTTGCTGTGAAGATCAAAAGAGATAAATGTGAGAGTGTCTTACAACCTAAATAATATATTATCCAATGAGTAAAAGATTCATTGTCCAGTGAAAACTACAACCTCATCCCCCCCATTCAATGAATATTATTAAACATCTACTGGCAATATAGTTGTGAAAACAATAGTCAAGATCTTTGTGCCCACAGAGCCTACGTTCTGACTAAAGTTGCAAATTCTTAATTTAAGGTTTGACAATAGCATAGTAAACACAATAATTCATCCTTCAGCTAATAAAGGATTATAAATAAGTATAATAATGCATTGCTTGTTTTCCATTAATTTTCATAAAGAAAATAATATAATAGCATATCTTAATTAAATTCAGAAAGACTCTTAGCCTAAAATCACATAGTCAAAGTACTGTTTACTATACATGCGTCATCAGTACATAGTAATTATTAAGCAGTCAGCACAGACACACTTGCTATCAGGCAAACTTAAGGGAAATGCAGCTGCTTCCTCAAAATTTGGCTTGGGGAAATAGCATGTATTCAGCTAAAATAGCTATTATTAAATGCTGATTTTATGCAAGGCCCTACGGGGGACATTGTAAGTGATACCAAGATCAGCAAGTCCCAGTGCCTTCCATCCTTCAAAGGCTCATAACAGAGGAGAAAGAAGTTTTGTAAGATTGCGTATGTAGATAATGATGCATGGAATATTAAATGAAGGATTATACTGGGCTAGAGAGATACACCCAACTTAGGAGTCAAAGGAACCTTCAGAAAAATCCTAACGAATAGGACAAAGTGCCAGTCCAGTTGCCAAAATTCTGAGTTACATTTTGTCTTCACCCAAGTCTGGTTACGTTAACTAAAGCAAATTACTTCAACCCAGTTTTCCTATCTAAAACATAAAACAACAAAATACTGCTAGCTTTCTGGCCTTTTCAAATCCTTTTGAAAAAGAAAACTCAGGATAAAATAAACAGATCTACCTGAATATCAGTTATTGCACAGTTTGTGTAGTTACACTAGGTAATATACGTGAAGCACTTCTCACTACTTCTAGAACATCCTCAGTATGTGTTAAACCTGGCTCTGATGTAGGAAATAATTGGACTAAACCTTAAAGTATGTGTGACATTTTAATAGGCAGAGATTAAAAAAAAAAAAAAAAAAGCATGCCAAATCAAGGGAACAGTCTGGGGAAAGACCTGGAATTGGAAACACGCAAGGAGTAGGTAAGGCAATCAGTCTCATTTGGCTTCACCCCAAAGTCTATGGAATGGAGTAGTAATAAGGATTAAATCTCAGACAATCTATCTCAAAAAATAAGAAAACCAAGAGAGGTAGAGTGACTCTCTCAAGAGGGACACACCCAGAACGACCCACATCAAGGTCCTCTGACTTCAAAGTCCTTGGTTCTTTCCACCACATTACCCTACAGCAAAGTTAGTGGACATGTTATGCACCAGGTGAAGAGTGCAGAAAGAGTTCCTGGCTTTCACATTAGTGCCCGTCTGCACAAAGGAGGCACAATGACAAGATGCCAGGGCAAAGGGCAACACTGCTCCTTTCCTCCTCTTCTTTAGTTCTATACAGAGAACCGTATAACGATAATCACAGTCACACAACCCCTGACACCATCTGCTGACACCACACAATACAAACATCATATGAAGATGATAACACAATTAAGTGTTCATCTACTGGGGGACATTTCCCAATTTGTGAATTATCTGGGGAGCGTGTGTCTGCCTAATTCACCTTAGCTGTTCACCTGATTCTGGATTAACTCTTTCCATCTTAAGCTATGAAGACTAAAAACTGATCACTATGTTAAAATGTACTTACGAAGGTGATTATAAGCTGACAACTACACAATGGTCCTTAATAATAAATAGCAGTAATTTTGGATCTCTGCTCTTGGGGCTTACAGACAACACTCTTCTCCATCCAAGCCAGTGACTTGACCATTGATGTTATGCCATGCCTAAAAATTAGGCTTAATTCCCACCTTCTGCCAAAGGATAACATTCTGATATAAAGGATTCTTCTCTCCTTTCAGAATGTTTATTCTTGTGTAAGGAAGACAATATGTCTAGGAATACTGTCTTCACTCTTTCCCAAGAACCAATCAGAAAGGAACCTAGTAAGCACAACCAATGGAACACACCGAAATCTAGAAATAACCCCCATAGTTATGACGAATAATCGATTAACATTCGAGAGAGGATATGGGGAAGGCCTTCCTCTGATATACGAGAAAGCATTTTCCCAAAGCCAGAACCTGTCTCCCCATCTCCCTTAGGCTCGGACCCTCCCCAGGGATTAAGATCAGCCCTAGCAGCTGGAATAAGAAATTTAAGGAGATATAGCCCAATACCACAAACTCACATCATATTTGTCATCCTGGCTGTCTCCTAGTGCCATAGTTCTAAAATCTGAACTTCTACCATTTTCCCAGGCCTGACTTCTTCTCTCAGTTACTTATATAGGATCTCACTTTGCTCTTGCTACCCACCTGGATTACTATCCTTGAAATTCAGCCCTAGTCTTTGCTCCCCTCCGCCCCGATAGTCCTCCCCAACACTGATTCGTCTGCTTATACTTCTCCTGCCCTCCCTAAGATTTCTCAGGCTAAGATACCAAAATGGGCCATCTCTCGAGACCTAAGCTAGACCTGATTCCATTATCAGGCTCTCATAGTGGCAAGATCTAATTCCAGACCCCAACTGTTCTCATCTGTATCAACTTGCTGATATTTATCACTCAGGGTTTATCATCTAATTGAAAGATATGTGAATTGAAAAAATATTGGTTCTTAACTTTGTTAGCTCTCACAAGATATTTAAAATATCAAAGTATAAAACAGTATGGTTCATGAACTGGTAAGCTTTTGGGCATTATTCAGTTACAACTATGACTACCTTATTTGACATTGACAGGACAATGGCTATACTGAACATGGTGGGTATGTAACCGAGGAGCCACTTTCCAGTATCAAACACAGTTTTGACATGTAGCAATTTTGGGCCATTGGACAAAATTAGCAAGAGCTTTCATTTGACTATGAAATGGGAGGAAATAATGATGCCTTTCCTAAAGACTTGTGAGAACTGAACGTGTTAATACATATAGAGTGCTTACAGTAGGGCCTCACTCATAATAAACACTTTTCAACAAGTAAATATTATCCAGGTGGACTGCCATATCTAACAAATAATTAGAAGAGTCATAGAGAAGACCAAATGGAAAAATCAGTGCCAGGTTGAAATCAACTAACTCTCCCAGGAAGCCATCTCTGACCCTTTCCTGGACAAGTTGGATTTGCCTCCTATACATCAGTAACTGTTTAGCAGGAAAGTTGGGAGCACTAGTCTGCCTTGACAGCTTACGACCTCTGTGAACCTTATTCTGTTAAATGTGGAACATACTTCTTCCCACTTATAGAGTTAGCCCTATTATTAAATTAGTTAAGACACATAAAGCACTTAGATTGGCAACTGACATACAGAAAACACTTAAGTGTTGGCTACTCTTCACTTTTAGTGTAACCCACACAATAGGCAGGGAGATGAAATGATGAAACCAGAATGTCCCTAAGCGATTAAAGCCAGCAGATGTCCATGTTTCTGACAAATGGGCAGTAGGTCACGAGCTCGGGCCCTGATCAGGACTCTTCCCACCAAAAGTACACTGCAATATTAGTTGCAGCCTAAAGAAGAACACACCCCCCACGGAAAAGATCACCCAAATCAGAAGGAAGCAATCATAGCCACATCCTCCTACAAAGAAAGCAGGCAAAGTGAGCATAACAAGTATATACAACAACTCGAATTTTTCAAAGCTTTTAAAGGATGCAATCTTTGTTAGAAATTCAATGTGAGACTGCACTTTAAAAGATCAAGTGGGAAAAAAGGACTCTTAGAATAAAAATTAGGGGCCCTAAGCAAGGACGCAGCAATCTAACACACAATGGCATGAGGCAAGGATAGTGTGAACACAAAGGAGGATCAAAAGAACCTAAAGGAAGAGAATTTCATTGTGGATCAACGTGTATTATCAGATCCTTAGTGACTATGCCCTAGAAATGAATACAGAGTTCCAGTCTATACCACTATTGTACGGAAACATGTCATAGTCACGTGGTAGATTTTAGAATATATTTCTTATTCCAAAATGTAGATTCAGCTATTGTACATAAACACTTCTTGTCCTGTGGTAAATTTTAAAGTATATTTCTTATTCTAAAATCTAGATCCAATAGGTTAAACTCCCCCTGGGGCCATGGGATGCTGTACAGCAGCAGTGTCTACAGCAGGCCGGCCTTGACTGCTAACTGCCTGTGGGACCTTGGCAAAGTTACTTCATCTCATGCTCCCCTTGTTGTCATCTGCAAAGTGACGCTAGTGTTTGAATCGACCTAGTAGGAGTAGCAGCATTATTAGCGAACACGAATGAGACATCTGGGATGGTACATGACACATAGAGAACATACACACATTGGGATGTGCCATAAGGTACCAAGTTAAAGGATGTCACCATTTGTTGTTCATCAATAGCTAGACTAACTGGGCCCCACTGAATATTCCAGTCTGGAGACCAGAGGAGGCAAAAGCAGGTAAGTAAGACTTCTCTTAGGATGTCGTGTTCTGCCTTTTTCCCCAGGATGCAGTCCCTACAACTAGGCTTAACAAGGTTCATTGTCTCCAGATTTATTTTATAACCTCAGATACTAGGAATGTGCTGCTTCAGAAGCCAGATGATGCCTTTGATCTATGCCTTACATTTAATGTAGCGCAAGGCACAAACCAGGGTCTCAAAAAATAATGATCAACAAACGAGTATCAAACAAGAAAAAAAAATTATTATAAATCCAAGACTGCTTGCTAAAATCAGCAGACTTTTAAATTCACTAACAAAATTATTGCCATTTTAATGTTCTTTTAATAATTTACAGCTATAAGCATTAGCAGTGCTTTTTAAAGTGGATTGTGTAAACCCGTGTGTTGGAAACCTTGAAGTGTTTAAAATGAATATTACCACCATTTCCTTCTGTCATTTAAAGATTTTTTCAATTTTTCTGTCTGCCTCAAATGTTCTGAGCAGCATTGTGCTCTCTATGCATTGGAGTGCCTAAACATAGAAAAATTATCTGCTTCCCCATCAACGACTGATTTTTTTCCATTTACCAAATGAGAGGTTCTAAAGGCCCACAATGACTAGAATAAATCACTCCATTTCTTTGACTCTATTAAAGTAGATATTTTATGTTCCACTGCCACAAAAGCCAAGATGAACACCAGAAATAGCCTGTGAGTTGAAGACTCTCATTTTAAAATGGCACCACGATTTATCCTATTTCTTACTGTACCATGAGCATTACATTATTCATTAGAAGTATTTGTTTCTTAAGCAGCTATTACTCAGCTTTTGCTGAGCGGTGCCTTCTCGGTGTAAGGTGGGGGTTTTGAGGGATATCTTCCAGAGATAAGGTCACTTTGTAGAATTCCCACCTAAGTGACCCTACAGTGTTTGCATAAATATAAATTCGTTCTGTGACATTCCTGTCATGTTTGCTCAGTGAGCCAGTAATTTGCCATTCTCATTACTCCAGGTACAAGGAACCTTGTAGAAAATCAATCTTCTTTCTGCTTCATACATCATAGCTTCCCCCAGACATCCAGTGCAGTCTGACTCTGAAATGAAGCCATGAGATAGACACAAGTCTGTTTCAGCAACCGCATTGTCCAAAAGGGGCTAATGAATGTTACACCTCACTGGGAAACCCCATCTCGGGACAAGGGAATGTCTATCTACAAAGCAAAGATGCTGTTTTGTGCAAAGTATTTCCTATACCAGAGGGAGGAAGCTCTTAATAGTGGAACAAACGAGTAGCTATGGGGGGTTTAGTGCACAATTTTTCAAAAATATTAATCTACCATCTCTTCAGGTCACAAATCATTTTCTCTACCTCTTGACAGGCTGAAATTTGACTTTAAAAGACAATACATTTCAAGAACCTGACTGGCTGTAATGTGTCAGGCTTCTCCCCAGGGACAGAGCCAGCTCATACCAGCAGATGAAACCATTTTCAGTGTTTCCATTGGTGCTGATTGCTGTTTTTTTCCCCAGCATATCCAATTTGACATCATAGTATAAGTGCCAGTGAAGGAAAACATAGTGGAAATATTTTTATTCTAAATCTATCTTCAAATCCATGGAAGGGTAATATGCTGGATTTTCCTAATATATTGTGGCTCACATTTAGCACAGAAAACCACCAATTCAAATGTCAATGAATACTTATTGAGTACCTATTATGTTCTATCCTGGAAACCGTAGATAAAATAATCAACAAGAAAACCCCAAAGTCCTTCTCCTTATGGAATTTATGTTCCAGGAAAGAGAAAATGAATGAATGCCTAAAGAAAGCAATGTGATAATTTCAAGTATTGATCAATAAAGAAATGAAAACAGAGTCATGTGATAAATAATGATGGAGAGGTGGAGGTTATAAAGCAAATATTAGATAAGATAGTGACAAAGACAGTAGTTGTGATATTAGAAAGGGAACTAGCCATGAGAAAAAAAAGGAAGAAGTATATTCTGTGAAAAATGAAGAAACAGAAATAGTGAAATAGAGAAAAGGCAGTGTGGCTGGAGGAGGTAAGCACTGGTCACAAGAATGGGACTGGCAGGTGTCAGATCATGGAGGCCTTGTTAGCTATGATAAAGAATTTGGGTTTATTCAAAGTGAAATGAGAAGTCATTGTCAAGTGGAAGTAGATGCTTTAAAAGAACAGGGCAAATGACATGATCTGATTGACATTTTTTAGAGATCACTTTAAAAAGCATTTTTGCATGCACAAAGAGTTGTCAGAGATGGGGCACCTGGGTGGCTCAGTTGGTTAAGCATCGGACTCTTAATTTGGCTCAGGTTATGATCTCAGAGTCATGAGATCAAGGTCCCCGCCAGGTTCTACCTGAGATACTTTCTCTCTCTCTCTCTCTCTGCCTCTTCCCTCCCCCAGTCCCCTCTCTCCTTCTTTTAAGAAAAAGAGAAAAAAAAAAAGAGTTGTCAGCCGTAGAGGTAGTAGAAGCAGAAGGAAGAGTCAGGAAGCTGGGGCCATGGTTCAGGCCAGTTATCATGACAGCTTGACCTAAGAAATTATCAGTAAACAAAAGTATATATATACTTGTTTTAGATACATACATCTTGGGACTTATCTAAAGATTTGATGAGAGAATGTTAAAAAGAATATTGGTGCATTAGTAAGATTGAGAAGGGTTAGAAATGAATAATTGTCTTTAGGACTCATTAAGACGACCCACCCAAAATGTTACTTATAAAGTTGAGAGCACAAAACTGGAGCTTAGGGAGAGGTAAATTCTGGAGCATACAGATCCTATTTAATACCAAGTAACCAGATGACCTCACCCAGCATAGGCTTACAGATGAAATATAAGACACTAGTTATATTTGAATTTCTTATACAATGAATAACTTATTAGTATAATAATTTATTAGTATAAGTATGTCTCAAACATTGCATGTTATACTAAAGTATATCCCTATAGTTTATGGGAGGGAGGGATGGATGGGTGGATGGATGGACAGACTGACAGACAGATAAATATGTGTGTATTATTTGGGAAAAACTTAAATTAAAAAAAGGTTACCTGAAATTCAAATTTAACTGGACATCCTATATTTTTATTTGCTAAATGTGGCAACCCTAACTCAGGATGAGAGTTGTACATATAGAAAAGACCTCGTGTACTCTGAACTTCGGAGGCGGATCAGAGGAAGAAGAGTTTATGAAAGTTTGTAAAGAGCCTTAGAAGGAGGGGTCAATAAGGAGAATGTGGGGTCATAAGCACTAAGAGAAAAAAAGATGACCCAAGAAGGAGGAGATGCTTGACTGAGTATAAAGTTTTGACTATTGCTCAGAGGTTGAATAACATGGACTCAACTAGTGACCACGACACCTGGCATTATGGAAGCAAGCCTTGCTGACCTTCAAAACTGCAGCTACAGGGAAGTGGAGGAACAAAAGACCCACTGCAATGGGATGAAGAGATGAAGAAATGTAAAGAGTAAATACAGAAAATAGGGTGGTAGTGATAGGGTGACGCACAGTAGGGGAGAGACAGGAGGAGGTGTGTATGTTGGCGGGAAAGATCTGGTATTAGAAAGAAGTGGATGATTCAGAAGTGAGAGAAGAAAATGGAAGGACCAAAGCCTTTGATAGAAATGAGATCCAAACCATGATGGATAGGCTGACTTTTAACAGTAGTAGAAACAATTCTTCCATTTTAACAGAAAAAAAAAAAACGAGCAAATTTGTGTGTCAATTCCGTTGGTTTCAAATTTCATAAAATGATTCCATTTATAAACATGTACCAAACAATATATATTATATAATATTTATATATAATAAAACACGCTTCCTACATTTTAGTTTGTCCAAAACTATCCAGCTGTTAATGTACCCATATCAACAAAGACATACTCAAAATTAGTTGCATGTTTCAAGATATTTTGATAGCTAACTTAATTACTCTTAGTTGTTCGTGAAAAGAGTATTCATTTTTCCTTTTGCATGACTGCCTTTATTTTTCATGAATATGGGAAGTATTAAATAGCCTTTAAACTGCTGTAACATCAAAACTGAAATTTTTCTAAAGGAAAACCAGAAATTCCTAAATAACATTTCCCATAACAGCTGCATCATACCATACATCATTAAATAGAAAAGTTTTGCTAATACAAAGTGAAAGCAAAGACTGCCAAGCTCCAGAGAAACAAAGGTCAGTTGCTGTGGGAACCATACTTTGGGCCTCCTGACCTTTGCATGTGTTGCATTAATGTGGATATTTGCATTGGATCTCCTCCAAAATAAAAATCAGGTATTCGGTGATATAGCTATAAATGCAGCTCAGCAGCAAGCAGGCAGTGAGGCACTTGGAGTAGCACACAGAGAAACAGCAAAGACATTTAAGAACTAGATATGATACTTTTAGAACTTTTCTCTAAGTATCAAGCGGTCATTTGCCAGTTACTGGACCTACTGATGATATTTGTAAATGAACATGATTATTTGCCTTCAACATTTCATGTTCTTATTAACAAGTGTGGCAAACAAAAGGCCCTGATTTATTAAAGTTTCAGAGTAAGGAGCATCTGCATGGTTTCTGTTATTTTTAACACAAAGCTCACAGCTAAAACAATCCTGTATTCTCCTGAATAGTTAAAGGAATGTGGCTCCTATCCATATCCTGCATTTGAAGTCAAATTGATACTGCTTGAAGAACTGATAAATATGGGTACAGAAAAACATCTTGATTATTAAACCAACTAACATGTGGTTATCTACTGATAACATTTTCCAGATAAACAGGCCTCTATCTCAACATATTTACTATAATTTAAAACTTCCACCTTCACTACCTTTGGAGAGTATTATCTTAGTTTCCCTGTGTGAATGTAAGGAGCATACATAGTGCAAAATCTAAGCTCCATAAAGACACAGGCCTTATATGTGCTGCAATTGCAGTTCTGTTACCCAAAAGGCAGCCAATAAAGGACGGATGAATGGACGGACGGACGGATGGATGGATGGCAAGAGGATTACGGGGAAGGAAAATTACGAGTTTAGTGAGATGATGGAAAGATATCATAAATATATTTTTAATAAGATGAGAAAAATAAGACATATCAGAGATTCTCGATTACTTGGTACCATCCCTAAAGCAACGAGTGAATTTTTTTTTTTTGTGAGTGAAATTTTTTAATTCCATTTTAAAAACCCAGTCTTTCTACATCCTTCCACCCCTTGTCCAAAGCACCTACTTTCCCTCCTGTAACCTAACCATTCACACACTTAAAAAATAAGACAGATCTCATAAAAATTAATCCAGGGACAATCTAGGCTCTTGTGACTAGATTTTTACTTCAGTTTTACTGAGATATAATTGATAGATAACATTGTGTAAGCTAAAGTGTACAATGTGATAACTTGATATACAAATATCAGGTTTCACTAATACAAATTGAAGGCAAATACAGAGAATATTGAGAAATAATTACCACAATAAGGTTAGTTAATAGATCTATCACTTCATATAATTCCCCTTTCTTGTGTGTGTGGTGAGAACATTTAAGATTCACTTTCTTAGCATTTTTCAATTAAGCAATACAGTATCGTTAACTGTAGTCACTCTGCTATAGATTAAAACCCCCAAATCTACTTATCTTATGCAACTGCAAGTTTGTACTTTGACCAGCATCTCCTCTTTCCCCCGCCCACAGCTCCTAGAAACCACCAGTCTACTCTCTGACTTCCACTTCTTTGTATTCCCATAGAAGTTACATCATAGAGTATTTGTTTTCCTGACTTATTTCACTTAACATAATGCTCTCATAGTTCATCCATGTCATCGAAAAAGGCAGGATTTCCTTCTTTTTATGGCTGAATAATATTCCATTGTGTATATATCCATTGCATACAACAGATCTTTAACCATCCTTTATTCATTCATCTATTTCAGACACTTATGTTGTCTCCATGTCTTGGCTATTTCAAATAAATGCTGCAATAAATTTAAGGCCTGATACCTGGGATTTTCTCAAGGGTTCCAAAGCCATCTCAAATACAGGGCAGTAGAGGATTAGAAAGGAAATCACAAAGGCCAATATCCCCAAGAATGACAACCATGCTTATTTTATTTTATTTTTTTAATAAATTTATTTTTTATTGGTGTTCAATTTACCAACATAGAGAATAACACCCAGTGCTCATCCCGTCAAGTGCCCCCTCCAGTGCCCATCACCCACTCACCCCCACCCCCCGCCCTCCTCCCCTTCCACCACCCCTAGTTCATTTCCCAGAGTTAGGAGTCTTTATGTTCTGTCTCCCTTTCTGATATTTCCCACACATTTCTTCTCCCTTCCCTTATATTCCCTTTCACTATTATTTATATTCCCCAAATGAATGAGACCATATAATGTTTGTCCTTCTCCGATTGACTTACTTCACTCAGCATAATACCCTCCAGTTCCATCCACGTTGAAGCAAATGGTGGGTATTTGTCGTTTCTAATGGCTGAGGAATATTCCTTATATACATAAACCACATCTTCTTTATCCATTCATCTTTCGATGGACACCGAGGCTCCTTCCACAGTTTGGCTACTGTGGCCATTGCTGATAGAAACATCGGGGTGCAGGTGTCCCGACGTTTCATTGCATCTGAATCTTTGGGGTAAATCCCCAACAGTGCAATTGCTGGGTCGTAGGGCAGGTCTATTTTTGACTCTTTGAGGAACCTCCACACAGTTTTCCAGAGTGGCTGCACCAGTTCACATTCCCACCAACAGTGTAAGAGGGTTCCCTTTTCTCCGCATCCTCTCCAACATTTGTGGTTTCCTGCCTTGTTAATTTTCCCCATTCTCACTGGTGTGAGGTGGGATCTCGTTGTGGTTTTGATTTGTATTTCCCTGATGGCAAGTGATGCGGAGCATTTTCTCATGTGCTTGTTGGCCATGTCCATGTCTTCCTCTGTGAGATTTCTCTTCATGTCTTTTGCCCAATTCATGATTGGATTGTTTGTTTCTTGGGTGTTGAGTTTAAGAAGTTCTTTATAGATCTTGGAAACTAGCCCTTTATCTGATACATCATTTGCAAATATCTTCTCCCATTTGGTAGATTGTCTTTTAGTTTTGTTGACTGTATCCTTTGCTGTGCAAAAGCTTCTTATCTTGATGAAGTCCCAATAGTTCATTTTTGCTTTTGTTTCTTTTGCCTTCGTGGATGTATCTTGCAAGAAGTTACTGTGGCCGAGTTCAAAAAGGGTGTTGCCTGTGTTCTCCTCTAGGATTTTAAATAACACCAACAATTCAGGTATTTGGCAGCTCATACTTCTAAATCATAAATTGAAATAATCCCTTTATTTAAAAAAAATACATTTTTCAGAGGGTGTGACTGTTATTCTCTACTCTGTTCTAGAAGTTCACCAGATTCCTACCATATAGTGGGTACTCAATACGTATGCGTACTGGATGAATGAGTGAATCAAAGTACGCATGCCCGGGCACTCTAGTAAGCAGCAGAATGTAACCTGGTAACTAATGTATTAAAAACCAGTTTATGCAAATTCCCCAGGTGTTTGGTTTTATAAAGAAGTTACCCCTCCCTGCCCCTGCACACCACCCCCCAGCAAAAAAAAAAAAAAAAAGATTGTCTTGTAAATAAGGATTTAAGACAAAACTGCTTTTTATAGCCATTAAAGCTTTAAATTTAGCCAAAGCTAAGTATGAAGTGCACAAGGAAAGTAATGACTCTGGGGTTGAGAGTTAATAAAATTCTGGAATGAAAAAAATTAACAGTGGCAGTCAAAAGCACAAATTAAGCCAAGATCTAATTATATTATACTTTCATGAATGTAAAAAACACTACGAAATATTTAATAATCTACCAAACTCCACGTTTTTCATCTGCCCAGAGATCCCACAGACTTGCATACAATTATCTCTTCAGTTAAATATACAGCACTTGACAAGTGCTCGGATTCATATTCACATCATTGTTCCTGATATTACGGGGCCACTTCAAATTCTGGAAGCGCTTCCCTAGACAATCTTTTTGCTTAAAGAGCTTTAGGTTATCAGGGTCTCAATGTGCTTGTTTTAATTAGTATTTCTGCACTAGTTACCTATACCTTACAGGTGAGCCTTTTGGCAGATAATTTGATTTTCTTTTTTCTTATTTTGCCAGCATTTCTAAAATTGAATGAAGAAAGAGAAAGGGCTCAGCAGGCATTGAACAACATGACTCCCTGTCAACTGAGATGCTAAACAGACATTCTGACTTCTGAAAGACCCCAGAACAGGAGCTAAGCTTTCAAAGAGAAATGTAACTGTTTGTATTATCTATGTTCTTTTGTTTGCCCTCATGATAGCTGTGATTTAACTACCAAATGGAGGAGATAGAGTTATCTGAGAACAGGGTAACCTAGGTGGTACTCTGCTGTCAGTTAGGAGGATCCCAGTATAACTGATTTCATGGGATACTACTTTTCTATGCTATCTGATACATATAAAAATAGGAAATGCATGTATAGTTACAAAGCATAACAAAATAAATCTGAACCACCTACTAAACAGGTCACTAATTTAAGAACAAAAACATTACCACTGTTCTTAAACTGATTTTGTGCTCCCTCCCAGTTCTCTCCTACATCTCTTCATCCAAAAGTAACCAATAACTTTCCTTTTCTAAAAATAGTTTCAGCACATATATATGTAGCCTTCCTATGTATTATACATATTTCAATTTGCTTGGTTTGAGCTTTATAAATACAGTATCACACTGTGTGTAATCTCCTGAAACTTGCTTTATTCGCTCAACATTACATTTCAAAAGATGTGTCTGTATTGTCGCATCCAACTGTAGTACATTCATTTTCACAGTCGTATGATCCCTTGTGTGGTTTTAGCAAAATACAATCATCCATTTCTTGTCAGTGGGCATTTGGATTTTTGGAGTTTATTTTTTTGCCATTGTAAATACAACTAGAAATAATCTTATACATGTCTCCTGGTTCACGTGCATTAAGAATTTCTCTAGGATGTAAACATGAGAAAAAAATTGTTGGTCATGGAGACTGCAACCTGCTTAACTGTACAAGATAATACTAACTCATTTTCCAAAGTGGCTGTCCAAATTTACATCACCACTAGCAGTAGTGTGTGACTTTCCATTATTCTACATAGTTGTGAGCATTTGATATAGAAAGGCTTCTATATTTTTGACACTCTAGTGGGTACAAAATGGTATCCATTTTTGGTCTTAATTTGCATTCCCTTGATTATAACTGAAGGCAAATGTCTTTTTTAAAATTAAGATATAATTGATATGTAACATTAAATTAGCCAGTCTTTTTCTACAATGCTTATTTTTTTTAACTTCATGGCTTTGATTGATATCCATTAGTTTCTAAACAATTAATATATTTTCAAGTAAGTAGTCAATATCATGCCTTTGTTTCCATCACCAAGGCAAGAAGATTACATCAAGTTTTTCATTAAATCAGCCACCCAATACAAAATTCTGAGTTGTGGATGTGATTATCAGTATCTGATCTACTTTTAACAAGTATGGTAAATTTTTTTAAGGAGCTGCTGGTCATTTTTCCATGATCATTATAAAATATATGCCTATAAACGCCTACTTAACTGATCCTTTTTTCCCCCAGTAGTGTTTTGTACATTTTCTAAGTAGAATGTTACTAATGTTACTGAACTTGCTTCCCAGGTTTCAACACCTCAGTTTCACTTTTTACAATAATTTTAATTCTGTTTTCCACCTTCATAACTGAAAAACATTTTCTAAGTTTTATTAACACTTGCTCACTGTGGCAAAACAAACACATGCAACTCCTAGGATAGAAAAAAATGTGATTATAGGGGAAAATACCTTGATTTCCTCAAGAGGGTGTTGGAAGAAAGCATATGTACTTGGCCAACAAAAATCAGTTTTCTCAGATAAGATCAGAAGAAAACAGAATGGAATTTAAAGTTGAATCAAAGGCACAGTTCTGATCAAACATTTTAGAATACACACAACTGTTATGTCCCCCACTGTATCCAGAGACAATTTTAGATTGTTAGACCATGTCAGTTAATGTTGATGATTAAACAGCTATACAACCTGCCACAGATCTGCTATGATATCATTTCTGAGAATGGGTTCTGTTTCCTTGAATATTTTTATGCATAAGCATATATTTTCTTTATTACTGCACATGACTAGGATAGCAATACAACTTCTAGCAAATGAAGTTTGAGGACTTTTATAGCAGCTGGCTATGGGTGTGGTTAGCACTTCAAGCTCTGTACCCCTGCCAGTTAAACTCCCTAAAAGGCAATCTACTGATTTAACCATGGGGCATGCACAGTAAAGAACCTATATTTTTCTGGTATGGTAGTATAAGAATGACCCAGCCTTTTAGCAACCTGTTAAATCTATGCTGACTTCAAAATAATTCAATCTAAAAAGTCTAACTAAACTAGAGAACTTGGGAAACATATTACATCAACTCTATGTTTTAAAAGTGACCAATTGTCACAACCTTAAAATAGGACATCAGTACCATGGCTACTTTCTATAAGCCCATGCAGTTCAAAGCTGGACATGGCATACGATCAACGCTCAGTTCAAAAATAGCATAGAAACCACCTCCTGTGCTAGCGTTAACTTTGCTGTCCTCATTTTCTGGAGCTTTCTGTAGCATAAACACGATTGAGCATATCCTCCTTTTTGAAACATTTCTCCCTCTTCTGGGACTGAGGAATCCGACACTCTCATACTCTTGGTTCTCCTATGACCTGACTGGGTTCTCCTTATCGGGACATTTCACCAATATCTGCTACTCTGGATAACCTCTGAATGGTTCTTACAGTGCATTGGGCCTCTACCAGACCCCACTTCTCTGTCTACTATTTCTCTCCAGATGATCTCATCCAGTCCCACAGCTTTAACAAGATTGCACTGTTCATTCACAAACTTTTCTTCCAACCCTGACATCTTACCTGAGCCAGATTTTCACATTCAATTGAGAATTTCATGTCTCCAATTAGAGGGCTAATAGATGTAACAAACTTAAAAAGTAGAGTCATGTATCTCCATCCTTCTCTCCAATGCACTCACTATTCCTCTCCCATTCTCCACTGTACCACCATTCAGCCAACAAAAATATTCAGAAGTCACCTACGATTCCTCTTTCCCTCATCCCCATTTCCAACATTTCAGCCCAACCTATGCTCAACATCTTAAAGATAAATTAGGTCCATTCATTTTTTTTCCATCTGCATTCTTTCCAAGTCTGGCCTTCACTACCTACAATGGCTTCCTATGTGATCTCCCCACTTCCACCCTTCCATTACAGAATTTTTCTCCTAATAACATACAGAGCCATCATTTTCTCTTTGTACATCCAAATGTTACCATTGCTCACCTAAAATTTTCCATTGTACTGTTAGTCAGAATGAAATCTCAACTCCTTACCATAACCCACTCACTTCCTTTCTAAAAATGCCCAAATCCTCAAGTTCTTTACAATGACTAAAAGTCCCTCTCAGTCTTCAGACTTCTGTTCAAAGCCTTCAGAGAGGCTTTCCTATCACAAATAGCTTAGCACCCAATTGATTTTCATTCAACAAACATTACTATTAGTAATAGTGTTTGTTTGTATATGTTCTGACTCCTATGACTAGCATCTAAATACCATCTGAGCAACCTTTTGTCTTGCTCACCACTGTATTCCAAGCTACTTGGTCTAGAATAGTGGCTGGTTCACAGTAGATACCAAATAGATATTTTTTAAATAAATTTAACAAAGCCACTCTTCCTGAGACCCAATAACCATCCCTCAAAAAAAGGCCAAGTTTTTATTTTCATGTCAAATTTAATAGTCTTGTAGAAATTGCTTAATTTGCATGCTATTCTCTAAACTTAAGAAACATTCAAAATCTCTACAATTTCTCTGCATGTCAGCTATAACATGTTGAATCAAAAAATGCAACTGCACTCATAAAGCCAAAAACCTCACTTTTATTTTTACTTCTGACGAACTTCAAGAGCAAAAGCTCTTCTCTACAAAGTCACTTGTAATTTACACTCATTAAATTCTCTGCCTTTCTGACAGTGAAATAATAATAGTCTAAGTGATTTGAGAAAAATGCTCAGCTTTTGGCAAATCCTGCTATTCTTTTCAAGATCCATCATCAAATTACTAAAGATTCTGTATCTTCAAAGCTATGCTTTTGGGGTGCTAAAAAACGGACACAATATCATAAAAGTTAGAAGTAGAAACCTCAAAGCATCCTTCCATACAACTATATGTAAACAATGTAAACTTGATGAGCATCAATACACTCTGGCAATTAATGGTGATGTTCTAAAGATACAACACCCACAAAGAGGCACCTGGCTTTGCATCACCATTCCAGATGAAAGGTAAACAATCTCCAATATAAACATTTGGACATTTGTATAAAAAATACTACCATTTTCTCCCCAGTGGGACAAATTCTCTCCAAAACTCAGGAATTGAAGAGGTGGAGTAGAAGACTAAGAGTATAGGGAGATTTTAGATTAAGTTCAAAATTTGGCTTACTGGTTTGTACTGGAGCATATTACCTATCTTCTTGTCGCCAAATATCCACGAAGCACCTAACTTTCCCAGGGGCTATACCAGATGCTAGGGCTATAAAAGTAAGCCCTTGCAGTAATTTAGAGACTTAGTTTGGAACCTTAGTTTTCTCTAAGATAAAATAAGGATAATACTAGTCCAGTCTCACTGACAATCAGCCAAGATAAATTAGACAACATACTTAGTACAAAGAAAATGCTTCAATAAATAACACTATTTATATAATTTTCAACTAGGTTACATTAACCCATGGGCTATGTGATTCCTCCTAGTGATTGACAGTATACATTCAGAATGAAAATTTAGACTCATTCAATTCCATTGACAAGAATCACACTATAACTATTGGCCTGAACATAAAATGAATAAGGCTAAAAACCAGTTAAAATTACATATTTTCAGTATGCTTAAAGACTGAATAAATGTTTCATTGATATCATCTTCCATTCACTAAAAAAAGAACGAAAATCCACCATGTTAAGTTTACCAAATAACATATTCTTTAATGTATTCTTTTCAGCAAGTTGCCATTAAGACACAGATGGTAAAAAGAAGTCAGAGGAAACTGTACATTTAGGATCAATTGACAATCCAAGAGTTTGGGGTGTTTTCATTTTCTGGTTCTCCATTTCATAACAATTAATTAGTTAAATATAGGAATATAGCTAGAAGTATTATTCTATTTCTTAGAGAATGCTGTACCTAATTCAGCAGCACATAAGACTTCTACAGTCTAATGGAACTAACTTAAAAAGATAGTCTTTTATATTCTCATAGAGTAAGAGATATATTGTTGTTCAAAAGCCTAAACCATTGTGAGGTCTTCTAATAAGTGTGCTAATTACTTGAAATGACATGAGAAGTTCCAGAAATGAAAAAGCAACAGTTCTCTTGAAACTATACCTTACTAACCCAATATTATCATTACCTTAATATCGAGATACTAATTTGGAGTAACAAATAGCTATAGTAACAATGATATAAATTCAAAGCAAATAAATCAGTAGCCTAACCTCTCAAGAGGTAAAATGGTCTTAATATTAACTTCAATGATGATCAAATTTGACATTGTACATTTATGAATATGTGAACTACAAAGTGACAAATAAATGTACAAAATCAGCATCACCACGGATTCTCAGTATCACCAGACAGATCACTGTTACATATATTAAAGACTGTGAAGGTCTCCAGGAAAATTTTCTTCATATCAGATTAGGATAAAATGAGATTTTAATTAGAAAAAGGGCTTCCTGTCTTCCTCACTTATGAAAGCAAAGAATAATGCAGATTTCCTTTCTCATATACAGGGGATAATAGCTTTTTGAAAATTACCAAAAGGCAAATACTCATTTTATTAAGTCCCTGAACAAAATGCCCCTGACATCTATCTATTGCGATCAGGCATGCAGACACACTCTCTCACACACAGGCCCCAGATCTGTCCTACCATCCTTTATCAATTCATCTGAGACTACATGGAGAAAGTCTAGGTTCAGTAATCATGTTAACATATACCTTTACTACTTTTAATCTTCCTTTTAAAAAAGAAAGTATACTACCCGATTCTGAGTAACTGCAGATGAAATTGGTTTTTGATGGGTTGTCAAAAAAAAGTATAACTATTCTAAACACTGAATGTTAACTTGAAAAATACTGAAAAGTCACCTATGTTCCACCACATTGCAGAGTATCACTGCCTGCAAGTTATAAGGATGTCATAAACCTGACTACAAGGACATGGATTTTTAGAGATTTTGAAAGTGTCAAGCCCAGTGATATGTGGAACGAGGTGTCCCAGAACTTCAAGACTGCCAAGAATCATCATCCAGACACCAAAATATGACACCAAATGATAGTCCATTGAAGACACTATCATTGAAGATCATGAACCTATTACCTGTAAATTTAGGAAAATCTCTTTAGAGAAGAACATAAACATAGTTTTGCATGTATTTGAGAACAAGGTAGAACTAGATAATATCTCATGGTCTTTCCCATCCCTTTATTTCACTGTATGATCAGCGTGCTGCATTCTTTACAAACCTAAGCCACACTGATAATAACTTTTCCCCAAAGTCAGTTTATTCTCTGGCCTCAAGTGTAATTTTTAATCCTGGAGCAATCCAATCGTGCAATTTCAGGCAGCAAGTTTTGCGTGAAGGAGCCTGCCTTTCACTGTCAGAGAGTTACCAGAGATGACAGTTTGTAATCCCTTGGACACAATGAAGGATGTCCACATATCAGGAAATCTGCAGAGAAAGGCGTCCAAGGCTCTGCACAGGATAAGGAGTCAGTCACAAATTCGTAAACTATAACGAGCATTTTGACCTTGAAGTCAAAACATTTTCAAGGTTTTATTTTCTCATTTGCAAAAATGGAAGTGAGTTACTAAAATAGGGGAAAAAAATTATACAATCTGAAAGCATCCCAATAGTGCCTAGGAATACAAGGGTAATAAGTAAGGCACACAGATTCTTGTCACCAGTAAAGCTGACCAGAAGGGTGTCTTTAGATAAGATTCTGAGCTCCAGGAGGAGATATGTAGATTAAAAATACAAGAAAAGGAGATGAAGACAATCAAAGACAAGAGGCATGAGAAGTGTCAGGATGGTGCAAAGGTTGGGCAACCAATGGGGGATAGAGAGGCAAATGAGAAGGGACTAAACAGCAAATGCACCAAAGAAGAGGCAAGAAATCTTTCACTGTTTATAAAAGGGGGGAAAGAGGATATGAGAGCGCTTCTAGTTTTCTGTAAATTAAAAGACTCAGTAAGCTGGAGAAAACTCAAGTGGGAAATTTGAGTACGGTCTGAAGTGGTAAAAATTTGGAATATTCACTGAGAGGAACTTAAGGAAAAATTTTCTTGATTCTTTAAAGGTACAATTGATATACTCACTGCCTTTTAAATATGTAAAGATTATTCAACAAATAATTATTAAAGGAGATTATGATGCAAGACAAGGATGGATGAAGGCAAAGTCCCTGACCACAAGAATTCAATCATGTAAATAATTTTCAATACGATGCAAAAAAAAAAACAAGTGCCCAACAAGGTCATGAACATTCTTCTGTATGTGTGCGTGTTAGCTGGTGGTTACGCGGACCCATCCCTACTCTCTTCTCTTTCAGTCTCTCAGGACAAGGCATTGACTAGAGGATTCATGGAATTTAGGGCTACAATCCACAGTATGAAAGGAAATCCTCTCTTATTCACTGGTATTATGTATCAGCGTGTACGCTAGGAACATAATTTAGGTTATTAAGTAGAGAATGCTGGAAAGATTGCTCCCTCCTGCTGTCAGCAACCAACTGAAGCTCTCAAGTGGCTGACAAGCTATGACTCAGCCTGTCTCTCAGAGAATGGACAACATTCTCCCTAGAGGTTCACTTTGGGATCAACAAATGCCTGCTGGGCTGGTCTGGGGGGTTAAAGTGGTATAAATAACAGCCCTGGTTTTTGAGGAATTTCTAGTTTAATTGGAAAATAAAATGTAACCACGAGAAACCTTTAAGAACATTAAGATTTTATGGGCTGGTCAAGACAACTTAGAGAGCAACTAGCTCAGGGTTATGTCTGATTCTCAGGAAATTTCTGCTACAGAGAGAAATATACTGAAAGAAGAAAGAATATACTTCAGGAAAAGCTGTAAAAGAGGCAAGAATTGTACTGGGTCTCAAACCTAGATGAAGGTAGAGACTCCATCCAACAGAGTGAAACCAACCCGTCCCCCCATAATTAGCACCTCCTCTGCCATCACTGCTGAGAAACTCGCCCCCTGCAGCTCTGAACCATCTGTTTCTTCAAAAGTGGGTAATATCAGCCCCTGACACTGCCAATGATTGGGACAAGTCAAATTTGGGAGGCACTTGCTTGAAATATCAGACGTTTCACTATTTGTCTTTACAGCTTGCAAAAATGAGTAATTTGCCCACAAGTTCCCTGCATGGCTGAGGAGTTACATCACGTGCAGATGTTCACAAAGGTCATATTTCTTGGTATTTTGTCCTCACAATTTTCAGAAGAAAATAGTCGTGTTTATTTTATATTATGCTTTCTCAGCCATTCAAGATTGGATTGGAAAGCTGCTTTGGGTTTGGATTTTTGCATTTAAACACAAAACAAAACAAAACAAAAAATCCAACATGCAACCAAAAGAAATTAGCCGTTTACCATAATTAGCACTCATAATTTACTCAGCAGCAGGAAGCTCCCCTCCCAGTTTCTCTACTCTTTACTCCCACCTTTGCCCAGACTTTGGGCAACATTTCAAGCAAAGAGGCATTGGGATTGGCCCAATCCTCCCAACATTCTCAACAAACAACCATGCCACCATTTCTCTTACACTCATTATTTCCACGTCGAGCAAATTCCATGTACCTCCAAAAGAAGTTGTATTAAATCATGACATTTTGCACTCACATATCACTTCAAATTAGTCTGCTTTGGCTTCCAATCTAAGTCCCATAAGGAATTCCTTGTCAGGCTTAGGTACAGATATTAAAAATCACCCCAAATCTTTAGAAAGCCCATACTTCTCATGCATTCAGTTGAGCAGGGTTATCTGCCCTAGTTTGTTTTCTGGGATACAGCAAGAAGAATAGAACTGGGGTTGATGCCAGAGAAGCAGAAAGCAAGCATCAAGCCTAGACAGTGAGTCACAAATAAACTTGGGGGCAAAATCAGGATTGATTGCAAGGATCCTGAATGAGAGGTGTCAAGAACTTGAAGGGGAAACATCAGGATGGCAGCCAGGACACAACAAACAAGGCTATGAAGAGCGAAGTGAGCAATCAAAATGCAGACAGCACAGGCCACAGCAGAGGATGCAGAGAACCTCAAAGAAGAACCAAACCAATGCCAAACAAAAGTTAATGTCCTGTCTCCAGAAAGCTTATAGTTTTCATCTTGTCCTTGGAGAGGAGAAACTTAAAATTACCATCCAAACTCCTCAGTGGAGTCTAATAATATTCAGAGCTACAATTTACCAAGTGCTTGTGTGCTCAACACATCACATACATTATCTCTTTAAAAGTCATAACTCTAGACATTTATTAATTCTCTATTTTACATACAAGAAATCCAAGTCCCAGAAAGATAATTTCCTTAAAGTCACCACATAGTAAGAACAAGAGCTGGGATTCAAAGTGCTCAATTCTCTACAATTCACTATTTACATTGAAGTTTGTGCTGAGCTAAACACATGTAATTCTTTCTCATTCCAGAATCATGCTGTCCAACGCAGTTGCTGCTGGCCCCAAGTGATTATTGAGTACTTGAATTGTGACAGGTGGCACATGCTGAAGCAATAATATTTTGGATGTATTCATGTATATAAAATACATCGACACGTGAAAATTGATATCATCCTTTTTGTTAATGTGGCTAACAAAAAAGTGTATATATGTATATATAAATTGTCCATATTTCCATTGATCAACACTATTCTAGAATGTAAGTTCAGTCTTTCACAGATCCTTTTTAGAGCAAAACATAGGGAGACATTTGGATGGCTCAGCAGTTGAGCATCTGCCTTCAGCTCAGGGCATGATCCTGGAGTCCTGAGATAAAGTCCCACATTGGGCTCCACTCGAGGAGCCTGCTTCTCCCTCTGCCTATATCTCTGCCTCTCTTTCTCTGCGTCTCTCATGAATAAATAAATAAAATCTTTAAAAATAAATAAATGAATGAATAAATAAATAAATAATAATAAAACAAAACATAGGGCTGCCTGGGTGGCTCAGTCGGGTATGTGTCCAACTCTGGGTTTCAGCTCAGGTCATGATCTCAGGATCATGGTATAGAGCCCTGTGTCTGGCTCCACACTCAGCAAGGAGATGGCTTAAGACTTCTCTGGCTTCCCCCCTCTCTAAGAGAAGTAAATAAATTAAAAAAAAAATCACAATCTGCAAAGTTTTAGCTGCAGAAAAATAAGACACAGAGGACAAAAAAGACAAGCAAATGTCCTGACTTGGCTCCCTTTTTTTACATCTTCTCTGGAACCACTGCTTACAGCAACACCATCACACCAACATCTAAGTGTAGAAACAAATTCTTCTTTTACTTCCTCTTCTATTAGAACAGAAATGTTTGCCTCTTCAAAAATATATTTTAAATGACCATGATAAAACAGGAGAATCACAGAAAGTTCAAAGAACATTAAAATGGACCTGAACATAAGCCAGGGGTTTCAATTCTGATCTTAGTTAGCTCGTTTAAGAACTTGTGAGCTTCATCCTATCTCAGAAAGACAGCAGCCTTCTAGGCCTGGGATCATGGACTTAAGAACTTAGAAAATCTATAATGGTGATATGTAAGAGAAGCAGTTCTACTGTAGTATAATAGGGAGTGGTGGTAAATCTGCCCATAAGTGATGTACGGCTAAAGGCATCAAATTTGAAAAGTTTTTAAAACATTCTGCAATAATTGCTAAGGAGGTAACCACAAAAAATCTTCTCTCCCAGTTGTGAGGCTATAGGCTTTAGTATCCTAGAATGAAAACTCAGAAAGAATGAATGAGGAAAGAAAAATAGGTGAGAAAAGAGGCTGCTAAGAAAGGAATCCACACAGAAAACAGTTCCGATTACTCAACAAAGTGCCCATCCCTAAATGATCCAAGAAGCCTGCATCATCAGTTGCCATTTAAAATACAGAGCCTCCAACACTTCTCAAAATATAATATGGTATGTGCTAATTATTATACACAATAATCCAGAAGTAACTCTGATCCAATAGTTTTTGTTAAGAAAAGAAAAAAAACTGGGAGGTTGCATTACTTAAGATGGCACTTTGAAAGCCTATGATCCTGGCCTCAACGGATGGGTCACATTCCTTTCTGTTTTATACCACTGAAGTCAGGAGGATGTGAATCACAGGGACTGAAAGGATAGGGATCAAGATCCTGACTTTCAAATATTTATAACATTCTTTACTAATATTTTTGTGCAACTTCATTTTCTCAGTAATTTAATTCTTAAGCAATTGAATAAGGTCAACAATAATAGGCTCCAAAGTCCTCTATGCAAGAAAGCCACCATGTGTTCGCAGGGGAACACATGCCTTTAAGGAAGCCATGCCCAGTCTCAAAGAATACTTCAGGATAGTCAGATGACAGAAGCTGGATATTATAGCTTCTCAACCCTTCAAAAGACCCCAAAAGCTAAGTCCAAAGGACCATGATTTCATTGTATTCAGAATAAAGGTGAAAAAAGAAACAAATATTTAAATAAGAACTTTTGGAAATGGCTGAGTGGCACAGGGATAGAAGCCCAGGATGGAAAGAAGACAACTCATCTGTATGACACCCCAAATGACCTGAGGCAGGACACTTAAACTTTGCTGGATTTAGATTAGATAGCCACTCAATCACTAAAAACACTAACAGTGTAAGATTTTTGTGATGGAGAAATGTATTCCTTATACCTATTCTAAGCAATTATAATAATGTCATGTAAAGACCAGACCCATCTTTACTACAGGCAAAACGACTGATGAGATGTGGGGACACCAGGAAATCCATCCTAATCATCTCTCTCTCCTCACACTAGTCCCTGATGCCTTAACTTTAAGGATGAAGATTCATGGGTGGAATCTGAGGCAGTATAAGGAGAGACATATTAAAAGTTCAACTGGAAGATACTAAAGTCAAACTTCATTTACTTCATAATTATGCCATGTGCCATCATTAGGATCCAATAATACATTTAAGGGTCTTAAGCTAGCCTCACGCTAGAAGTAAGGGGGAGACCCAGAATATGGGTATCACGTTCACCATACTGCTCCCATAGCTCAGAGGTCCAAATTGTAGGGGTTTGGGCAATCACTGTGAATATCCATACACTGGAAACACCTTATTTGGAAAGCCTACTCATCTGAAACTATGAGTCACTCTCAGCCCCATGAAAATGATTAGTGCTACTTCAGTAGTCTGTAACTCTCCTGGTCCATCAATAAATAAAGGCTACCAAAAAGTAAACATGAAACTTGAGAGACTTTTTCTCAAAGGAGATTTCTAAAAAAAAATATTCTCATTGCTAGATTGTAGGATCTTCCATTATGTCCTCAAGATTTCACTATAAAGTTATTATATACCATTTACGGATTTGTTCAACAAGCATTTCAGCATGCATTGTATGCCAGGCAAGGGAACTAGAGTTGACAAAGAATGAGACAAGGCTTTTATTTCCTAAATAGCTGCCTTCCAGTTGGAAAGACAGGCTATTAAGAAAAAAGAAACTTTTTTTATATATGTAGCATAAGAAAATGTGTCATAAGCTGGAGGTGATCTGCAAATGTTCTACAATTCTATTTCCTAGATTAATATTGTTTAAGATTTAGAAGGGATCATAAGTGCATACAGTCCCAACAACCATCCAACCTTCTCTATAAGATCCCCATCAAGTAGCTGTCCCACATATTCTAGAAATCACCCTCACTAATCCATTAGGACAATAATGGATTGTCCTAATGGATTATAATAATCCATTACTGAATAATCAGTGAATCCTGATCCCACACCATTTAAATGAAGTCACAGTCCCCATCCATGTGGATATTCTTAAATACTAGAAGATAGCTATCACCTTCTTCTTGAATGATCTAAGCTATCTCCCCAAGGCCTTCAGCCCTTCTTCATATGAAATGGCATGAAACCCTTTGCCACTGAAGTCACTCTTCTGGACAGGTTCCCATTTTTCCATGTCCATTCTAAAAGATGAGATCCAGAAGTAAACATAATAAAGGGAAAATATGTATCATAATAGCTATAAGAAATAGGCTTTGAGGGCTGTTACATCTGTATTAGAACCTCAGCTTTACAGCTGCCCACCACTTGGCCTTCAGTAAGTTGATTAGCCTCTTATTTCCTCATTTCAACTTCCACACAGTAGGGATCAGAATGTTTCATTACACTCCTCAAAGGTTGATTGTAAGGACTAACTGTGATGTAATATGTGTAATATTTGGTATGGTTTCAAAAATTTATTTTTTTTTTTTTTTTTTTATTTATTTTTATTTTTTTTTAATTAATTTTTATTGGTGTTCAATTTACCAACATACAGAACACCCAGTGCTCATCCCATCAAGTGTCCACCTCAGTGCCCGTCACCCATTCCCCTCCAACACCCGCCCTCCTCCCCTTCCACCACCCCTAGTTCATTTCCCCGAGTTAGGAGTCTTTATGTTCTGTCTCCCTTCCTGATATTTCCCAACATTTCTTTTCCCTTCCTTTATATTCCCTTTCACTATTATTTATATTCCCCAAATGAATGAGAACATACACTGTTTGTCCTTCTCCGATTGACTTATTTCACTCAGCATAATACCCTCCAGTTCCATCCACGTTGAAGCAAATGGTGGGTATTTGTCGTTTCTAATGGCTGAGGAATATTCCATTGTATACATAGACCACATCTTCTTTATCCATTCATCTTTCGATGGACACCGAGGCTCCTTCCACAGTTTGGCTATTGTGGCCATTGCTGATAGAAACATCGGGGTGCAGGTGTCCCGACGTTTCATTGCATCTGAATCTTTGGGGTAAATCCCCAACAGTGCAATTGCTGGGTCGTAGGGCAGGTCTATTTTTAACTCTTTGAGGAACCTCCACACAGTTTTCCAGAGTGGCTGCACCAGTTCACATTCCCACCAACAGTGTAAGAGGGTTCCCTTTTCTCCGCATCCTCTCCAACATTTGTGGTTTCCTGCCTTGTTAATTTTCCCCATTCTCACTGGTGTGAGGTGGGATCTCATTGTGGTTTTGATTTGTATTTCAAAAATTTAAAGCAAAAGTTTATCCATTCATCTTTCGACGGACACCGAGGCTCCTTCCACAGTTTGGCTATTGTGGCCATTGCTGCTAGAATATTACTCAGCAATCAGAAACGACAAATACCCACCATTTGCTTCAACGTGGATGGAACTGGAGGGTATTATGCTGAGTGAAATAAGTCAATCGGAGAAGGACAAACAGTGTATGTTCTCATCCATTTGGGGAATATAAATAATAGTGAAAGGGAATATAAAGGAAGGGAAAAGAAATGTTGGGAAATATCAGGAAGGGAGACAGAACATAAAGACTCCTAACTCTGGGAAACAAACTAGGGGTGGTGGAAGGGGAGGAGGGCGGGTGTTGGAGGGGAATGGGTGACGGGCACTGAGGCGGACACTTGACGGATGAGCACTGGGTGCTTTTCTGTATGTTGGTAAATTGAACACCAATAAAAATTAATTTAAAAAAATAAAGCAAAGTTTAATAAATGGTAGTTCTTTTTATATTGTTACTGTTTTTACTCTCCAGCTGTAATCTGGCCAGCCCAAAGTAAAGTGTGACTAAGTTATCTTTGAGGCTGTTCAAAATTTACCTGACAACTCTATTATCTGTATCTACTTTTCATCTTTTGGTCGCATTTCAATGTTTTTGCTTTTTATTCTATGATTTCTTAGCTTGGTAACTTATCTACCTCTGTCTTTTGCTTTCATCCCACTTTTACTCAGAAAAAAATTCTGATTGCGGATACCTGAGCCATGTGTCACAGTAAATCTAGTGTGAATTCAAGATAAATCTCTTGCTCCCAATTGACAGGATCATAGTGAAAATTTCGGATTAATCTAAGGTGCTCTCCATTTTTGCTTGAAAAATAATTAAGAAAGGATATATTTCAGGTTTTATGCTTCCTTATCCAAATTATGTACAGATGCTACATGGAAATGTATTCTTAATAGCTACATTAACTATGATAAGTTCACTCACATCATTGTCATTCATGTCTAATTAACCTAAATGCCCAACTGGGAGTAGTAAGAACTTGCACAAGGCAAGGAGAGTGAGTCATGTGGATCTCCCAGCCCCCAGTCCTGCCATTTGAATCTACAAAAGATAGGAGAGGGAAAGCAAAATGAGTATCCAAGATCACGAGGGGTAATTGTCAAGAGAACCTGGCTGACTGCCTTAATGGCAGAGATCTGAAGTTGTTGGGTATGGAAACTTTCTTCTGACAAGGAAAGCACTTGTAAAATGATAAAAACAGTAAGAAAAGCATAAATTGCCCCTATGAATATAAGCCCAGACAGTATTTTGAAAGGAATGCACAAAATTTTTAAATAATTTTCACCTACTAAAAATTAAACATTTTGTTTTCTTTAATGGTAAGATCAGAGTTATATCCAATTTCTTGTGTAGTATCCCTGGCACTAAGGCTTCCAAACTCTGCTTGATTATGCCCATTGGTGAAGGGCTCACTCACTACCTAATAAGCCACAGCATTCCACTTATGATAAATATTTTATCATTAGATATTTATTCCTTTTATTTGATTGAACTCTATATCCTCCCATAACACCCCCTTTTCCCACCACAAACCCATAACTGACCTATGCTCTTTAGAGTGACTTATCAGGAAGCTTAGCAAGTAGAGATCAAAGGGAAGGAGCTGGTGGGTACTTGGGGACTGCATTTTTCCCTGCTGCCTGTTAGAGCAGGCCAGGCTAATTCTACCTCCAGGGGGCGGGTGGGGGACACGCTCTACTAGGGACCCTAATAGAATGTTTGCTACCTTGATATAGGTTATTGAAGTCACACAATTCCTCTATCAGACATGAATCTAAAGGCTCAAGAAGCCATGCAAAAAAGAACAAAACAAACAAAATTTGGCCAGCAAGCAGGCAGAGCCTAGCCCCATGGAAGAGAATAAGTTTTAGAAACAAAGGACATTAATTTGTTCAGGAGCATCATGAATCTTAGGAATACATGCAGTGTAGAGAGGCAGTATTGGATAGTTCAGGGATTCTCCTGTCATATTGAAACATGCTTGTTTAAAATGCAGACTAGTGCTCCATCCTTGGAGATTCTAACTCGGTACGTGTAACATGAGGCTGCGGAATCCCTATATTTAGCAAGAGCAGGCTCTCTGGGAAATAGTGGTGCCATGGTTAAGAGCTCTAGGTTCAGAAAGACATGAGGTAACACCTGCCATTTGCCAATCCCAACCATGTTTTTTCTTTAGCAAAATGGGGATGAGAATCTTAGCTCCAATCTCTTTGGGTTGTCACAGGAAGTCAATAAGAAAGTGTGTGTAAAGCATATAGCATGCTGCCTAGAGTGGCCACTAAGTAATTTGTAGCAATTATTAATTTTAGTTCTCATTATTACAACATATTGATTTCCACTTCCCCTCAAGGAATTACTTACACTATCAAGACCACATATCCCTCTTGGCTTCCTTATTTCTGATACTCTGTTTGAAATTCAGAAGATATCTTTGGATAATAGGGCATAGAGGAACCAACCAAAAGACCTGTCAATTTAATACTCACTGTATCTTTCACACACAACCCTTCCCTCTTGCCCAGATACTACCTTCCACATGTTCACTGCCATCTCTCCCATACAAGCCTTCTGGCATGTTGCACTTTTTGCTAGAAAGCCTTGTAAGTGACTTTCTCAATAGCTAAATATTTTCCATCTGTGAAACATTCAGATCAACCATTACCTCCCCAATGCAATCTTTCTGATCATTGTATTTGTTTTCTAATTGTAATTGCATAACGGGCAATTTCTTCATTTATCTCATTTGATCACTGAGTCTAAATCTGTAGTGAGAATAGGAAAGGGGGAAGTGGGGCAATGAATGATAGTTAATCAGTCAACTCAAAACAGTAAGATCTGTTTCAATTGCTTCATTCAGGCAAATGCATTTTTGGCCTAGCTTATCAGCATAATATCCTCCATTTTCCACTTCACTTTCTTAATGTTGACTCATGCTAAAATTTCTCAGTCCCATTAGTTCATTACCAATGTGAAATTATCATATGTGAAATTTAAAAATAGTTAATAATCACGAAGACAATTTTTGAAGTACTTAAAGCATTATCAAGCACTAAAGTTTAAATATCTATAGTGTCAATATAGTATATGACTGATATAACAAATCAACAGCAACTTAAGACACTAAATGAGACTGTGAATTGTGAAAGAATATACATTCTTTCAATTGACAATATACTGTTAGTAAATATGCTGTACAGGATACTTTAAGACTCAAATAATAGAATAGTATGATAGTAAGGTTAGGATGCTATGAACAAAAGGGCAAGTGAGGAGTTGCCAGAGAAGCCCTCATTGAGAGGATATAGGCTTAAAGAAGATGAATAGCCTAGTGAATATTTGGGGCAAAAATCCCTCTGGAAATGCCAGTGCAAAAGCCAAGAGTCAATGAGACTGGTGGGCTTAGAAGCTAGAGTAGCAAGAACAAGATAGGATAAAGGGGAAACAATACGGGGATCCCTGGGTGGCGCAGCGGTTTGGCACCTGCCTTTGACCCAGGGCGCGATCATGGAGACCCGGGATCAAATCCCACATCGGGCTCCCGGTGCATGGAGCCTGCTTCTCTCTCTGCCTGTGTCTCTGCCTCTCTCTCTCTCTTTCTCTCTGTGATTAATTCATAAATAAATTAAAAAAGGGGGGGAACAGTATGAGCCACCAGAAAGAAAATGGTTGCCAAATCATTATGGGATTAAATGACCATTAAGGGGGACTGGTTTTTACCCTGAGTGGCAAAGAGAGCCATAGGAGTGTTTGAACAGAGGAATGACAAGCTCTAATTTCAGTGGGAAATTAATCACTCAGGCTTCTTGATTAAAATATACTTCAGGGGAGGGCAGAGAGCAGGCGGGGGGCGGGGGGCAGTCTGGAGATTATGTACTAGTCCAAGTCAAAGTGATAGTGATTTAGGCCAGGCTGATAACAGGGGAGGTGGTGACAAGTGGCCAGACACTGGATAGAATCTGAAGGTACAGTAAGAAGATGTACCAATAGATTGAATGTGGGGATAAGAAAAAGAGGGCTTAAAGATGACTCTAAGGTTTGAGGATTGAGCAATGAGCAATGGAAGGATAGAATTTCCACTACCTGAGATAGAAAAAGATATCAGATGTGTATCAGCTCTCCATGGAATTGCTGAGTTAAACAACTTGCATATATGTGAAGAGTTAAGGACAGAGATCTGGATATAAATATCAGCTTGGGAGCCATTAGCAGAAAGACATAGATCTAGGTACTATCACTATGGATAAGTGGATACAGAAAAGAGAAGAGGATTAAACTGAGCCCAAGGCCTCACCAACATGGCAAGAGCAGGGAAAAGAAAAGCAACCCGTAGAGAAGACAGGGAGAAAATAAGATAGGAGAAAAATCAAGAGTATGATATGCTGTAAGCCAAATAAAGAATCATATCAGGAAATGTGTGACCAAGGCACCTGGATGGTCAGTTAAGTGTCCAACTCTTGGTTTCGGCTCAGGTCCTGATCTCAGGGTCGTGAGATCCAGCCCCACACTGGGCTCTGTACTCAGCATAAGAGTCTGCTTGAGATTCTCTCTCCATCTCCCTCTGCCCTTCCCATTCATGTGCACACCCTAAAATAAATCAATCTTTTAAAAAATTGTGATTAACTATGTCAGATTCTGTTAATAGAACAAGCAAAATGAGGACTAAGAATTGAACCTGAGAATTAGCCAATGTGGAAGTCTTTGGTTATCTCAGAAAGAGCAGCCTTAGAGGAGTGGTGACACATGGGTCAGATGACATTTGTTGTCAGAGAGGCTGGAAGGAGAACAAGATTTATTGTAAAGGGATATAAAAATAACAGAACTGACAGGGAAGTGCAGTAAAAAGAACTTAAAAAAATAATAGAGAATCCATCAGAGAGGTGAATAACTGATGATACAAAGAAAAGGGGGAATCACTAAAGTTCCGCCCGTGGGAGGTGAGAGGAAATAGAAGCTGGTGAACAAGTGGAAAAATTAGCTTTAGTTGGAACAGGGATACTTCTGTGGCAATGGTTCATAATGCTGGCTGAACAGAAATATCCCCTGAGAAGTCTTTAATACCCAGGCCCCGACTAACAAGTTCTGACTTAACTGGTCCAATGCAAGAGCTGAGGCATCAGTAAATTTATAAGACTCCTAGGTGATCCTAGTAGGCCCATAGGGTTGAGCACCACCACTCAATGGGAAGAAGCAGGAAGGTAGGATAAGAAGAGGTTCTGGGCTTTGAGGACAGAGAAGAAATAGTAAAATAGGCATGCAGAGAGCAGAAGAGTAAAACAAGTGAAGGACATGACAATTCCCAAGAAGCATTCAAGACTCTTTTGAGGTATATGGTTTAGGTTTAAAGTGATACCAGTCAACTGGTGTTATTCTAAGATCAATCAGCTACATAGTACAGAAGCAGAGCAGTTGGATGTAAAGAAGGTTGTGCTTCTCCAAGCAAGTATGGAGAAGCAAAAGAAATCAACTGGATTGATATTTGCAAGGCAGTGAGTATGGTGGACTGAGAGATCAAAATTAGGTGAAGATTTCCTCAAAGAAAGCAGCAACTGAAGGATGGTAGAAAGATGGTAGGATTAATCAGTTGAAGATCCTAAAGGGTTGAAGGATTAATGAAGGATATTAGAAGGATGTTAGGAGAGGAAAATGAATTAAATTAAAAGATCACAGAGGGTGGTCAGAGGGCAGCACAGCTGAAATTGAAATTACGTATGGGTTATAGTTACTGGTAATGCAAAGTCCAGAGAATGACCATGGGATTTGGTGGCTGAGGCAGGAAGCAGTACGAGACTAGAGGAGAAGAGGAGTTTAAGAAACTTACGTGTCAAGGTGTTGGAAGGATTATGTATATTAAGACTGCCATGAATTAAAACAGGAATAGTAATGGACAGTGGCCAGAGTTAAAACTATTAAGAAATGTGGAAGAACAGGGATGCCTAGGTGGCTCAGTGATTGAGCATCTGCCTTGGGCTCAGGGCATGATCCCAGGGTCCTGGGATCGAGTCCCAGAGGGCTTCTCCCTCTGCCTGTGTCTCTGCCTCTCTCTCTGTGTGTGTGTGTCTTCCATGAATAAACAAATACTCTTTAAAAAGAAATAAATATGGAAGAATGATTCAAGAATCAGTTGATATGAACCCTGAGAGGCAGAGGATCAAATAGTTTGCCAACATGGGATTCAGCCCTGTGGTGTTTCAGGAAGAACTAAAGGAGAACCATCTAAAAGTGGCAACAAATAACAAGGAAAAACCTTCCCCATCTCCAGCCTTGGCAGGCTATGGGAGGGGGAAAGTCACCACTTGAGATCATCTGCAGGAGAAACAAAATCCTCTGAAGAGTCACGTGATTATTTGTACAAGGAGGTAAAAAAACCATCCAGAGCAAAGGATGAGAATATGGGCGTTGTGCTTATGATGGACCTTGAAAGGCCCAGAGGACAAGTTTTGGGAGACAGGAAGAGTGAGAGGAGGAGAGAGAACAGGAGACAGACACAGCTGATGGGATTTAGAAGGTGGGAGAAGTGTGGAGTCTTGTGGGGAATAACTTTAAAGAAATGAAGAGCAAACAAAGCTAGTCCAAGTGGGCTCAAGGGAGAACGTGACAGCAAGGCTGAGGGCATTTGGAAAGAATGGTAAAGAACCTGTGGTTCTCTATGGACTCCTTAGCATATAATCAAGGATGTCCAGAGTAACAAAATGTTCTTAGCCCTGTTGTTTGTAGGTGGAATATAGGCTCTCCCTTTATAATTGAAAGTAAAGTTTAGTAAGAAAAGTATATATTTAAAAAAATAATTGAGGTGGTGGTGGCAACAGTGAAAAGAACCCATGTCTTAGACACAAACACTTGAGGTCAAATTTCAGTTACAGTAATTGGTAAGCAAACTAATTGTTTTTATAGATTCCATCGCTTATTTGCCATCTTGGCCCCAAAGAGATTTATTTATGTTCACACAAGCTTAGCGCCTTTATTCAGCTTGTGTTATCGTAATCTCTAACATACTCTTCTTGAAGAGTTAGAATCACTGAAAATCATAATGATCAATATAATCTCATTAAGTAGAGTTTGCAAGGGCTACAGAGTCAAGAGGCCAATAGAACTGGATGGGCAATTCAGTATCAAGAGCCAAGATGGGGCCAGGTCATGAGAGGAAGTCCACCAAGCTCACATAGATCAATCTCCATGCACTTCCCACACAGAAAAAAATTGGAGATACATCAATACAACAGCAGCAGATGGCAAATGAAAAGCAACCAGATCACTTGATATTTCCTTGATGCCAAAACAATCAAAGAGCCCCCTTGGAGTTTGGGATCAGCTTTAGGCAGAAGGCAAAGAGAAGAGAAATAGAAGAACTTTGAATCTGAAAATTCACCCAAAATAAACTAACATTTTATTTTGTTTTATTTTTTTATTTATTTATGAGAGACACAGAAAGACAGGCAGAGGGAGAAGCAGGCTCCATGCAGGGAGCCCAACATGGGACTCGATCCCAGTACCCAGGATCACGCCCCGGGCCAAAGGCAGATGCTCAACCGCTGAGCCACCCAGGCATCCCTAGACTTACATTTTAAATGAGAGTGACTGTATAACCTCAAATTGGCAAGATTAAATCTTTTTTCCCCAGAGTTGCCTCAAGAGCTAAGTTCAGATGAAGAAACACACAGAAGCTGACATCTGTGTACTCCTTGAATGCTCAGAAGCCACTTCAATAATAACAGGAGACATGCCCTGAGCACTTAGTGTGTGATATCCTTCATGCTAAATAGTTTACAGGGATTATCACATTCCTCCTCACAGCAACCTTATGGGTAAACACTATGATCCGCTCTATTGTGCAGACCTCATAGCTGCTCACAGCAAACCCAAGATTCGAAAAGCTGTGTACAAAGCCCCTGACCATCATGCTCTCTACCTGCCTCCATCTAGTAGCACAAACCATTTATATACTCAGCACTAGGATATCAGATCCAGCAGGTATCTCCAAAAGACTTTCTCACCAGATTTAAGTTCCTCAAGACCATGGAACCTATCTTCAGAATTTTTAGTTCCCCCTTGTAGTGCTCTGCATGAGAGAGGGGGTAACTGATGCCCTTGCACGGCACCGTCTGTAATTCAATTTGTCGGATGCCACGAGGGACAATGGTCCACATGGGAGCAGCACTTCCTTTGAGAGCCTTGACGTTAAATACTAAGGAGAATTCCATGACACAAGTGATCCGGTGCCAGCACCTTAATAAATACAGTGAGAATCTGTCTCCCACTCAGGCTAAGTGATGGTTGGTTTGATAAAAATAAATGACTAGATGGACAGATGAGAGATCATTTATTTCCTTTTTCTACACATCAGAAGAGTGAAAGGAATTAGGCTGTTCAACATGTTGTCATTCCTCTGCTACCATCAGTTTAATCATTATCATAAATAAGCAGTTTTTCATAAGGCAATCTGAGTAATGTATATTACTGTGGGTTGGTTGTTTTTTGTTTGTTTGTTTGTTTTCAATTTTAGGATTACTGGAAACTGATCCATTTCATGTGTTGTCTTTCAGCACTCATAATTAATCCCCGCTACAGGCACATCAAAACTACTCCTCTTGCTGCAGGCCTACGTTAGATTGGAAATCTCAGATACGTTGGTTCACCTGATACATCAAAATACTTAATTGGAGACGCAAATATTGTAGCACTCTACTTCAAATCAGTGTAATCAAGAGGGCACAATGCCTGACCTTATGCTGTGTGAGCACACAGTAGTATCCAGCTGCTGTGAAATTGGATACCTTTTAATGCCTTTCTGTAATTAGCATATTATATGAAAGCCATACGTGAGGAATCTCCAAGCCCACGGTGAATTTTTGCTACAGCTCACCTTTTACGCAACTCTACACAACACACCAAATCCCGAATCTGCTCTGCTTCCCAGAAGTTTCAGAACCTAAAGAGAAATGAGCTATTTTAATCTCCAGTATGGAAGGTGCCGTTTACTCGAGCTGTATGAGTCCCCGGTGGTCACTGTCATTTTGTAATCTTACAGGGTCTTTTGTTTTAAATGCACAGTGGGCTTATATGGCAACTTTATCAGATGAATTATCTTCTTTGGGAAATCTTCTGGAACACAAAAAAGTAATATATAGCAAACCGATTTTTTTTCAAACCAATTTTTATATCAGGTTTGTGCCAGGAAATTTCTATATATAATCAAAACTCTGTATATGGGGCTCTTGCTTGCCTACAAAAATGTATTTGGAGAGAATCCTGCTTCGCCAATGTTTTCATTCCTTGCAAGTGTTACAACACCTAAGCATAAATTTCCTCCTTTGCCTCCTACCCTTTTTCCCCCTCAGCTACATCAAGTAACATTATAAATCCTTGACTCATTTCAAATTAATTTTGTACCAAAAAACTAACTTCCTTATCCAAAGTAATGAAATAATATATATTGCTAATGCACATAAACAAGAAGCACCCAGACTCTATTTCAAAGGGAAGAAATGGTTTGTAGATTTTCCTATTTGGGGAGTGGTCTCTGAAGGGTCACCACAAACACAGTCCACGAATTCCATCACGGATGGTGTCCTTTGGAGCAAAAGACAAAGGGCTGTAATCACATGACACGATGTTATTTTCCTTTGCTACTTGTATTTAAATTTCAAAAAGAAACTTTCAGGTGACAACCCAGTGGTGTAGCTAGAGAGGTGGAAAGTGAAAAGCAGATGGTGGTACAGCAAGGAAAGGAGAGAGAGCATGCATACCCTATGTCTTGTACTGCCCCAGAAGAGGCCCCCACCACAGTCCTTTTCTATTCAATAGGCTCTAGGTTTTTTGCACCCAAGTGGTGCTGTTAACCTTCCTGTATCATTCCTCTTCCTGGCAGAGTTGACTCCTTAATATTTTATGAGGCCGTTGGAAATGAGTCTGTGTGGTAGACTTTTTGCTGCATTGTGGAGCCACCAAATCAAATGTTAGCTACTAGTAGGCTTCCCTGGGCCATAAGCAGCTGTCTGCTGGGACTAAGGAACTCATGACAGCTGAGCCGATTCAAGGCAATCATGGAAACTAACAGAAAATTGAGTTTGCCCCACTGAGCTTCTTACCAAGTTCCCCAAACTATTTCTACATAGTGAAAAAGACCCACGGAGGTCAAGGTAAAGGAGATACTCATGCTCATTCATGAAGGAATCTTTGTATGCTAACATGAATTTGTTTCATTTCTAGATTTATCTCAGATCCTTTATGGCAACACAGAAGAAACATAAAATTTGGGATCAGACTGACTTCAAATCCCAGTTCAATCTCTGAAAGATTCTTAACAAAAATATTCTTAAAATGTCTGAGCTGCACTTTCCACATTTATATAAGGGGTAGATAAGAGTTACCTTATTAGCTTGTCATGAAGATTAAATAAAACTGTGTATATGAAGTTCCTGGTATAGAACTTCAACTTGGGGTTTTAAAAAAAACATTACCAAAAAAATAAAAAAAATAAAAAATAAACCATTACCTATTTATTGGCCCAAAAGTATTCAAAATAATAGTAGCAGTTGTTGTAATATAGCAGATAGAGTAAAAATAACAATGACCTATTATTAAATACTTTATAAGCTAGTCACTGTGCTGACATATGGACATAGTATTTCCAAGTCTCATAAAAATCCTACAGTGTGGGTATTATTTAACAGAAGAGTATCCCTGGTAAGTGATATAAATAGCATAGAGAAAACTAGATAAAGGAGATTTCAGCCCTTGCTCTGAATCAGGGTTCTGCCAAATTAGCATCTGGTCTGACTTCAGAAAAGTTAAGTAGTTCAGAAAAGTAACTTCTCCAATGTCACACAGCTAAGTGCCCAATGCTCGTTTTCATTGTGTATTCTAAATGTAATAGTTTTCCCTAGTTTATGTGACTTACCTCCAAACCTAAAAGTAAAAGAGATCCTTGGAGCCCAAGTATCTCTATACACACCCACCACCCTAACTCCTGTTGCTGCTGCCCTGCCTGAGACTGTCAGATAAATACTGTTCCCTAGATCCCCCCCCCCCCCCAAGCAGAAGCCCATGGGCAGGTCGGCTAAAGTAGCATCATACCCATCAGGGAGAGGAGAAGGCCAGCACCTCTAGTCTGCTTAGAAAGTCCCAAAAGGAATGGCTGATAGTGATCCGAGGTCACAAAACACCTGCTCAGAAGAGCTCAGAGACTCAGAATTGAAGAATAAAGCCTAACTCTCACCATGGCTAATGACACTAATGTTAAGTACTGGAGGAAAGCAACAGTCTCATCAGGAATTAATGATGAGTCCAAGCATCAACTGAAATAACTTCCACAAGGAGCAAAATTGTAAGCTGCTTGTACCTTCTTATCATGCTAACCTAAACTCTGAGATGATACCAAATAACCCCTGGGGCCAAAAATATGTACCAAGTAGATAGATGTTCATTTGCCTGGGAAAACTGCCTCAGAGTGGATATAAACTGTCCTCAACTTCTCCAGATGTTTCTTCATGCTGCTTGTGACACTTGACAGAGATGCTTGACTGTACCTCAAAAACTGTGTTTCAAATATTGGAAATGAGCAAGAGTTTCTCTGGAGAGAACCTTCCACATCATCACTCTTGATATTTATCACATTGCGCATCCAATGGCTAACTCAGGAAAGTGATAAGAGAAGCACCGAGATTAAAATCTAAATAAGTAGATTGATTTTTGCAAGATTCTCCACTTTCCAAAAGGATCTCTTTAGATAACCACTGCCTTATCACATTTAATGTGGGATTCTATTTACATACTTAGCCCATTGGGGGAAACAGATTTAATTTCTAAGAAACACCTGTATGCCTCAGATCAGGTAAGATTTATGAAAAAATGAGTGCACTTGGCTGAATTCATAAACATCAACTAAACATGGCATGAGTATATGAAATAACTAATTACTGACAGAATAGCACCATCAACTGAATCAGGATAAAAAAATAGAACCGCAAACTGTTATACGCAAAGTCCTAGGTTTCACTAATACTACTTACCCTGAAAAAAAATGTTCACTCTAGGAGAGTGTGTTTTATTTTTAGAATGTCTGGTTTCTGACAACATTATCCAGAAATAATTATTCAATAGTGAATGCCAAGAAGCCCAAGTACTGAAATGATAAGAAATATTTCAAGCTACCTTTCCCAGAAATACAATCTGTTTCTCAATTGATAGAAATTCATCATAAACAACTGCCTATATCATAGTTCTCCAGAAAACTTCATCATGCTCTAATTCATCAAAAGCCACCAGACCAATTGCCATTTAATCCCTGAATCAATGAAATAATTTGTCCAGCTATTTATAAGTTTATGAACACCTTATCAAGTACCTGATGTGCTATGCCACACCAATTTTAAACTCCAATGTATCAGAAACTCTAAGTCTTGACATATACTTACTTTTTTTAAATAGATTTTATTTATTTATTCATGAGACACAAAGAGAAAGGCAAAGAAACAGGCAGAGGGAGAAGCAGACTCCCTGTGGGAGCCTGATACAGGACTCAATCCCAGGACCCTGGGATCACGCCCTGAGCTGAAGGCAGATGCTCAACCACCAAGCCACACAGGTGCTCCACATATACTTACTTTCATTATGGGATTTACACGGCTGAAAAATCACAGCTTTATGAAAAAGACAGGGTTCTTCCATATATTCATTACTTAGAACCATGGTAAGCACTTATCAAGAAAAAAAACGTGCAATAAATTAAAAGAATCATTTGTTTAAAAATCAACTCTCGAACAAAGCACAAAGAGAAGCAGAAGTAAGAAGCCTGGGGACCCCAGCAGGGACCTACTTCTCACTAGCTGATTAATCTTAGCCAATTTGGATTCCAAATTGCACATCTATAAAGCAGGGAAAAGTACAATTTCTCTCATTTTCATAGACTTTTTTGTGGAGCAAATGGGATAATTTAAGAGATACATAAAAGTATGTAATGTTATTATCAAGGGCATTTTCAAGGGAAAGAAGAGAAACAGCAAAATACATTTGGTGGCTGCCTCTCCTTGCGTGACTTTTCTCTCCACCCACTCCAAGCAGAATAGCCACAAATAAGTTGTTGCCTGAGGTTGGACCCAGAGAAAAAGACCAATTCTCTGGCACTGAGATGTTCACTCTCGGGGCAGTTAGTAAATGTCACTGAGTCTTAGTATCTCTTTCTTTCTAAATGGAACAGCTTACCTGACCCCACCTACGCAGGCATATGACAATAGATTTAATAGTGTTATCTTACTTGGCTTTCTGTCTGTAAAACTGGCTTTAGAGATAATATATTTAAAGCCTATAGCCTAGTGCTTAGCACATTCATTTATTCAACAAATAATCTTTTTAGCTGCTACAGATATAACAGAGAAGGGAACAGAAAAATCCAAGACCCCATTGAACTTATGTTCAAGTAAGAGAAGAACAGACAATAAACCAAATAAATGAGTAAAATATATAGTCTCTCAGATGATGGCAGTGCCGGCTCCATGGGCACAGAGTCTGTGCAAGTTCACAAGGCCCTGAGCTCAGGTTGATCTAATTCTCTGCTGTTGCCATCTTGAAATTTTTAATGTTTTTGAACAAGGGGCCCCATATTTCCATTTTCTGGATGGTGGTAGATACTATGGAAAAAAAATAGCACAAAGGGGTTAGGGAGATGAAAGGTAGGAGGACTGGTCAACATGACAATGCACATTTGGAACACTATACAAAGGTGCCTAGCAGAAGGGACTGGGGGTGCTGAAACCACCCAGAGGAAGAAGGCCTGCTTCTTTGCACAAAATTGGCTCCAGGTAGCTGGCTCTATTGAGGACAATCCCATAGATGACAATGTGCCCCAGGTACCTTTAGATGCAGTAGCCCAGAGCCTGTCTTCTTATCCAACTGTGAAATATAGAGGCATGACTCAAGAGTGGGCACCTTTGTTTTATTTGCACAGAAATTCCACTTATGCTAGCAGTGGGCCTATTGGTCAGCAAAGACTTCCCTGAAAAGGTGAAGGTCTTGAATAAAGGTCTGAAAAGATGAGCAAGTTGTATAGAATGGAAGAAGAAACAGCTAGGCCAAGGGAACAAGTGCCAAGTGAGGGCAAAGGCCTGGAGATAAGATCTTGGCTCATGTTCCAGGAATAGCCCAGAGGTCAGTAAGCCCAGGGGATGGAGAGGAAATCAGATCCGAGAGGCAAGTAGAATTGTGAGGCTTGGGACTTGGGCTTTCAATCCAACATGGGAAGCCAATGGAATTTGTTTATACAAAGTATCATGTTCTGAATTCTGCGTGAATACAATGAACTGAGCAAGAGTAGAGACACACAGCACAGTAAGGAGGCTACTGTCATTATCCAGATGAGAATAATGGTGATTTCAATCAGGATAGTAGCAGAAACAAATAATGAGGAGTGGTTAGATTTTAGACGTATTTTAGAAGGTAAAGCCAACAGGATTTGCTGATGGATTTGATAGAGGCTGTAACAGAGGAGGCAAAAATGACTCCAAGGTTCTTGTCCAGAGGAACTGGAAGGATGAAGTTACCATTACCCAAGCTGGAGAGGCTAGCAGAACTTGCTGGTGGGAAATCAGGAGTTCAGTTTTAGATACATTATATTGGAGATGTCTATTAAACATGACGCTAGGCAGTAGGAGTGTAGAGTTCAAAGGAAGTTCTGTCTAGAGATTCAAATTCAGGAGTCAGCGACATGTTGATGATATTTAAAGTTATGTGACTGGAAAGGATTAAAAAAAAAAAAGAGTGATGAAAGGTCCAAAGGCTAAGATCTGAAGCCTTTCAATGCTTAGAGGCCAATGAAATAAAAGGGAAAAGAAAGTGAGAAGGACCAGCTAGGTTAAAGGAACACTGGGAGAGTATGCTGGCAAGAATCCCAGGAAATGGAGTATGTCCAGGAGAAAGAAGAGATCACTGTATCCCATGCTGCTTAAAGGTCAAGTAAAAAGACAACTAAGAACTGATCTTTGGATACAGGTGCATGGAAGCAAGAGTAGACCCTCAATAAAGGGTGGCTATTATGATAACTTCAGAAGGAAAAGGGGTAGAAAAATTGCTCTTATCAATAAACTACTTCATGAAGCTACTAGAGTACTGTAGATGTGAGTTGAACATTTAGCTGCATTAGGGGAAATTGTATTCACTTATTTAAGGGGAAATAGTTTAATGCCATGTTGTTTCAGACAGGAGTCATTAGCCATATTTCACTACTGAATACCTGAAATAGACTCGTGTGAGTTAGGAACTGAATTTGTAATTAATTTCATTGAAATATAATTAATTTTATGTTTAAAGTATATATGTGACTTAGTTACTAAAAATTTTTTATATATGTTTTGAACAACTTGTGTATATCAATCTATTGTTAACTGTAATTTTATTAAATTGAAATACAGGGCTTTCCTTGTATTTAAAATTTGGAGACTGAATTAGAAATATATCACTATAAACTGCACACCCAATCATGAAGGCTTGGTACAAAAAAGAACTTCTTTTTTTTTTTTTTTAAATTTTTTTATTTATTTATGATAGTCACAGAGAGAGAGAGAGAGGCAGAGACACAGGTGGAGGGAGAAGCAGGCTCCATGCACCGGGAGCCTGATGTGGGATTCGATCCCGGGTCTCCAGGATCGCGCCCTGGGCCAAAGGCAGGCGCCAAACCGCTGCGCCACCCAGGGATCCCCAAAAAAGAACTTCTATCATTAATAATTTTATATTATATGTTAAAATGATAATATTAGACATATTGGGTATATAAACTATCATTAAAATTAATTTCAACTATTTCTTTTTATTTCTTTAATGTGGCTACTAGAAAATTCTAAATCGGGTATCAGCTCATATTATATGTTACTGGATGGTACTAGTTTAATGGATTCATTTTGTAGACAAAATTAAGTCCTGCTAAAAATTCTTAATTTTGGCACCTGTTTCATTACAAGCTTCTAACAACTGGAAAATAATGATGTACTAGGGTCCACGTGATGCTTCGTATCTGAAAATTTTGCATGCAATCTTTCCATTCCATCTGCTTATTGGAAAGCCCCACCTTACTTCACTGGGTCAGTTTCCACCTATCCTTCAAAAATTCTGCTCCCACAATATATGCTCTAAGAAGGTGAATTTTCTCACTTCTGAAAGTCAAGGTTCTCCCTGTCTCCCTACTTATAGATGATAGCAACTAGCACATTATGCTTTACATGTCTGTGTGCCCTACAAGACTCCTCCAATTCAAAGCAAGTAAATGTCATTCATTTTTGGATCTCAAGAGCTTAGCACAAGTCTGATATATGGGAAGCCTCAAAAACATTGGTTGAATACAGAAGAGTGTACAGAGTATAATAGTAGTGGAGACATAAAAGATATATGCAAGCATACTTTAGGGAAACCATTTATTCAACTGTTACACTTATAGAAACCTCAAATATCTGAAAAGCAGCCACATAATCTGAAAAAATAAAAAGGAAGAAAAGTAAACAGAGAAGTAATACTAAGAATGACTGAGTACCCAGGTATACTGACAAGCTTTTGTCATTTAATCTGTACGCAAACTCTTCATTATAATAACCTTTAACGGTTATGAGCAGTTATTTGCCAGATACCATGGCCAGCACTTTACATTTATTCACTTTTTCCAACTTCACAACTCCATACTGTGGCTTCTATTGTTATTCCCATTCCACAGAACAAAGAGAAGTAACTTGCACAAAATTACACTGCTAATCACTGTCAAAGCCAAGTTTAAAATCCAGGCAGTCCCTAATATTTGAGATCTGAAGTAAGCATAACCTTACTGGAAAGGACATCTAATGCAAACATTTATGAATCTAGAAGCCAAGAGAAATCAACTAGAGGTAAATGTTGACCACAGAAATATGTGGGGGCAATAGTGAGACACAAGTTTTGAATTAACTCTCCACTATCAATCCTCTTAATCCATAGGAAAGATGGGATCGCCCTTGGACTGGACCCTACTGCTTTCTTATTGGCTGTACAATGTAGCAATCACATTCATCGGGCTTTTGCTAGACTAGAATTCTGCACTCAATGACCAAAATTGCAAATGAAATGCTGAGAAAAGTGGGCTGCTGGAGGAAGATCAACTGCTGAAGTGAGACCTCACAGAAAGGAAGAAGTCAGAAGAATCATCAACCCAACAGCAAACGGAAGAGATTCCATGTAGGAGAAGACAGCCTCACATACATGGATTTTCCCCAAGGCTTCCATAAGGCCCAAGAGGAAGAGTGACGTTTACAAAATGATCCTACTAAGAAGAGACTAAATTGTGTGTGTGTGTGTGTGTGTGTGTGTGTGTGTGTGTGTGTTTACAGGCAAATACATATTTTAGAAAGATTTTTTTAACAAAATAGTAAAAATGAAAGAAGTCTGATTTAAAAAAAAAAAAAAGACAAAGTATTAGCAACATGGACTATTCCCCACCCAGAACACATTAAAGGCTGAAAATAACATAAAAAAAGAATGAGTGTGCATGTTGGCAATAAATGCACAGGGTTATGCATAAACGTAGCAGTTCCAATTTGACAACTGACCATTGGATGCACAATGGAAATTAAACAATCCAAGGGGGGGGGGTAGGTCAGAATCACATGGGAAAGCCTAGGTAACTTTATGTCTGGAAAACAAAAGCTATGGAAAGATAGAAAATGAAGGACACTGAAGGAAAAAGTAAAGATGGTGTCACAAAGGAGATGTAGCTTATCTTTTTTTCCTTCTCCAGATGACATTGAGGTATATACTGTGAATTTCAAAATTAGTCAGGAAATCAATACCCACAGCTAAAATTGGGCCACAGTTTCACTCGTGAGTTCTGGAAGGACTGTCAGTGATGCCACCTCTGGTGCCCTTTGAACGATGATCCACAATGATACCCTCACTCTTTTAGGCTCATGTGAGATGGGGACACCCACACCATAGGATTTGATGCTACAGGAAACCTTAGCAATATGTCATCATGCCAATGTTTATTAGGTCCTACTTGTTCTTAATGAAATATCTACTTGGATCAGTTATATTGAGTATCTGTACAATATACCCAGTATATCCAAGAAGACTAGCAGGAGGATGCTAGCTAAAAATAAAAAGCTCTATTATTTATATTCCCCAAATGACGGGATGAGCACTGGGTGTTATTCTGTATGTTGGTAAATTTAACACCAACAAAAAAATAAATTTATTATTTAAAAATAATAATAATAAATAAAGGGTTAAAAAATGAAAAAAAATAAAAAAAAATAAAAAATAAAAAGCTCTGACGAAATGCCACTTAGTTTTCAGTACTTCCCTGCCAGAAACTTTATGATTTTATAACAGAATAAAATACTTCATCTTTTTTAAATCTTTACTTTGATCCTGTGACTTTTTTTTATTTTGGAACTAAGTAGAAGGGTCACTGGGCTAGGTGATGGTTGCAATAAGCAGATGCTAACTTTGCTACTGTGTTCAGTGTCTGGTAGGCTGAGATGGGGCGAGAAGGCACCCCAGGAACCACAGAGTTACATCGAGGTGCTGTCTGCTTGGCCTTAACTTTGAAAGTTGAAGACTGTAAAAACAAATCAGAACATGAGGAAGAGATTGTAATGCTGTTTTTCACATGACCGAGCAAGACTAGCAGAAGCTACAACTGTAAGGGTTAAAATAAACCCTTCAACTGTCATTATAGTGGTTAAAATAAAATATTGGTTAATAAAATTAGTGTTGTGTCTAGTCAAAAATCAAGCAAAGGAAATGAGGAAATCTACCTCAAGCCAGATACTGGGATAACCTCTGCTGCCTGGTGTATTTGGATGAGAGATGAAATGATTACTCAGAGTCCAAGATCTTGGGACAAAGAGAGGCCAGAGGGGGCTACACCATCCGACATGGCTAAGAAGTGCAGGTGCTGAGGTGAAGCCCCCGGTTGAGTGCAGGTTGGCTGTTGCTTTATTACCGTAGAATGTAAGGTATGCAGAAGCAAGGAAGGAAAAACAACTCAAGAAACCAATCATGAGAGGAGAACAGGGGTCTCCAAGGAGCATTAACTAGGCGACTGCAGGGAACAGAACTGACCTCCGCAGGCCTGGCTCTCATGCACCAACATTGCTGTCTTCAGCGTGTACTAGTTTCAGCAGGGACCAATGGCAGAGACCATTGGCTTTTGCCACACACATAAAGCTGTTGTCATTTATGCAAATCCCTGTTCTTACTGTTTCTTTTACCTACTCTCCCACAAACCTCCACTTGTGCAGCTGAAAAATAAAGGGATCCTGAACTCCACAGTGTCTTCCACTGTGGGCCCCCCCCCGCAAATTCACCATGCTGCTGCAGTCCTCGGGACCCCACTTCACACAGGGGTCCCAGCAACCCTGTACACCTCCCTTCCATCACAAAGAAACTGAAACCCAGAGAACCTAAGCTATTTGCTCAAGGTCATGCGACAGTATTAACTAGACTCATGCCCAGACCACTCTCTGCCATTCCACACTGGCCCAGCCAGTTTGTTGATCTTTAGGATTATCACTCAACCATGTCACTGCTGTCCCAGTTTTGTCACCCATCGCCACCTCTGAACAGTCTTTCAACAACTCTCCTACTTCAAAAATGCCACAATCTTCAGATCCTGAATAATCAGTATCCCAGTTTCAAAATGCCTGAATTCGTTGTTGTTTTTTTTTTTTTTAATTTGAGACAGAGAAAGAATGTACACGAGAAAGCACATGCACACACGTGCGCAAGTTGGGGGAGAGGCCAAGGGAGAGAATCTTCCAGCAGACTCCCTGCTGAGTGCAGAGCCTGACACGGGGCTCGATCCCACAACCCTGAGATCATGATCTGAGCCAAAACCAAAAGCCAGTGGCTCGACCAACTGAGCCACCCAGGAGCCCCTAAAATGTCTAAATTCTTAATTAAGGCATACCTTCATCAAACTAATCACTGTGTGCACCTATTATGGAAACTAGCTGGTCTTAAAGTTTAAGGCTTCAGTCTGAGATCTCTGTAAGCTGCAATATTCACCTAATAATAAAAAGAACAGTGAAATATGTCTTCACTAGTATACACTTGAGAAAGAAGCCAAAACACCTTAAGTGATGTAAGAACCAACGATGGCCAAATCCAGAGTAGCAATTTGACTTCTTCCTAGTATCAATGACCAAGTGGTGAGGAAAATGGCCAAAGAAAATATTTCTCATCTCTATTTCCATTTTTTTTCTGCTTCTCTTTATGTGTGCACATGCCTAACCCCAAGTCTCTGCAAATACCACCATCTCCCAAGGTGCTGATTGACGGGAAAGCAGACGGGTGGAGGCAGGGTAGATAGATGTCCACGCTGCCCATACTCCACCAGACTGGAGGGAAAACAACGTCTGACCTGGCCTACACCTGTACAGTGTTTTTATTAGCTCTACTCATTCAGGTAAGGAAGAAATTATGCAATTTCCAGAGACAAAAAACAGGCCTATAAAAAAATAACATTGAAAGTTTATATCAATTTTTTTCTGTCCTCATTTGCTTTGCATGCACCTTTCAGAGGGTTTATATTTTTATTCCTTGTTCTTGTCATCAATTTGGTTTTTAATTAACTCAAATTAGCTCATACTTTTCCAGATTTCCAGTAAATACTTATCTTCCAGGGATCGATAGAAAAACGTCAAGAGCTGACAAGGAGTAGTCACTGGAAACAAAGATTTTTCAGAAACAGAGTCCTTACACCCTACTATTTACAGAAAGGAGAAAAGCAATTGACCTTTTTATCTCTACATATATAAACTTCATGGATCTACATTTTAGTTTTCCAATTTGTTAATCTTTAAGATTCTTTTTATTGCCTTAAAAATTGCCTATCTAAAGCTATAGAAATTTATGAAATAGATGAAAGCTTAAATCATTTACATGTCTCAGAATTAAGAATACTGACTAAATACATGATTATATTTATTTATATATATACATATATATGTATACACACATGCATATATATGTGTGTGTGTGTGTGTGTCCCCATATAAGCAGCTAAATGCCTGTTCTTGAACCCAAGATGAACTTTCTTAGCTCATTTCTCCTGTTTCATATTTTGTAAAAGTAGAAAGATATGATCTGTTAAAACAACCTAGAGAACCAAGACCAATTTTTTAAGTATGTCATTTCACTCCGAATAGCACAAGGCTAAGTCTTTCACCAGTAACTTTACTTAAGTGAATGTGAATTACTTTTTTAAAGATTTTATTTATTTATTAATGAGACACATACAGAGAGAAAGAGAGAGAGAGAGAGAGGCAGAGACACAGGCAGAGGGAGAAGCAGGCTCCATGCAGGGAGCCCGACCTGGGACTTGATCCTGAGTTTCCAGGATCACACCCTGGGGTGAAGGTGGTGCTAAACCGTTGAGCCACCGGGCTGCCCCGGGTGAATTTTTTTTTAAATGGGTAATATGCAGGAATCCCCAGAGCTATCAGATGTATGGATCTCTAAGCAATTTTCACTTACATGAGCATACTTTAAGTTCTTATTAATTGCGTACTTAAATATGAAAAATACATTGCTTCTGTTTTCAGGAACTTTACAGTATTTCAAGGGGAGGAATGAGATAGGAATTAAAATAAATAGTAGGTAAGGGACAATACACATATTCATGAGAGGCATAAACAAATTATTTTAGGAATCCAAATGAGAGGTAAAGGACAAATCTGGTAGAGAAGATAAGAGAGAGATCCAGGTAAGAGGTGATATTTAAGATGGGCCTTGTAGGACAAGAAGAATTGTGTCAAATGGAAGCAGTAGGGGAAAGTTCTATGCTAAAGACAGAACAAACAAAGGGAAGGGGGAGTTAACAATGTACCTGAAGAACAGAGCATTCTGGGGGCCTGCGGAAAGCAGTTTAGTGGAACATACAGTATCCAGGGGGCCAGTGCAAGACATAACTAAAGTTTAGATTTTTACTTAATTTAGGAGTCAATAAAGATCCACAAACATTTACCCAAAGCCAAACTATCAAGTGTCTCTTTGATGCAGGAATGAGTTAGGGGCAGACGGGGCTAGGCCAGGAAAGATAAAGGAAAGCCCCAGAGTCAGGCTCCTATCCAACCTAAGAAAACAGAGGTAAGACAGTATAAACAAAAAAATAAACCTGGCTCTCCAGCTCTAAGATGTTAAAGAATATCTCCTTTTACTGGCTACTAAGTAATCACAGAAATATGCCATCAAGGGGTTATCAATAGTCCCTGCTCAAACCAAGACAGCACAAGAACCTCAAGCCCATGGCTCCCTGACCAGGCTCACAGAGATCCCAGAAGTGGAGAAATGTTATGGAGGAGATGTTAACCAGAGAAAGGGGAACCCCCTGTTTGGGCTCATGATATTCACAAAAACATCTTTTTTGCTATGATAGGTACAAGTCCACCATGTTTGTTCTAAATACCTGATATTGACAAGAAATTTACCAACTTCCCTGGACAGTTTCCTATAAAAGACAGACCCTACAAGCCCTCAAGGGCAACCCTACTGGGACCCCTCTCCCTTCTGAGAGCTTTCTCTGCATCTCTGCTTAATCAACCTCTATCGCTTTGCTCACTGTCATCTGCGAGATTCATTCTTCGACTCCATGAGACCAGAATCAAGCTCTCCCCTATCATCCTCATCCCATTTCTCACATTTATCATTTCCTCCACAAAGCTTAGTGTCCTGGGAACCTGTCACCTCCTGAACACTAGGCCTTTGCATTGTTTGCACTGTCCCTAAATAAATGACACTCCCCTTAGAAAAGCCCTGTAACTCTGTATTACCACCATCCACCTCCTCTGTATTTTTCAGAGGGTTATTTCAGTTGAATTACAGGTGTTTATAACAAGAAGTTAAATGCAAAAGATACTAATCTGCTGCAAAGCGGGTACAAGCCAGCACCAGCTTTCAAGTCAGAAAATAGTCAACTAACAGTAACTGAAAAAAAGGTATAATTTCAGTGAAGTTCCATTGCAGGATAATAACAAATGAAACACAGCTATGATTCAGCTTTTCCTTGAGACTAATAACTACTGCCAATCACTCACTGAGAAATTCGCATTTCTTAAGCTTCCATCAACATTTATTTCCTACATTTCTGTGGGTTTTAGCTTATTAAAAAAAGTGTATGATTAATACTCAGTGACTTCAGTTAGGAGATATTTTTTAGTAACACACAGGATGTAACAGTTTCATGATTTCTATTCAATTTGGGACGGAGAAGAGAGGATGCTGCCTTTGGTATCTTGAAAGTACTTCAAACACCAGGGCCTGGTTGGAGAAACTCTAGAAAGTCGTACGTCACAAGGACACAGACAAAAACAAAGTACGACAAAATCAGGCACAGATATATGGCTTTCCACTCATGGACTACTATGTGGGCATTTTTTTTGAAAAGGATATTAAAAGAGGACATCATTTCTCAGATCTACCATTACCTGAATTTATTTAGAACACATACAGGTTTAGAAATGAGCTTAACGGAAATGCTGAAGTATAAACTTTAAGCAACCTTTAAAAATACAGGTTTTTTAAAAGGCCACTCAAGGTCTCTTTACTAGCTTTATACATGTTAATTTTCAGATACTCATATTTCTCAGGTTGAGACACATACGTAATCCTTGCTTTTGGTAGAGGAATTAAGAATTTCACTGACAAAGTAAAATGAAAGAACCTTTTTTTTTTTTTTTAATGTTATGTTTCATCCCCTTCCCTTCATCTTCTAAAAATCCAAAAGGAAGAAGGAACACACATAGTAAAACTGGTTGGATACCTCATTGCCCAAGACTCTGATATTTCTAAGAATTGAGAGGAATAAAGCAACTACATGTTCAGTATATATGATTATACCCGAAAACATAGTTGGTTTTTGGTTTTTTAAAATCTCAACACTTGTTTTCACAGAAAACCAGATGGTGTTTTCTGGTGTGGGGGTGGTAGTAGAATTTGTTTTGTTTGTTGTTGTTGTTTTTCAAAAACAGGTGTGACAATCATTTTCTCCTGCTACTGTATTAGCACATTTAATTGCTAAGTTTACAGGCAGCCCTCTCAATTCTTTTACCAGCAGATGGTGAAAGTGATTTTAAAAGAGGAGGAAGGATTTTTCAAAAACCATTTCAGAACAGTATGAGATCTGCTCTTTCCTCAATGGGTGTGTCAACCTCTGATGAACACTAATGGAAGTCACATAACAGCATCCACATTGCATTTGCCTTTAATTACTTGACAGTTATCCAGATTTTGTGAAATTACAAGCACATTATCTAGCAAAGCATTATGTACTTGCAGTAACTTTCATCAAATCACTTTATAACCATTAGCTAATTAAACTTCACAGTACTTCTACAAAATATAGAGCCAGAAAGTTATACAAGTTCATTTTAGTGAATTCTTAGGTATGCATTACTGACAAGCTTGAAAGTTAAGTCTAAGTCACAAACTCACAAGGATGTATGGCCCCCGTATGACAGTGATTCCTTAAATGTAAATGACCAGCTTTTAGAGTAAGGACACCTTTGGTTTGCAGGCGCACTGTTAGTGGCTTCCCCATTATCCATTTATCTCTTCTTAGCTAGCAGAATCCTACCTCTGTTCAGAGTGGCCGGTGTTAAAGAAAAAATGATTCTGACACTTTGTCAAAATGATGTGGAAGACTTTATTCAAGAGTGCTGCATTAAGGATATTGCAATGGGGACAGAGACCAGACCCAACCCCGAAGACAGCAAAGACGGCTGGGGTTTATAGCTCAGGACCAGAGTGATGGGGTCAGTGAACAGAAAACTGCAGGCCCAAGACGTCAAGGGTAAGAGAATTTCTGCTAATCTAGCCTCATAGGATTCTTGCTGCAGACAAGCCAAGGACATACATCCAAGGTCGAGTATAAAAAACTTGCTGAAATATCAAGGGTGGCGGGATTCTCCTTAAAATGACTTAGTAGGATTCTTTCCTAACTCAGCAGACCAAAGAAAGGGTAGGGGTCAAAGTTTAGTCCAAAAAGAGGGCTCAGAGGAGCCTGAGTAGAGTTTGGCCAGAGTCTTTGCCACCACATATCTAGCTGAAAGTTCAAATCTCTCTTGCAGCTGGGTGTGACAGGTTAGGTGGCTCTCAACAGCAACACATCAGGAAAAGCCTACTGTATAGTCTTGGGAATGTTTTCAGTTTTCTGATACAGGCACTGCTGTTCCCCTCACTTCCTTCCTGACCGCAATGAATCCCAATTGTGACCAGAGGAACTAAAGACAACGGAACAGAAGAAGGAGCCTCAGATACTGAAATGTGGAGCTATTCATGCATCTCTGGACTGCTTCCTCCAGACTTTTTGTTCTATGAGAAAAAAAAATATCCACTATAGTCAGGTTTCCTGTAATCCACAAAGAAAACAATCTTGGCTAAGACATTTGGCAAACGTGATTCCCTTATTACAATATGTGTTCATGGCAAAATTATCCTACACTTAGAAAGATAAAATCCAACAAATGATTCTATGAAAATTAAATATTAAGAATAAGTGAGCCACAGATCTCTTTTTTTAGCATGTATTCCATGCTTGCTTTGAGAATATTCCATGCAGAGGAGAAATTTGGGGTATGAGATACAATGATTTGCTACCCATTTTTTTCTAGCATAAGCTAATATTAGCCTTATGTAACAGCAGAATTCCTGGTTAAATAAAATAGAAAATAATTTATCACTAAAATTGAAATTACAGCATTCTGAATAGCCACACAAATATTTTAATTCTCTGGTTCTCTGGAGCAGAACCTCTCTTCCAGGAAGCAGAGCACATGACTCCCAGGACCTGCAGGACCCCTGCGCATGTCACAAGTAACCTCCAAACAGCCTCCCCTACCGTACCAGGGTTCCAAGCAAAAGTTATCATCTCCTATATGTACTAGGAGATGAAAAACACAGGGAAGCCCTGCTCTAAATAGAGGGTCATAGCTGTGGTACAAGTTTTGAGATGGCTCACAAGTAATTTGTCACAAAAATATAAAAACTTACAAATATGACTTCTTTTGCAAACACAGGTAAATTCATAGTTACCCGTTAGTACCATTTCTCTGTCATATTTTGATAATTTTCTCTTTCGTTTGTCAGTGCTTTCAATTTAAATTATGCATAAACACACACAAATGCATAAATGTGGTTCACATTTTTTGGAAAGAGCAGTCTTCTTTTCCTCATTTCCCTTTTTATTTATTTTCCCATGTCCTTTTATCCATTGTCCATCTCCTTCAGCCTCTATCAACAATAGCACAGAATCCTGAATTTTTCCAAAGACCTTCGGAAGATGCTATTTCCATCAGCAATATACGAACAACCCTTTTTCTATCTTCCTACCAATGATGTGCATAACTAGTCTTTAATTTCTCTATAATATTTATGAAGTTCTATCTCATTTTTACTTTCATTTATATTTCTCAACATATAAATTTGAGCATCGTTTCATATGTTTGTTGACCATTTGTATTTGCTCTTCTGTGAATCACGTATTTATAACATCTGCCCATTTTTCTTGAGCTATTTATTTGCCTTTGTCTTACAGATTTTCTTACCTATATAAATACTAACCATCGTGACTACCTGTGTTTTCTGAATCCATTGTGTGTTTTGGTTTCCATACAAAGGTTTTCCATTTTTAAGTGGTTAGGTACAATTTTGATATATATAATGGGTTATTAGCTCTGGTTAAAAAAGTTTCCCTAACCCCTATATTTTTTAATCATTTATACATTTTTAAACTTTTTGTATTTTAATCTATCTGAAATTCATTTTTGTGTATGGCACAAGACAGGGATCCATTTTTATTCTCCTACAGAAAAAACTGAAGCCACTGTGTTTGTCAATGTTAATTCCTTATATTTAATATTTCCATCATTCTCTAATCTTTTCTACTAATCTATTCATTTATTTCCATAATTAGTTGACTACAGAACCTTATAGTATGTTCTGATATCTAATATGAAAAATAACTTCTTGCTGTTCTTTTTCACATTTTTGTTGGCTGCTCTAAGACATTTATTCTTCCATCTGGACATTAAGATTATTTGATCCAGTGGAAAAAAATTAATGTTATGATTCTTGTTGAAATTGCATGAAATATATATGTTAACCTTTAGGAAAATTGACATTTTCATGATATTGCCTTCTCCATCCAATAATATATCTATCCCTTTATTCAAATTTTGCTTTATGGTTTTAATTAGATGTCCTTATTTTGTTTGTATAGGTCTGCTACTCTTCTGGTTAAATTTACTCCTAAATATTTTATAGTTGTATCATGATGAGAAAGGTACCATTTCTAGATATTTCTTGTACGATAAAGAAAATAGGGGGCACCTGGGTGGCTTCAGCTCAGGTCATGGTCTCAGGGTCCTGAGATTGAGCCCCATTTCAGGCTCTCCACTCAGTGTAGAGTCTGCTTGTCACTCTTCCTCTGATCTACTCGCTTCCTTGAATGAATAAATAAAATAATCTTTTTTAAAAAGTAATTGATTCCTTTTGTTTACGTGATGCATATCTACCAACTTATCAAATTCTATCAGTTTTTGTTTTTATTCGATGTAAATATATATCTAAATATATATTAGATATATGCTTTAGTGAGTAGGAACAAAGAAATAGAGCAACAGTATGGGCCCCAGAATTGGGGATTATGTCCATCACATTAACATCAAACATTATGCCTTTTTGTGGAGGTGGGAAAATAAAGACAATGTCACATAAATACAGAGATTGGCTAAACTGATTTTATGTATTATTGTTTTCTATATTTCTTTTCTTTAGCTAGAAGTAACCATCTGTGTTTTCTATAAACATTTGAAATTATTTGATAAATTAACAATTTGTCAAAAGTTTCAGTACGTTACTTTTTATCTGACAACATGGCTAGCTTGTGTGCTGCAATTTATTTAATTTTTTAATTCCATTTTCTTTTTAATTTCACTTTTTAAATTTCATATGTAAAAAACTTGAAAGTTTCCTTACCAATCACCATTCTAAGCCTATGGGCATAAACTTTATTACCTCAAACTTGTATATAGTGTTTTTTACTATGATTCTAGTTTCAAAATCTTTCTCTAAAAAATATCAATGCTCCTTCCTATGTGCTCCTAGATCACTCTGCGCATATATCTAATTAAGTGGCCATAAGACAGCACAATAAGGCACCTCATCCATTACACTCTGTGTTCTTTAAGGGAACAAGCTTTATCCAATTATCATTGAATCCCTAATATCTAACACAAGGCAAAGCATGTTTTGGGGGCTATGTTTGTTGAATACAGTTTTATGGTTCACGAAATTTATGTTGATTCATTTTACTTTCACAAGTACCCTTGAGAAATGCTTTATTATAAACTTCATTTCTCAAATGAAGAAATGTACTTTGAGCAGCTCAGAGAGTGACAGTATAAGGACCGGTATCTGGTCCCTTAGTTTCCCCTCCCATATGCTCCTTCCTGCTACCCACATTATCATAATTTGTATATCCTCCAATTGTAGATCAATGTTTAGCTATTTAACAAATTGTATGAACCAGTCAATTTTACTTTCAACTTGTTTTATTTTTTTAATTTTTATTTATTTATGATAGTCACACGCAGAGAGAGAGAGAGGCAGAGACACAGGCAGAGGGAGAAGCAGGCTCCATGCACCAGGAGCCCAATGTGGGATTCGATCCCGGGTCTCCAGGATCACGCCCTGGGCCAAAGGCAGGCGCCAAACCGCTGCGCCACCCAGGGATCCCACTTTCAACTTTTTTTAGAGAAGAAATTTATTGAGATACAAATCACATGCCTTTTTTTTTTTTTTCATTTTTTTTTCACATGCCTTTAAAAGCATTCAATTCAGTGGGTTTTAGTGTGTGTGTTTGTGTGTGTCTGTGTATTAAGATTTATTTTTATTTATTTTGAGTGAGGAGAGGCAGAGGGAGAGTTTCAAGCAGCCTGTATGCTGAGCTCAGAGTCCAACTGGCACTTGATCTCACAACCCTGAGATCACAACCGGAGCTAAAACCAAGAGTCCAGCGTCTGACCAACTGCACCACTGAAGCACTCTGGGTTTTAGTATATTCACACAGTTGTACAATCATCATCATTTTTTAAATTTATCAGATCTGTTCCTAGGACAAGACCTAGAATCCTCTTTGCTCCATATCATAGCATGTTTTCACAAGCTGCCTCACTAGACCATTAGGCTTTATTTATTTGTTTATTTTAGTTAAGTTTAGTTGACATGGAATATTACACATTAGTTTCAGGTATATAATATAGTGATTTAGCAATTCTATATGTTACACAATGCTCATAAATGTAATCACCATCTGTCACCATACACTGTTATCACAGTATCAGTGACTATGTTCCCTATGCCATGCTTTCCATCTCTGTAACTTATTTATTTATAATTAGGAGTTAGTATTTCTTGATCTCCTTCAACATATTTTTTAAATTTTTCTTGTGCTTTTTCTAATTACAGCCACGGAGTTCTACTTCAGTGAAAAACCCTTTTAATCTCAAACTTGCCTTGCTAAACTAAATATCTGTAGAACAACCTGATGAAAATAGGAAAAACAGAACTCATCCTTTTTCCCTTCTGCATTTGCTATCAATTTGGGACCTATAGTTTTTACTTGGATATATATTCTCTCTCCGAGCATATATACTATTATATAACTGTAGTGATTTGGAGGTGATGAGATTACATAATTTCTGATCAAAATTTTATTCTAGAGTTAAACCTACACTTTTGTTTTCTGAAAGGTTTTAACTTGATAGAATGCCTCATATTCCATAGCACTTTTACATAAATCTGATGACAACAAGGCAACACCCTTCTCCCCTGATTTTACAGGTAAAGAAGTCATGGTCTAAACAGGTAAATGTCTCATCCAAGGTCACAAAAATACTGAATACTAAAGCAGCAATGCACGTCAGGTCCTGAGACACCAAGTTTACAACTGTTCCCTTTACTTCTGTATGTAGTAGGGTACATTTCAGGCTCTCCATGTGACTGGTTGTTTTGTTTGTTTTGAGGTTAATGTCCTTATAGCTTTCCTAGTTTGTTTTAATATCTTCCTTAATATCAAACGCTTTGCTTAGATTCCTCAAGTTTATTGAATTATCTTGTTATCTACAGTTTTTGAGACAAGTAGATCTAGTGCTTTCTCTACAAACAGGAGATAGTGTTCAACTACCTTTTGAATTCAGAATATTACTCCCTCTATCCAGCAGAAAGCTAAACTAAGGCTTTTTTTCTTTTCACTAGCACTCAGAATTTGAACTTTGCTGATTACAATCACAAGACTTCCACTACTTACTTTGATTTACATTAAAACCAACATTGTGCCACATTCATTCTTCATTCATTCAAGCTTATGTGCTTTACGGTTAATACAGAAATTCTAGGAATTGTTTACCTTCAGTTTAATCCAAACCCCTGCACGGTAACCAAGTATTTGCTTTCCAACTTAATTCAAAACAGAATTCAAGTAAAATAAGTTATCTTCCTGATATAGTTCTTATCTTATACCTAGAAGGTTTGACCTGGTCTTTTTCCTACAGATGTGCTCTATCTAGTCCCCATAGAGCTCAAAAGGAGATAGCAGCCAAGCTCAGAAGTCTGAAAAATGCACTCGTGTGGACGGAGACCCAAGTCATAAAATTTTTCTTGTTGCTTAGTTTTTGTCTCAGTTCTTTTATAATCAGTAAATGTTGCTTCTAGTCACATTTCACTGTTTTCAGATTATAATCCTCATAGAAACTCTTTATTAGAAAATCTTATCACTCTTTTTTTTTAAGATTTTATTTATTCATGAGACACACAGAGAGGCAGGCAGAGACACAGGCAGAAGGAGAAACAGGCTCCTCAAGGGGAGCCCATGTGGGACTCGATCCCAGAACCCTGGGATCATAACCTGAACCGAAGGCAGATGCTCAACCATTGAGCCACCCAGGTGTCCCCTATCACTCCTTCTGATGTATTCCCAGTACCTTAATCTAGGCAGCCATTTTAATCTGGATTTTTGTGAAAATCCCCCAATTCATTTCCCTTCCACTGTCTTCTGAGACACCCCCATTCCAGTTAGCCAAGTTAGCAACATTGAGTTTCTTTGATTACTCCCTCTTCCTCATCCCACACATTTTATTCATTCATTCATTCATTCATTCATTCATTCATCCATCACTGAACAAATATTTAAGGTACCCTATATAACTGGGACAGTACCAGATACTAATCATTTTGTTCTATTTGCCAGACTTCTTTCTTTTCTTCTCCATATACCAACCCTCTATTCATTCCTTAGGACCCGATCCAAATGGTATTTGCAATTCCCATATAAAACTTTCTCTAGGGGATCCCTGGGTGGCGCAGCCGTTTAGCACCTGCCTTTGGCCCAGGGCGCGATCCTGGAGACCCTGGATTGAATCCCACTCCCGGTGCATGGAGCCTGCTTCTCCCTCTGCCTATGTCTCTGCCTCTCTCTCTCTCTCTCTGTGTGTGTGTGTGACTATCATAAATAAATAAAAATTTAAAAAAAACTTTCTCTCATTTCTCCCCACCATCACTGTGAAATGATTTCCTTATGTTAGAATTATTTACTTACATACTACTGTCACAATACCCACTGTAGTTTGGTATGTATTAGAAAATTATCTGTAGCCCCTCCACTAGGTTATACGTGCCTGTCAAATAAAATGCTTTATATATCTTTAGTTTCCAACAAGAGAGCAGTACAAATATTTAAAGGGTGATTACCAACATAACCCAAAATTCAAAAAGGTTAGCAGAGCACAGAAACAGAATATTTAGGCAAAGTTCATATTTAATAATTCATGGAAGCAAACAATTATTTAGGAGAAGGTAACTGACAAGAACAGATCCTTGTCCTAGGGAAAAAGTTATCCACTGGATGGATAACCAGGTAAGGACTCAGTTGGGAGCAAGACAAGTTTATTTTAAGTATCAGAATACAAGCAAAAATAAGCAAGTGAAACTACATCCAATTAAAAAGCTTCTGGACAGTAAAACTTCTAAAACCATCTACAAAATGAAAAGGCAACCTACCAAATGGAAGAAGATATTTGCAAACCATATATCCAATTAGGGGTTAACATGCAAATATTCAAAACATGTAGAAACCCATACAACTCAATAGTCAAAAAAAAAATTCAAATGGCAAAGGACCTGACCAGACATTTTTTTTTTTTGCCAAAAAAGATATAACAAATAGCCAACTAGTACATGAAAAGGTGCCCAACATCACTAATCATTATGTAATGCAGATCAAAAACACAGTGAAATATCAACTCACACCTGTTAGGATGGCTATTATAAAAGAGAGAAAGAGAGAACAAATGCTAGCAAGGATGTAGAGTAAAGGAAACCCATGCACATTGTTGATGTGATTATAAATTGATGCAGCCACTACAGAAAACAGTATGAGAGAAGAAAGAAAAGAAGAAAGAAAGAAAGAAAGAAAGAAAGAAAGAAAGAAAGAAAGAAAGAAAGAAAGAAAGAAAACAGCATGAAGGTTCCTTAAGAAATTAAAAACAGAAATACTATATGATCCAGTAACTCTACCTCTGAGTATATATCCAAAAAAATTGAAATCAATATCTTAAAGAAATATCTGCACTCCCGTGTTCATAGGAACATTATTCAAAATAGCCAAGATACGGACACATACGGAAAGCCAACATGTGTCCACTGATGGATGAATAGATACAGAAAATGTGAGATACACACTCACACACAGGAATATTATTCAACATTTAAAAAGGAGAAAATCTTGTCATTTGCAACAACATGGTTGAACCTGTGACGCATTATGCTAAGTGAAATAAGTCAGACAGAGATAGACAAATTTCCCCTGGAATCACTGACAGGTGTACAAGTGTTCAGTTTTAAGATGAATAAGGCCTGAGGGGATAATGTTTAACCTGGTGACTATAGATGATAACACTGTATCATATAATTGAAATTACTTAGAGAATAGAGCTTAAATGTTCTCACACAAACAAAGGTAAATATGTGAAATGGTACACCTGTTAAATTAACTCAATGGTGGAGGAATTCTTTCACAATATACATGCATATCAAATCATCACCCTGTAAATACCTTATTTGTCAATTTTACCTCAATGAAACCATAAGAAAAATAAATAAATGCTAGATTCCAAGAGCAGACTGAAACTTGGAAGCAACAAGAAGTCTGATTCCCGGGAATGGACTAGTTCTAAGAGTACTTTGACAATATCAAGGAATTATTCTCCTTAACCAATCATAAATGACACTGTGAAAGCAGAACAAAATAGAGGTTGCCAGCAGAAGATAGATGGCCCTAATTATGGAAAATGGAATAATATGGAACTGTGCAACCCCCAAAACCCCAATTAGAGATACATTCAATTGCATTCAATAAACCTCAGTCTTCAGGTTAAAGACTAACTCTAACATGTGGCCTAGAAGTTTCTGAAAAATATGGACCCTACCTCCCCCTAAAGGCTTATCTAATACTACTATCCATTCAGCACATCTTCTGAACTTTGGCCTTCTTGGCACCTCCGCATGCCTCTCCCAGGGCCTACTTTTCTTCCTTCTTTCTACATGCAGCTAGCTCCCATTTATCCTTTATCATTCCACTCAAGTAAGTAATAACCTCATTTACCTCATCGCCACAAACTGACTATAAATCATTGTGTAGGTGTGTGTGGGATAAAATGTACAAAACATAAAAATGATCAAGATGATAAAATTTAAGTGTACAGTTCATCCGTGTTAAAGACATTTACACTGTTGTACGACCATAGCCACCATCCATCTCCAGAACTCCTTTCATCTTGCAAAACTGAAACTCTATACCCATTAAACAGTAACTCCCTATTCCATTTTATTGCCCAGCTTCTGGTGATGCTTCACCTTTCTGACAATTTCAGGTACCTCATTTATTTGGAATTATAGTTTCGGGTGTGTGTGTGTGTGTGTGTGTGTGACTGGCTTATTTTACTTAGCATAATATCCACCTCCAGGTTCATTCATGTTGTAACATATGTCAGAATCTTGCTCCTTTTTAAGATTTTATAGCATTCCATCCAAAGATTAACATACCACACTTATCTATTCATCTATGGATGGACACTTGGGTTGTTTGCACTTTTTGGCACTTATCAATAATGCTGATACATGCATATACATGGGTATATGAAATCTCAAGATCTTGCTTGCTTAATCTCAGCTCTTTTGGATATCTACCAATAAGTTTAATTGTTAGATCATACTGGAGTTCTATTTTCAACTTTTTGACAAACCACCATACTGTTTCCCTAGCAAGCTGTATCATTTTACATTCCCACAAACAGTGCATAAGAGTTCCAATTTCTCTTCATCCTCACCAACGCTTGTTATTTTCCATCCTTTCTTTTCTAGTCTAACAGATATGCATATTAATCATCTTTTAAATCATTCACATCAAGGCCATGGCTGAGTATATAAGTTTTCAACAAATACTTATAGAATCAATTGGAGAAGAGCTGTACTCAGCAGCACCCAAGTAGATGCGCACTGCATGGTGTAATCCCACCTCTAGGATAATTGGAGGAAAGCCCATTTTGTTCCCACTTGCAGCTGTGCTAACATAACTTCTATCTTCCTCTTTTCTTATTTGAGATCTTTTAAACTATCTAGACATATTTACAACACTAGAGTGAGAGATTTCTATAATAAACATAAGATTCCTTATGTTTTGCCAGTTAATGAAATAGTCACTTTTTTTCTTAAGATTTTATTTATTTATTCATGAGAGACACAGCGAGAGAGGCAGAGACACAGGTAGAGGGAGAAGCAGGCTCCATGCAGGGAGCCTGATGTGGGACTCGATCCTGGGACTCCGGGATCAGGCCCTGAGCCAAAGGCAAGACGCTCAACCACTGAGCCACCCAGACGTCCCTAGTCACTTTCTATATATGTCTTTTTCTATGTACATATCCTACCATGTTACGTAAGTTTCCATATGAGCAGGAGACATGCAGAAGAATACCCAAGCTGACCCAGAGAGAGAATGCAGATACTACTACAAACAAATTTTACGTTGCTCCAAATTAAAAGTGAAAAATGCTGAGGGACTATCTCACATGGTGTCTTGATCTTTTCCTATGGGTCAGGCTTCAGTGAGGAGCTGACATTAGAATGTATATTCTATTGTGTTAAGTATTCAGAGCAGCACATATGCTCGGCAATACTTAATTCAATCAAGCGACACTAATTAATCACCCACTAAATATAAACACTGTGTTAGGCCTACTGGGTGATAGAGAAGAATCCAAGGATTTGACTTGCTCCAAGGAAGTAACATGGAGACTGGGAATAACCATCCATGCTCCATGGAGGTCCTCTATCACAGGAAGTTCAAAGTCCTCAAATGCAATAATTTAACTGTAAAGGATAAGTTAAAGACAATCTAGAGCCATCTATTATGTATCTAGTGCAATGACTTGATTCTAAAGAACATACTACATCCCCATTGTTCCTTCTATCACTTTAAATGAAATGTGTCTAGCACAACACATACATTATACCAAATAGCACTGGCAGCTGGCATAGTCCTTTCATTCTCTAATAATGCGAAGCACTGAAAACTCAAGTAAAAGTTGAACCAGCTCCTTGAACTATTCAAAATAATGTTCACAGGAATGTCCTCCTTTGAAATACTTTCAGTAGTTCAGTTCAAAATTTGAAAAGCAATCAAGAATACTGGCAGGAAAAAAAAAAGAATACTGGCAGGAGGAGTGAAAACATATCAGAAGAAAGCACACTGATAAGCACTTACAGTCAGGATTTATGGAGTTCCTGTTTCTGCACAGTATTATATGAATGGAGAGAAAAGATAAAGATATCTATTTACCACTGTCATACATTCTCCAATAAAGAAAATAATAGTCCAAATAGGATATACACGAGAGCACTGAACCTTGTAAGTAGGTGTGTTGTCCCACATTTCTTTAATCTTGGTTCTGGACTGGTAATTTCCTTATGGTCAACCATTGTTTAATGAGGTCTTCATGTTGGCTTGATGGGTATTTATCACTTAATAGATATCACTGTAACATATTATCATTTAAAATATGTTGAGAACATGTTTCTTATCTCCTTCCCATTAGCTACTCTCCTAGGTGGCAGTAGAGATGGCTAAAGATTTAGAAAGTAAACTTCAAAAAAATATTCCTGCTGGGATGACCTCATTTTCCTCTTCCATATACAACTTGTTTATTCCAATTTCTGGGCCTTTCATCATGCTACGTTATCTACACATCATATCTTCTACAACCCCTCTACCAGCACTTCCATTACATCTCTGTCAGTATCCTTAACTTTCCTTAACTTGCTCATTTTAAACCGTTATATAAAAATATGAGACACCCAACAGGGGCTTCATTCTCGGTGTCATTACTTCAAGCTCACATTTTGAGTTTGTTGTGTTTTGTGGCTACAGATCTCTTTCTTTGTTTATTTTTTCAGAGGTAATATGATTATATCATTATGATAATTACAGTAGCTCCCAGTTTTTGAGAGCTTTGTTCGAGTCACTGTGCCAATCATTTTTACATATTATCTTTAGTCAATCATTAAAACAATGCTATGAAGTTCAGTTGGTAGTAGGGTAATTATTTTATTTACTATATCAGGAAAATGATAGAGAAAAGAATTTAAGAAATTTGCCCTAAAACTCATATCTCAATGAATTCTCACATTCATTAGGGATGAGATTACTAGTAAAAAGGGTGGAACCAGTGCTGGCTTTTAAAGATACATAAAACCTGGCTGATTTCAAATTCTTTCTCACAAGCTAGGTTTATCCTGAATGAATTTATCAACCACTTTGAGCCACATTTCTTCATGATGAAATAACATGATTGTGCATATTAATAGGGACAAGGTATATGAAACACATACACACATGCAAAGTAACTATCATACAGTGAACACTTAGCAAGTATTATTTTTCTCCTAAATAAATCAGAAGCTCTTTCATGCCAAAAACAACTTTATGATATTGCTGTGCTCTATATAATAATTTTACCATAAGTAATCAATAAATGCTTTATCACTAAATAATACACACTTATGAATAAAAAGATATATTCATATGCTAACCAATTTTAATGTTAGATAAAAAGATCCCTGTTAAAAAAAATCTACTTTAAACTTTTTTTTTAACTATAATCTATTATCCATTAGTGAGACTATATTGAGGATTTGAAAAACAATAACTAAACAAAGGCTGCCTGGAGACATATTCAATGACTAAAGAGTACAATCCTAACCCAGCTTGTGGTTATTAGGCATTTTAAAAATATAGGGCCTAGTCTGCTTGCCAAATGTTATTTTAAACACTGTGTAAGAGAGCAATGCAGAGTGAGAGACATGCATCCCCAGGCATCTTGCACCTAGTGAAAGATCTACTATGTACTGAGTGGGGGGGGGGGGGAATGAAAACATATACCCGATTTTCAATAAACTCATTGTCTAATAGAGAAACCATGTATAACATATTGTGGTAAATACTTTTCAAAAAGTACAAAAATAATAATAGCACAAAGGAAGGAAATATTAACTAAGCTTGAAGCATCAGAAAACTCAATGCACATTTCAACTTATCCCTGTAGTAGAGTACAAATTCACAAAGCAAATAATAAGACAAAATAATATTCCATATAGAGGGAATTGTGAGAACGAAAACAGATATGTGAAAAAATTAGGCTGTAGTATGTTCAGAGGATGTCAAAAAGTCCAGCATGGTTAAAGTAAAGGGCAAATAAAGATGTTGCTCAGAGATAGGATAGGAAAGGAACATATTGTCAAGATTGTTAAAGACCTTGACAGCCATGCTAAGAAGCATAGAGTCAAAACAGAGGTTTAACCCAGCTGCACAACAATTCCCATGCCTTCATTCTTAAGAAAAATACACACACATACACATGCATATTTAGAGAAAGACAGAAAGAGTAGAATGTCCTTGCTTTTTATTTTTGACATTAACAATAAAAAATAATCAATTATCCAAATGATAAAGGAAATTACTGGTAGATATCAAATCAGAATAAAACTGACAATGGCTAAAATTGCACATGACAGACTTATCAGCAACTGTGAACTGGTGGAGGAATTCAATTTTCCTAATATAATTTATATCTAAATTTTTTTCTTCCCCAAATATTGGATTTGTTAGAAATAATAGCACAAAAGAAAAAACACAATGTCAGAAACTGTAATTTAAATGTGATTAAGACAAAACTAGTTGAAAAGGATAGGCAAGGGGTCGCTGGGGGCTCAGTGAGTTAAGCATCTGCCTTGAACTCAGGTCAGGTCCTGGGATCCAGCCCTGCCTTGGGCTCCCTGCTTTGTGGGGAGCCTGCTTCTCCCTCTCCCACCACTTCCCCTGCTTATTTGTTCTCACTTTCTCTCTCTCTCTCTCTCTCTCTCTCTCTCTCTGCCAAATAAATAAATAAATAAAGTCTTTAAAAATAAAAGGACAGGCAAAATTTAAACAAAGAAGGGTTAACATATCTGGGATATAAGAAATCAACCAATTTAACTAAATGAATTTTTCTTCTTCAAAAGTTACAGTATTAAGAATTAAATGGCAGATGGAGCCCAAAGTCTGAAGTACTTTACAACAGTCAAAGGACTTTGTCAAAAAACAAAAACTAAGGTCTTTTGGAAGAAAATGACATCACAGAAGCACTATTTTTGGATAATTACTCAGCTAACAAACATGCATTAAGCACCTACCACAGACCAAGAGAGGAGTCACTGAGAAGTGGATACAGAAACAAGAGTCATAAGTTAGCAAGCTCCTGCAAAAATCATTGAATACTCAGACCCAAAGTAGTCATATTAGGAACGGAGAAGAAAAATTCAAAACACATTTAGGAGATGAAAAATTTGTCCTCAGTAATTCATTCTACATAAGTTCTTTTTTTTAATGATGGTAAAGAATACTTCCGGCATATCTGCACTTCACTCTAGAAATTTCAAAAATGAGGGGGGTGACCCACAATGTCTAGTGACCCATTAGTACTAGATAAATGAAGACTGAGGAAGAGTTGCTGGATATAGTAAAACATGTCATAGTTGAACTTTAAAGAAGAAATAAAATGAAAATGGGAGGGTACTGAAAGCAGGGCAGAAAAAGGAGTGAAAATCAAAAACACAAAGACAATGAGTATAGAATACTCATTCAAAAATCACATGGGGGAGCCTGGGTGACTCAGTGGGTTAAGCAGCCAACTCTTGCTTTCCACTCAGGTCATGATCTCAACATCCTGGGATCCAGCCCTGTGTCAGGCTCCAGGTTCAGTGAGAAGTCTATTTCAGGATTCTTTCTCTCTCTCTCTGCCTCTCCCCAACTCACTGGCATTTAACTCTCTCTCTCTCTCTCTCTCTCTAAAGTAAATAAATAAATCTTAAAAAGAAAAATAGTCACATGGAAAGCATGATCAGAGACTCCTTGGGAAAAAAAATAGAGGGGTGCCTCAGTGGCTCAGTCTGCTAAGTGTCTGCCTTTGGCTCAGGTCAGGATCCTGGGGTCCTGGGATCCAGCCCCACATTGTGCTCCCTGCTCAAGGGGAAACATGCTTCTCCCTTTCCTCTGCCCCTACTTTCTGCTCATGCTCTCCCTTGCTATCTCTCTAATATATAAATAAAAACCTTTTTTAAAAACAATGGAAAGGTTATCTCAGTCTTGAATGGGTAAGAATCAGAGAGAGTGACAAATTATACAATAATCTTGAATCTACTCAAATTCAGGATAAAAGAATAAATAAATAGAAGTTATATGCATTAAAGTTCAAGCAACCAGGGAAGAGCATCAGCACTGCCTGTAAAGAAGGAAAAGTTGAGAAGGAAGGACCTCAGTGAGTTTAGCCAGGAGATACACCCAAGAGGTGGTAATTTCACTCTCCCAGCCTTTCCAAAATTGTTTGAAACCTACGTCCCTGTATTAAAACCTTTGCATTTAGAATTCACAGAGTGGATTCTGTTTTCTTGGCCAAACCCTAACTGATGAGCATGGTATGAGGGTGTTAAGTCTGGATAACTTAAGGATGCTAGAAATGGAAAAAGAGTTCTGGAGTACAAAACTGGACAGAATCAAGAATCTGTACTGGAAGGAGAACAAGCAGAATGACTATTTTAAAAGATCAAATGACTTGTAGCTAAGAACAAACCTGTCATTAGAAATAGAAATTCTATCTGTTGGCAAATTGAACACCAATAAAAAATAAATTTATAAAAAAAAAGAAATAGAGATTATTGGCAGCAGTAAATCATCTAGAGGAACAACTGGGCAACAGGAGATGAGCTGGTAAAACAAAGGTGCCGCACAAGGAATATCTGAGGGAAAGTGAGAGGTAACCACCGAACTGTGGTCGACTGTTCAAACCCAGTAGTAGGAAATAGAGGATCTATCTTACACAAAAATCTAGTGGCCCAAATCAAGTAACTCACACTTTAAAAATTGTTTTCCCATCTACCTCAACACCCCATTCAAATACTAGCAGCAAAAATTGGAACACTTACTATATTATTACCCCAAATAAAAATATTCATGTGAATTACATAAAAGTAATTTGTTTCCTTTCAAATATATAACACTCATTAAAAATACATGTTTTTATACATCTCTCAAAGACAGATTACAGATACTGTTAGTAAAGGTCATTTGTGTCCGTGTCTTCGGCCTGGGAGCATACATATGAATGCAAATTAAAAGTGCACTATAAAAATGTTTTAGGAGTTCCAAGTGCCTCCAACCCTCCCACTTACATACTGGTAACAGTCAAAGGGAAAGAATATTTCATATCTTATTTTAATCAAGTACATAGCCTCCAAGGATGACTACATGTTGAAAACATGGTAAGTTCCAATTTCCTTAGAAAATATCACTTAGATTTTTTTTTAATTATTAGCAATTAAATCACAAGCTCTGAGGATGGAGCATAGGTATCATTTTTTTTAATATTCCCCAGATAATTCCAACCACAGTTGGAAACCACCATGTTAACAAAGAACTCCTTAAAGGAAACCTGATTACTCCTTGAGAGGATCAGACCTTGCTGCACATCAGAATCATGTGGGAGTTCTAATATCTCTAGACCCCAGACTAATTAAATTATAATCTTTGAGGGGTGAGAGCCACATAACGGTTTTTTTTAAAGATTCAAGGGTACACCAAAGTTTGAGAACCAATGCCTTAAATTAGGGTATAGTTTGTAATACTCATCAAAATCATTAGGTGTCTCCAAAAAAAGAACACCATTGATAAAATAAAAATTCTTATTAAAACACTCCAAAAGAGAGAGAAAAACAATAGAAATATTTACTATGCTATATGAAGATAGTGATGCTCCAGTAAGTAGACCAGTAGACAATGTTAGTAATATTGAAGATTAGGACAGAGACAGTAAAAGACTAAGCAAGACAAATGGAAAAAAGGAATTACACCCTGCTGTCATTTAAAGATGTGAGACTGAATCTTTCAATCTCTATATAATTAAAATAATATGCTCCTGTCTAAATCACTAATCTTGCCAAATGCGTACATCCAGGAAAATTTAAAAAGAATTTCAGTGGTACAAGAAGATTTCCAAATACTCAGATACATAAATTAAGTAACTGAGTAATTTCAAAGCCCAAAGTGGTCATCTCTCATTTCTCACCACCATTTTAATCACAAGTTTCTGGCCACTCTTTGGTTCTCTTGAAAATTAGTTCAGAAGGAACAAAACATATATAACATTTCAAATGCAAAGGAAGGGATGGTTGAATTAAAATGACTTGATGATATAATTTTTAAGTGTTTAATCTTCACTTTTATGTAAATATCTTTCAATGGAATGTTTAAGAATCATTTAAAACAGATTTTATAAAGTATAATTAGATGCACTGTCAGATGGGAAGACAAATTAAAAGTGCGACTCACACTGTTACAGTAGCAATGCCACCCAGGAACAGCTGATCTTTTGCACAATGCTCACAGCAGAATGGAATCCAGTCTCTACAACACATGTAATTATAAGACTTACAGAATACTAGTATTTAAATTATTAGTCAATGCAGTTTCCTTTAGTGAGAAAACCTTCATGCTACGTAAATGAGGGATTTTTTTTTAACTTTTGCAAATTGCCTGGTGAAAAGCCTCAATATCATCACATCATCTAAGTAAGAGCTGGCCATGCACTAGCAATTGATAGTACATATTTAAGATAAAGTTATGGGCTGACATTTATGCAGCCAATCATTTGGAGGAGGATTCAGTAGTTGTTATAAATGCAAATCCATCAGACCAAAGCTTGATAACCAAGAGATCTCTAAATTATCTGCACAGTTTCTAATGCAGAGGTAGGTTTGATTCTAGATACTTGTCTTACCTTGAAACATCAAGAGGTAGACCTTTAAGAATCACTTTCCCCTTTTCATTGGTCTGGAAGAATTTCTTATAGATGAAAAAATCAGATGATAGAATCTGCCTTTTCAACTTCTTCAGTAAGCCACTAATGGACTCATTAGTTGCTCAATCAAAAGCAATATACCTTTTTTTCCAACAACCTGAGTTATTGTTATATTAATTAAACAAGGTAGCCATCAGACTGAGATGGCTCTGATGCTGTGGTGGCCTATGTAAGAAAACCAAAATCTAAGTCTTTCAATGCCTTAAGGTTACAAAATTGAAACCTAAGGACAACCAATCACAAACATCCAACTAGGCATTAAGCTGTAGCCAAATAATTTCCTTTCTCTGCTTCCATACCCTCTCTGTATCTTTTCCCTGGCTCCTATAGGTAGAGTGCTCCTAACCACTGCTGGTTTGGCACTGCCAGATTCAATCCATATTTGGATTAATTGAATCCAATTAAACTCTTAAAGTTTTTAATATGCCCCAGTTTATCTTCTAACATGCATGACTCTGAAAATAAAAATCCTAAAAACAATTTTAAAGTGGACCCTCCCTGCAGGTAAAAAGAAACACATATGAATCATCTTAATTAGCTTTTACTTTGGACAGTATAGGGGAGTGAATTTTGCCATCCCAAAACATGCTTCTTTAGCATACTGATATTTAATATGAATAATAAGATTTATTATTGAATCCTGATTATTCAAGTTGGTTATTTTTATTTTTAAGAAACTGCAGACACCAGAGAAGCTCTTAAATCCAATAAGTTATTCTTTTGTAAGAGGCGTTTATGTGCATACAGGAAATCTTCATTTTAAGGGTTTTTTTCCCTAGGGAATGACTCTAAAATCTCTGGAAACTGTTATCAAAGGATAACAGTTAACTCTGCCTAACCACCTCATTCTTGTTAACTGTGCTGTTCTGGTAATTTCCCATAACTGACACCTCATCTCCAACACCTTCTTTCATCTGTAACTGGAGATGGTATTTAAGGTGATGGCTTTGGCCATCTTGGAAAGGTACTCAGCTTTCCTGGGTCTCTCTCATGTATACGGTAGGTATACATGTTATTAAACTTTTATTTGATTTTCTGTTGTTATCTCAAGTCAATTTGATTCTTAGTCCAACTAGAAGAAACTTGAAGAGCACATAAGTTTCTTTCCTCCCCCAATTCACCAATGTTTATTAGGATCTGTAAAGGCCAAAGGAAATAGGCCACTTTGGCATGAACATTATTTTGGATTAAAAAGTAACCAAAATTCAGCAGGTTCACAGCACTCTCTTTATCTCCCCCCTCAAATGTTTGCCTGTACCAGAAAAAGAGCTATCAACAGAGATTCCTCTTTACAAACACACACACACACACACACACACACACACACACACACATACATACATACATACATAAATAATGCATAGGGCAACCACTGTTTTCCAAACATCTCTCACCTTCCTGCTAATGGTTTTCCTCCCCTTTGTATCCTTAGACCCTACCCCTCTCTCTAGCTATATGGAGAGATACCTTATTGTCCTTGGAATTTCATGTCTATGTGGATTCCCACATACATACAAAACTATATACAAAACTAAATTTGATCTTCTCCTGTTAATCTATGTCGTGTCAATTTGGTTCTTAGTCTAGCTAGACGGACTCTGAAGGGCAGAGGAAATTCTTCCTCCACAACAGATCCAAACATTATGAAGAAAATTAGATAATTTAAAAATAATTCTAGGCACAAAACATTTTGCAATTTTTCATATGAATTAGCATTAAATAAACTACATGTATTTTAATTCCAAATGAAAGACTCAAGTAGAATTTTCTCCCTAAGCTTTATCAAATGATTGATGTGATCAGCATTCCAGCTTACCTTTTAGCAGGGTTTTGGGATAAAATATTTTGTCTCCAAATTTTAAAATGGTTCCAAGTTGTTAATATTAAATAAGCACTCAATATTAATTATCTCCTTCCCTGAAAGATGGCCTATGCTTTTCACATCTACACTAGAAATATTATAAATAATTCTAGCAAATTATGAAACAAAAATGACTCTCCTAATTGGCATTATTCACCCAATGTATACTGAATGCTGTGGCTTCCACTGCAAAGCTTACACAATGGATGTACTGCTGTCAGCAAGCCCTTTCTGACTAAAACCTCTTCTTTTGTAAAAACTCACTCAGTAACCCTGTTCCTGGTCTCTAAAAAGAATAAAACTGTATTTCTATGTCTTATAGTTGGTAGACAAATGAAGTAAAATTGTCACTCTTTTTAAAAGCCTAGCTTTCTCTAGGTTGCATTCATTTAATTCTACAGGTTTTTGTTGGTTCCTAGAGTATGCAGCCATTCTTTCATTTTGTCTCTCTCACCATAAATCAATGTAAAACAGCGACTTCTGTGAACATCAGTTTTTCTTTCGACCAGAAACATTGCTATTACAATGCAAACATAGTGATGCCCTCAATTCTTCTGATCAGTTCTCAGACATCATTTGATTGGAGGGAGGTGTGGGAAGATGGAAAATGTAAAAAGGAAAGAAGGAAATCATAACATGGATTTTGGTAAAGATTTGCCTCTTTTTTTTTTATTAAAAATCATGAAAACATTCCTACAATGTTGTCCATGATTAGGATGCTCAGAAGCTGTGAAGGGGAGAAGAATCTGCCCCTGGAAGATGTCTCTTTGGCATAACAATTACTTTCGGCTGATTATTTTTAGGACATAGCAGACACAAGGGAAGCTGTGGAGACAAAGCTTTTATGTTTATGAGAAAAATATCCATTTGTAAGGGGGTCTTATTTTCCATACCAAGAGGAGGATGTCTAAATCTCTAGAAAATCATCCACAGAGAAGACATACGCTTAAATTTGCAAAGCAACCAACCACACCTTGATTATGGTGCTTTGCCTGGTAACCTGCCCTAAATGGCCTCCCCTTCCTCCAACATCTATTGTCTTTAGCTAAGAATGTTTTTAAAGTGTTGTCTTGAGCCATTTGGGGGAGTTACTCCGTTTTCCTGAGTATCTCCCACTAAACAGAAGGTATACCAGTTATTAAACTTGTTTGTTTGTCTGTTAGTCTTTCATTACAGGGGATGTCTTGGCCAAAAACCTAGAAGGTACTAGGAAGGGAAAAAATTCCTTTTGCCCTTCTAGACGCATTGGCTGATGGAGTAACTAAATTAATATAAGCCAGCTCAACCAGAGAGTAATAAATTCAATGCATATGTATGCCCTCCCCCCCACAAAGACAACTCTGGCAATTGAGGCTTTATGCCATCATGAGCCTAATGGGATAGGGGCTTGAGGTTTCAAAGGGGAGTGATTCACAGGATGGTAAGAAGAGGAAATGTTTGGTAATTAGATGTTTGTCTTGTCATAGAAATAGGTCATTCAGATAAAAATGTATCTCTTGGTAATAGCTCTCTTTCTGGGCTAGACTCCCTATTTAAATTTAAATTTAAAAAAAATTTTTAAGATGTATCTATTCATGAGAGACAGAGAGGCAGAGACATAGGCAGAGAGAGAAGCAGGCTCCACGCAGGGAGCCCGATGTGGGTTTGATCCCAGGTCTCCAGGATCACGTCCTGTGCCGAAGGCAGGTGCTCTCTACTTCTGAGTCACCCAGGCGTCTCTAAATTATTTTAGAGAAAGAGAGAGGTAAAAGTTTTTCTCCAGTTTGCTAGGTCCTAATTGCCTTTCACTCAGAATAGGCCATATTTTGGGGAGACTTGTTCTGAACTCCATAAAAGACTAAAAGGAAAATTATTCTTCCTCCCCCATAGCAACAATATTCAGGTTTTACTCAGCCATTAGTATTTATTAAGCCATGCAACTTTGGGCAAGCTACTTAGCTTCTCTATGCCACAGTTTCCTATGTGAAAATGAATATAATAATATTACTTATCTCAACATGAGATTGTTAGTCTACAAAGAATTATATACTTAAAATACTTTGCCTGCTTGAGTAATTGTCTAATTAAATTAACCTCTATTGTGAAAGCAGAATTTGATGAGGAGCTCAAAAAGCCTACCATCTCTTATAACTATCTTCTAAAACGAATTTTGTGACTCCAGTATCCTTATCTACATTTAAAGTATCCTTATCTACATCATATCCCACATTCCAAGACCTATTCCTATTAATGTCACAATATTTTTGTGACAAAAACTCGTATTAAGGGACTTAATAATTTTAAAAATGAAAGTATATTTTATATTGAAAGAAAAGGAGAAGAGTGCCTATGAGAATAAGTTAAATTGGCAGATACTATGTCAGACAGAAGTCCTGGGAGGGGAAGGTAAAGAAACAACAGCCCACAGGTCTCCACACACACTCACACACATCAGACCTGGGTGTCTTCCTGATATTTTGGGGGCTCCCAGAGTTGAAGATGCTTTGGATTCATCTGGGTAGCATTTGAGTCCATCTGACTGAATACAGATTTTAGCATTTTAACCTAGACCTACTGAATCAGAACATGAAGGGGTCAGAAATTGACATTTGGCAGTTACACCAGGGACTGTGATGCCAATAGTTCATGTATCTGAAAGGATACAGAAGAGGTCTCCCCAAAATGTGCCACTTCGGCATGTGGACTATTTTAAGCTGAAGGCAAACAAGACCTGGCAGGCTTAAGAGAAATATTTATCCCTCCCTTTAACTACCTGAAGAATCTAAATTGGGGGCCTTTCCCCAAATTAGGATTATTATTGGAGAGGAATTTCATCTACGTGACCCATCTGTATGGCAGAGAAAACTTTAATTGGCAGACATTCGCTCAACCTCCGATTGCCCTGTGAATTGCTCTGCTCCCCCGTTTGGAAGCCCCAGGCCTCGAACCCATTCCTTAGCTCAGGATGGTAGATATACCTCATTTTGCCCTTCAGTTTTTGGACCTCTCACGTATGTGGGGTTTCTGTACATACACAATTAAATTTTATTTTCTCCTATTAATCTGTCTCATGTCTATTGAAGGAGAAGAACCTCTGAAGGGTAGAAGAAAATTCTTCTTCCCCAACATACCATATATCAAGAAACTGTAAGAACTGAAGCCCCAAGTGAGCAGTAGTTACGCTTGCTGATTCTTGCCTATTCTTGCCCTCATATGCATTGCTTTCAAACTAGACACACAAGGGGATAATCAGTATTTCTTAAATGCACACTTGCAACTGCCTCCCAATCAGAGAAACCAAGAACTTAGTTCTTCAGCAACGAGGAAAGTATGTGAAATTCATTTTCACGGGAGAATACACTTTACCTCTTCAGTGCTAAACTGTAATAGGTTATAATGTGAAATGAAATGACATTTGCCATTTTCCTATAAGTAACTTGAGGTTATTTTCTTTTGGTATCAAATGAGTTATCATTAAAATGAATCCTGACCAAACAAACTCTCCCAAATATCAGTTCCTTTCTAATTGTGTAGAACATTATTTAATTACCTGTCCCTGCATAGCATTTACCACATAATTAGGTAAGTAGTAATTATCCTTTAAGGAACCAATAACTAAGTGGAATTGGTATATGGTAAAGGGAATCACTGCCTTACTGGATAAACAAGAAAAGGAGACCTTCAATGAAGTTCTTAAAATTAAGCCACTAAAGAACATCTCAAATGTCATGGGTTTTAAATTATATCCACCTGAATAAAAAAAGGAACAAAGTCAAACAGAAAATTTAGTGAAATGGTGATTCGTGTACTGTATCATCATTTTAGAACTTAAAGCTAGCAGTACAAGTTCACCCTTTCCACCTCAAAAATGCTAAAATCCAAGTGAATTTATATAGCCAGGGCATCGGAACAGTGCAGGAGTGAGGTAATAGGTGTTCCAGCAATTCACTTAAGTGGTGCCCACCAAATGTCCTGACTGGATAAAGTGTCATCAGAATTGGGAAAGGAAGGAGAGTTCACAAAGAGGAAGTTATGAAAAGAACAAAGAAAATAGGAAAAAAAAAAAAAAGAATAACCGTTCTCAAAGAGGAAAGCCCTATTGCCACAAAGTAAGCGCACAGCGGAACCCCCACCCCAGGCAGCTCCACCACTATAGTAAAAGGGCCTAGAGGGAGGCCAGTTAGTCCGAGATGCAGGCATGATGAACTGGACTGGAAAAAAAGCCTCACAAAGCATCGTGGAAATAAAGAAATTAAAAGGAATGATTAACAGCCCTCTATGTTCATTCTTCACACCCATATCCCACAGACAAGTCCTACCAACCTCATGTTCTACAAAAGAGCACTCTAAATGCCACATTGACTAGAAGCATTATTGCTAATACTTATTTAGAAAAACATTTTATGTAAGTTATCTTTATTTCCTTTTATGTAAGTTATCTTTAAAGTGTATTTCCTACTCATGAATTATTTAAAATCACTTCTAGATACCCTTTACCCCATGGGGATGTATTGCAGATTCCTACAATATAGGAGAATCAGAAAAGACCATTTAATTTCCAAATAGAACATGACTTTCCTGTGTTTTGAACCCCAGGGGCAAGAAGCGTTCATCATCTTCCTGAGTTCATAGTTCACCATCATTATTGTAAAGCCTCTGCCCTGTTTTAGTTTTATTTCCAGTTAATCTTTTTTTAAATTTTATTTTATTTTATTTATTCATGATAGGCACACAGTGAGAGAGAGAGAGAGAGAGAGAGAGAGAGAGAGAGAGGCAGAGACACAGGCAGAGAGAGAAGCAGGCTCCATGCACCGGGAGCCCGACGTGGGACTCGATCCCGGGACTCCAGGATCGCGCCCTGGGCCAAAGGCAGGCGCTAAATTGCTGCGCCACCCAGGGATCCCTATTTCCAGTTAATCCTAATCGTTCCTTGCCCCACAGCCCTCCTTTCCTAAACTGCTTGCTACAACTCCTTAAGCATGGCCATCTTTATACAAATATCAAGTTTATATCAGTGTGTTTAATTTACAAAAGTAGTATTAGACCATGCATCTCATTTTTTCTTGTTTCTTCTCTCTTAACTTCCAGCAGGTTCTTACCAAGGATCCAAGCTCTGATGTCTGTATTGCTCTATTCATATCTAGCTTGTTGCCTTGATGGGCCCTTGTAAGCAAACATCTTCCCCACGTTATCTCCTCAGTTCCCTAATTATGGACCGTCTTTGTTGCCTCCAACTCTCAATTATCACTCCCAACACCAAGAGAATATATAGATGAGAAAGATAACTCTCAAACATATTCTTTCACCTTTGTTAGAATTTTCAATAAGGTGTACCTAGGCCTGAGTGAGTAGTCGTGGAGCATATGCTAACTTAACTTCACCAAGTGCTACCAGATTGCTTTCCAAAATGACTACATTCTCACCAGCAACTGGGTGAGAAAAACTGGGTGGCTTTTCATATATTTTAAAGTTCTTTATTTCTCTTCCCCACCCTGTGTATCCGCACTTAAATTTAGTTGAAGGAGAAGGAGAAGAAAGGCCAGCTTATTTTTGAAAGCACAAAGTCAACAGCTGGAATGTAATTTGGGTGGAGTAGGAGATAAAATATGTCATAGTTTAAAAAGGCTCAGCCACAGAATAGACTATAGTGAAGCTAAAAAAACTGCACAATGCTAGAATGTGGTGCGTTTTCTACGCAACACCCTATTTTCCTTTAAATAAGCTACAAATCCCATAAATCCACTCCCATTTATACCCGTTGAGATCCAAAATGACACCTTTGGGGCAGAAAGCAAGCAAAAGCTCTCATTCAGATTCCTACTGACTTTTCAGCCTCAGAAACTTTCTGCTATTACAACCAAGTAAGAAAAATTGGGAAGGAGTGGAATTCTAAGTCCTAGGACCCGGGGACTATTAATCAGCACTTGAGACCAATCTGAAGCCCCTATAATTTAAGAATCAGGGAAGTCAAGGCAATATCCTCCTGTTTAGAGGCTGAAAACAAGTTTAAAAGCCACTACTAAACAGTAGAGCTTCTAGCCTCATGTCCTACGGCTAATGCCTCTATGATTTCAGGTTTACTGTTTTGTTTGTGTTTATTATTGCTATTCTATGAACATACCGAGCATTCCAGAGTCTCATGCTATTTACTCTGCCCTGAACTCTCTATCCCCGTATGTCTACAGGGCTCATTCCTAGCTTTACTCAAGTGTCACTTCAGCTGAGAGACCTCCCCAAGCACTCTGTGTAGCACCGTGCCCCTCTACACACACAGCTGCATTGTCCTTCAAAGCACTTATCACATATATCTTCCCAATAGAGCATAAATACCATAAAAGCAAGGTTTTTATCTGTTTCTTTTCCTGTACTGTCACCAGCATCTCTAACAGTGGCTGGCCCAAAGAAAGCACTCAGACTTTTGTGAAACAAATCCATTTACTTTATGACAGATGCTTAAGATCCAAAAATGAGCCAGAGCCGAGTCCCTGCCTCATGGAGCTTATACTCTTGCAGGGAAAACAGACTAGAAGGCTGATTTGTGGAATTCATGTTTTCTGACTCAGGCAGCTCTTTCCACTCTGCTACACTGAACAAAGTGCAGGAGACAGGGTTAAAAATTATTGAGCAACAGCTAAGGGAAGACATTAATAAGCATGAGAAAAAGCTGTAGAGGCTGCGTTAGTTGCCTTTTTCCACCATGTATCTTTAAAGCTTTTGTGGTTGTTTTAAAGAATCATTCAGATTGGAGGCCACACAAGAGGAAGTAGCCATGAGAACTTTTCAGACTTTTATTGTTCTGAAGAGCATTTTGGCTATATATTTTATCCATGGGATCATATTTAGGTTTTAAATAAATTATCACAGTAGTCATTTAATCGATGTGCATAAATTTACACATATACATAGCTGCATGTCGAGTTTAACAATGGGTACAGGAACTGACAATTTGGAAATGGTTCAGTGGTTATGTAACAGGTCCTCATTAAGTCATGTTGCTTATTTTCTAACAGAACGAAAGCACCACCTCCCAAGTCTACGAGTCGTGATACTGTTCTCTCAGCAAGCCAGTTAGAACATAAAGCTTCAGTCCATATGCATTGGTTTAAGAATAAACATCCTATTTTATATCGTAAGCCAGACTCTCCTTGACTAAACAACTTGAGGAAAGTGAAAGAAACTGAAGTCTTAAACACTGTCCTAGAATTTAATGGAGAGAGAGGGAGAGGGTTAAAGTTGCTGGGAATGTGAACTTGGGTTGATGGTGCAGTTGACTCTCCAGAAGGCACATCTCATTCCCGGTGAAAGAAAACCCAGTCAGTAGTTCCTGCACTGAAAGTTTAGGGACTCGTACCCCAAGACCAAGGAGGAATAATGGGCTTATTTTGACTTGTGTAATATGGCCTAAATATGGGCGAATAAAAGAGCATAGAAATATTTTGCGAATTCTCACTTTGTCCTGCATATACTTTTGCTCCTGGGAACCATCAAGCACAAAGTGTGAAGCAGCAGTAATTCCTAAGCACGTGAGGGGAGGAAGACAATATTTGTTTATTTTGCACCATCTATTATTATGAAATACACTGAATTGTTCCAAGAATTCTGCATAGTGACCATGGAGTTATTTTTTTAATTTTAATATTTTAACCTAATATATCCAGTGTTATCATTTCAACACGTAATCAATGGGAAATTAATGAATCTTGTTTTTACATCCTCCCATTTTTCCTTGTTTTCCTCCAGCTGAATTGAGGTATGATTACAAAAGCAAACAAACCCATAGGCCCAGAATGGTGTCTCTTAGACGGAGTTCTCCAAGTGGCGTTCAATACATCATCTAATTGCAGTTTAAAGCTTCCCCAGAAATGTAGTCTTAACCAGTCAGCCAGGAACTTCTCCATCCGTGCCAGAGTAGTCAGCCACAGGGGCTCCCCAGCCCTCCTGCCCTCTGCCTACAAAAACCTTCCATTTTGTACAACTCCTTAGAGCACCTCTCTTCTTGCGAGATGGGGTACTCCCAGATTCATGGCTTTTTATGTTTAATAAAGCCAATTAGATTTTCCAGTTTGCCTGAATTCTCTTTTTTAACAGATTTGGTGTCAGTGGTGAGATCCAAAGTGAATGTCAGCATCCCTCGGGGATAGACCCTCAGGTGTGATACCCACGCAAACCCTTTGAGCTCACCATCTTCTTGCCGTTTTCCAGGGCTGTGCTAAGTTCCACTGGGTCTTCATTGCATTTGAGCTCCCAGCCTGGTTGGCTTTCCTTTACAGGGCAGGTCAGCTTGAACTGACTGACTGTTACACCAGAGCCAACTGACCTGACGTGTTTGCCCAAAGTCCACTTGAGCTTGCAGCTTTGCCCAGAGCCTGACTAAGCTGGCAGACGGGGCTGCCCAGAGTCTTTGAGACCAAAATTCCCCAGGTAGAAAACCTCAGTAAGGTTCTAGGGGAACTGGTGGTGGCCCACACAGGGCCTTCTTATGGCCAGGACACAGTACTGCAAATATATGAAGCCACATATTTGTTCATCTTATTTTGTGTAAAGTAAAGGCTATTACTACTGGGATTTCGAAGGCCAAAAAGCTTCCAAAATTAATGGGCATGGGCCGAGCTCTTAAAGGTTGCTAGAGTGCTCACCACTTCAAGAAGGATCCCATGACAGGGTAAGTTGGTCATTGAACAGGTTAGATTGGCCCTAGTTCACTTGTCAAACTCAAGAAAACTTCCATCCGACGAAGTATAATCCCCAACCCCAAGGCATATCCCTTTTATTTATTTCTTTTTTTAAGATTTGGTTTATTTATTCATAAGAGACACACACAGAGAGGCAGAGACACAGGCAGAGGGAGAGCCCGACGTGGGACTCAATCCAGGACTCCAGGATCACACCCTAAGCCAAAGGCAGACGCTCAACCGCTGAGCCACCCGGGCATCCTAAGGCACATCCCTTTTAAATCTTAGTTTGACCCCAGGAAATCCAAAGGCTTAGCTAAAGGGATCCTTAAATTCCACAGTCTAGTAAACTACTTTCACATTCCCTGGGGTTGCAGGTATTTAACAAGACAGAAACATTTTATTAGCAACAACCTAGAATTATGGTGGCCATTAGGGGAAACGTTCCAATTAGACAAGACTGTTCATTTAAGAACTGCTCTTCAAAGGAAGGGTTCCCAAATTAGGTCAACAGAATGGGATGACTATTTTAATTGGTACCAAGAAGCCTCCAAAAGGCTTTGAGATTCCAAAATTATGTCATTGAGAGGTTTGTTATACAAAAGGCTAATAAGAAATTAAAGATACAACAGGTAGCTAAGACAAAAGACACTAAGACTGACATAACTCCCCTCTCTTCTTCCGTAGGGACCAAGGGCAGACAGCCCCAAGGTAAACTACTTTGGCATAAACATTATTTTGAGTTAAAAGCAAACAAAACCCAGCAGATTGAGAAAAAGCTCTTCACCTCCCCCTCAACTGCCTGCTGGTACCAGGAAGAGAGCTATATTAACAGAGATTCCTCTTTACATAAGAAATTTATCTACATATAGGGCAACTTTGTTTCCTAAGGATCTCTCACCTTCCTGCTAAATGATCCTCCTCCCTGTTGTATCCTCAGACCCGAGCCTCTCCTGGGCTCATGTACGTGTCATGTTGCCTCACTGTCTTTGGAATTGCCATGTCTGTGCGGACTCCCCATACTTACATCACTGAATTTGATTTTCTCCTGTATAATCAGTCCCATATCAATCTGATTCTTAGTCTAGCAAGAAGGACCTGTAAGGGCAAAGCAAATGCTTTCTCCTCAACACTTATTTACTTGAGCTCTCAAACTACTCATTTTGTCTGAACTGCCCTTTCACTCTGAAGAGACGGTTACCTTTTCAAATGAAACCACCTGAGGTTACAGGGGATGCTCTTCAGAGAGCCCTCACCCTTTGGTCCACGACTGAACTAAGAGCCACAGTAAAATATTTCTAGGGATGATCCTCAACAGTGTTTTTTCTTCTTCTAAGATTTATTTATTTAGTTGAGAAAGAGAGAGCACACAAGAGCATGGGCAGGAGGGGCAAAGAGAAAGGGAGAGAGAGTCTCAAGCAGACTCCCCACAAAGCATAGAGTCTGACACTGGGCTCAATCTCTCAGCCCTCAGATCACTACATGTGCCAAAACCAATTCCTCTTCTTTTTAGTTTATCTCCTGAACTCAGCTGAGGGAGGAAAATAGAAATGCATTTTATCTCTCCTTTCCAAATCCAGATACACTGGCTATTAATCTTTTTCTCTCCTGGGAATCACTATTTCCTTCTTGCTCATCTTGTTTTACACCCTAAGAACATGGCTTGGCTTTCTGCCTGCCCAGGACGTGCAGGTCATCAGTTCTTTCTTTGGCTATCTTTGGGAGTGGCTCAAGTTCTTATAAAAATAGTATTTTTTCACACTCTCTTTAAGGAAGCCTCTTGGGTCTGTAAGGTTGTTGTACTGCCAGAAATCTTTACTGTTTGTCCTGCTAAAAGTTGGTATGATATTTTAATTTTTTTAATAAATCAGAAATGTGGCCAAATTGAAAGCTGATATTCAGACCCTGATGAAAATTTTAGGCCTTCTCCACTAAGTTAAATGTACCCAGAGGAAAAGAAGACTTTCTCATAGATGGATGGATGTGTCAGTACTTTGATATTACTTAGGCAACAACTCAATTGCTGGAGAAAGTAAAAACAGTTGTCCTTGCTTGACAAGTCAAGTCTTTACAGAACCAGAGGTGTCGTTCCAAGAACACTTCCAAAACCACCAATCCTTTTTAACCAATCCCAAAAACCTCCCTCATTTATCTCAAAAGGTTTCTAAGTATTCTAAAAATTCTTACCTTAAGAGAACACAGGTGATTCTACAAAGTGCCTGCATTTTTCCCTTGTGCCTTTAAAACGTAAATATTCAGTGTCATTCAGTGTCCTGCCTGGTCTTCTCCAGGAACCCTTATCTAATCCAGCTCTCTAAAAATGCCAATTCCACAGAGGTAATTTTTATCAAATAAAAGCAAAGGAGAGAGACTATTTAAAACGTGACTTGCTGGGCAGCTCGGGTGGCTCAGCGGTTTAGTGCTGCCTTTGGCCCAGGGTGTGATCCTGGAAATCCAGGATCGGGCACCATGTCAGGCTCCCTGCCTGCTTTTCCCTCTGCCTGTGTCTCTGCCTCTCTGTCTCTCTCTCTGTCTCTCTCTCTCTATCTCTCTCTCTCTCGAATAATAAATAAATAAATCTTAAAAATAGATAAATAAAATAAAATGTGACTTGCCAAGGACAAACAAATTTTAAGTCATCTTCTCCATAATTAAAGAAGGTTTAGCCATCTAGACTAATGACCTTAACTTATTCCATCTACCAGAAAAATGAACTCAGATCCTACTTTTTTAAGGAATAAAATTCGCACCTATTTCACAGCAGTAATTCTAAAACAAAAGCTACCCATTCTGCAACCATCTTATGTTCTTGTATGTGTATGTTGTAAGTATGTTTCTAACCTCTGGATGGTATTGCCAAAATTACTTTGTAAACTAGCTCTATTTAGTTGGTTTGAAGACAAGCACTTGTAAGTTGGTTTGAAGACAAGCACTTGTAAGGACTAGGCATTCTAGGCATTCTGTTTTGGTTAAAAAAACCAAAACACACACAAAATAAAGAAAGAAAAAGAAAAAGAATGAAAGAAAGAAACCCAAATGGTCTTTAAGTTCATATTATCTGAAAAAAATAATCAATGGGAAGGCTAGTTTGAGATGATGGTTTGATTAAAACAAACCTATCTTTAGAGTTATCAACATTAAATACAAAACTTATTCTACCTGTTTATGTTCTCTTTTATGAGATCTAGCAATAAAATAATAGCTTAAAATAATGACTGATTTTATCTAATGTTTAATCAAGTTTTTGTAAGTAATCTAAATCTAACTGTGGAAAACAAGTTAAATAAGAAGTTTTAGATACATTTTCTAAATATTGTAGGGCAGTCAGGGGGGGAATCGCAAGCCATTCCAAGATGGGCCACTTTATCATAAAGATTATTTTGAGTTAAAGGCAGTCAAATCCAAGAAATCTTTACCTCCCCGCCCCCAACTGCCTGCCTATACCAGAAAAAGAGCTGTTAACAGAGATTCCTCTTTACCTTAGAAACTTATCTGTGTAACACAGAAACCTTTGTTTTCCAAAGATCTTCTGTTACCTTCTTGCTAACGTTTTCCTTCCTACCTTTTGTGTCCTCAGACCTGACCCTGCTCTCTTTAGCTCAGAATGTCATATAAGCCTCATGTTACCTATCTCTAGAATTTCATGCCTATATAGATTCCCTGCGTGTGGAAAACTAAATTTGACTTTCTCCGATCAATCCATCTCATTTTAATTTAATTCTTAATTAAACAGAAGAACTTCAAAAGGCAGAGGAATTCTTCCTAAGAACACTTTCTCCAAATCCTTTTGATAACTTAAAACCCTAGAAGTTTTGCTAAATTCAATGAGTTAAATTCATTAACTACCTAGATCATTTTCAAATAAGACAAAATAATAGAACACTAATTACTAAACATAGGTTTATCTATAATTGGCTTATTACAGAAAAACAAAATAATTATATATGTTAATATTATCATCTTAAGATTTTTAAAGGTACATGCTTCTGGAAATTTTAAAACATATTCATAAATTTGCAAATTTAAAAATAAATGCTCATAACAGACCATTCATGATTACTTACTTCTTGATTTTCAATAGGAATCAGGTTTCCTAAGGGTCAAAAATTCTAATATGTAATTAAAACTATAAAAATAAGAGAAACATCACCATATGCCAGTAAAGTGAGATGTTTTCAGTTAAAAAAAAAAAAAAAGAAGTATGAAAAACAGGAATTTTTTTTGTTAAGGAAAAAATAATCTTGTCCTAAAATGAAGCTGGTTTAAAAAAAAAAAAAAAGTAAGACAAAATTGGAATTTTTTTTTTTTATTTAGAGGTTTGTTGAGCAAAGAGGATGGGGGAAGCAAATAAAGGACTTTTACCCATAGAGAACAAACAGAGGGTTACCACAGGGGAGGTTGGAAGGGGGCGGGGATGGGAGAAATAAGGGAATTAAGAGTACACTTATCATCATGTACACTGAGTAAACATATAGCATTGCTGAATCATGATATTGTACACCTGAAACTAAGATAACACTGCATATTAACTATATTGGAATTCAAATAAAAAACCTAATTTAAAAAATTATGGAAAAACAAAAAGGTTTATGGAGAAAAAAATTTAATATAGGGTCAAACCAGCTAAGATGAAAATAAACATATTGAGAAAATAAGTTTTGATATCAAAGTTAAGCTGTTGCAAAATTAAAATTTTAAAAGACAAAATTTTGGGATGCCTAGGTCGCTCAGCGGTTGAGCCTCTGCCTTTGGCGCAGGGCGTGATCCCGGGTCCAGGGATTGAGTCCCACATCGGGCTGCCCATGGGGAGCCTGCTTCTCCCTCTGTGTCTCTGCTTCTCTGTCTCATATGAATAAATAAATAAAATCTTTAAAAATAAATAAAATAAAAAGAAAGTTTTCTTAGACTTTTGAGCAGCTTTTGACAAGGTTGTGTAAGTTTCTTTACCTTTTAAATATTAACTTTCATAATGATCTGTGATCCTATTTAGATGAGAGCTTTAAAACCCTTTTTGATATTTTTGACAAGCTTCCCAAAAGGAAATTCTTAAAAAGTGGGGGAGAGGTCTTTTTGATCTGAAATATTTCAAAAGATTTTCTAAACTAATTAGGCTTATTTTATATGTAAATTACATAGGAAATATCAAATAAATATTAATAATTTTTTTTACTTCAGATATTTTTTATTTCTTCTAATTTATTTATCAGGAGTGACTGAAATAAAAAATATAATTGAGTCCCATCATCATGGAAATGGCTTTAAGAGAAAACTGGTCAGATGAATATTATTGCTTCCCATTTTCAACCAGTAAATAGTTGCCATTGATAAATTGATATTGATAAATGTAAATTACATAGGAAATATTATCAAATAAATATTAAGTCTTTTTCAGATTATATTTGTAAGATGATACTCATGTAGGTAAAGTCCATTTGGCTTCAGCAAAAATTGCCCCTCATTGCCAGACTTTTGCCATCCTAATGTCCTTATGACCTAACAGTCTTGCTTCTTAAAAAAAATAAGGTAATATAAACAAATAATGGTTGTTAATTCAATAGACAGGGCTATGGGAAACCCAAGACAGCAGCTTGTTTTTTCCAAGCTCCCTGACAAAACCTTATTTTTTTCAGTTTCGCATTCCTGCATCCACTTCACAAAGATGAATCATAGATATCTCAAAAATCTTCTTAAAATTCTATCAATATACAACCTTCTACTGATCCCATATTGCCTCATGCTAGCATGACCAGCTACTTTAAGTCTCTAATGTTTTCTGCTCGAGCCTGTCATCAAATCCTAATTCAAAGGAACCTTCCATCAGTCTATAGCCTGATAACTTGGTATTAAACAACGTCATCAGAGGAAGACAACTTCACGCCACTAAAACGGAAATTACCAAGTTCCCAAAGCCAGAAGATGCTTGAGACCTCTAGATCAAATTAATGAGGAGGAGAAGTAGCTGACATTGAGGTGAACTGCTTCCACACAAGACAATGGGTCAAGACTATACTCTGGCTGAACACAAAATACTTCCTCCTTCTTTTCCTTTTCTTTACTCTAACATGGGCCTGGAAGGATGGTATCCTCATCTGTATCTCCCAGGCCATTGCCAAGGCGGGGGGGGGGGGGGGGGGGGCGGCTGGAGGAGAAGTAACCTGTTTTATTTTTGACTAGGAAAAAATCTAACTGTGCCCCTAATTTTCCACAAGCAAAATATGACATGTCATTGGTCTCCCCTAAATTTACATTATTGAATTAAAAGGACATATCAGAAGGCTTTCTCAATTCAGAACTTACTCCTTTTGGCAAGTCCCTGTCTCCCTGGTTAGGGATAAATGTAAATGAGGCTATGACCAAGAACTCCTTAATTCTTAAAATTACTACACAATCTGCTGCTAAAGCAATAGCAGCCCAACAAAGATCCTTAAACTCTCTAGCCAAAGTTGTCCTTGATAATAAAATAGCTCTTGATTTTCTTTAGTTGAGCAAAGAGGTGTCTGTGCTGTGTCCAACACCACCTACTATGCCTGGATTAACACTTTTGGGTAAGTTAAAATTCAATTACATAAGAACAAACTGCTTGTCTTAAAGCAGTTTAAAGGGGTGACTCCTTCTATGGGGTCCTTCTTTGACTTATTTAATTTTGATTGGCTTGGTTCTTAGAGACTGTGCCTCTAAAGTACACTCCAAATAGGGGGAATCATCCTATCTATAGTAATCATAATAATCTCCCCACTGCATTGTATTCTTTCAAAAGCTTTAAATGTATATTTGCAGCCATTCACCACGAAACAAGTGACCTCCCTAAAACAAGAAATTTGAAAAACAACAAAAAATTACCAACTTAAATGTAAAACTTGAAGACGTAACCTGCGAATATCACAAAGGTTAAAGTAAAAATATCATGGTGTATGGCTGGCACACAAAGGATCAATAGCCTATGGGAATTTGAGAATGGTTATCTGAGAGTGACACTAATGCCTTGAAGTTTGATCATATCTGTCATTTAAACTTAGAGTCTAATTAAAAAGGGGGTGGGAAAAGGCTTGTTCAAAAAAAAAGAAAAAAAAAAGGACACAAAAACAGGCCCAAATGATGTCACTTAGATCTAGCCTAATTCTCCAACCAAAGCACAATACATAATCTAACTACAGTTTCAACTTCCCCCCAGAAATGTAGTCTTAACCAGTCAGACACATGTGCCAAATGTGTCCTCTACGTAGGCCATCTCCATGCCCCACCCCCAAGAAAGATGAGATCCTGTGCATGATAAGATCATCAGCATCTTGCTTTTCTCCTTAAAAAGCTGCCTCACCTGGAGGGTATTATGCTGAGAGAAATGAGTCAATCGGAGAAGGACAAACACTGTATGTTCTCATTCATTTGGGGAATATAAATAATAGTGGAAGGGAATAGAAGGGGAAGGGAGAAGAAATGGGTAGGAAATATCAGAAAGGGAGACAGAACATAAAGACCCCTGACTCTGGGAAATGAACTAGGGGTGGTGGAAGGGGAGGAGGGCAGGGGGTGGGGGTGAATGGGTGACGGGCACTGACGGGGGCACTTGACGGGATGAGCACTGGGTGTTATTCTGTATGTTGGCAAATTGAACACCAATAAAAAATAAATTTATTATTAAAAAAAAGCTGCCTCACCTATAACAATCCTTTTCTTCTGCTAATAACTTTCGCACCCCCACCCTCCTTCTAGAAAAACCTTCTACTTTGTACAACTCCTTTAAGGCCTCTCTACTTGCTAGTTGGGGTACTGCCAGATTCAGGAATCGTTTAATAAAGCCAACTTATCTTCCAATTTACTTGGGTGAATTTTGTTATTTAACAGGTATAAACTGACAAAATTGTAAGATATTTGAAGTATACAATATGATGACTTAATTTACATACACACACACACACACACACATACACCCCAGTAAGTTAATGTGATCCACCACACCACATATTACACTTTGTTGGGCAGGAGGCAAGAGGAATGGAAACATTTAAGTTCTCCTCTCTTAGCAAATTTCAATTATGCAATACCGTGTTATCAACTAGAGTCATCAAGTTATACTTTCAATATTCAAACCTTATTCACCTTATAATGGAGAGTTTGTACTCTTTTACCAACATCTCCCTATTTTGCCCACTCCCTAAATATGGTGCTGTTTTTAAAGACTCAACTGAAATGATCTCTAGTGAACAGAAGTAAAAAATCAAGGGCTTCCAGTATTCACTTGTGAGATACAAATCTCCCCTGTTCAGGGACACAGTATTAATATAATGGACAAAAAGCCTAAGAATTCATGAAAAAGAAAATAAGTTATCAAATCTTAACAGCTCTTTCCTCTTCAAAAGTTTGATTTCTCTAACCTTCTAATAACATGTTTCTCTTTCTCTTTATTGTTCCTGTTTTGGAATGTGGGCAAAGAAACCAAATGCACTTATTTCCACTGAAGCATGATTTTTCAGAACTACCAAAAGAGATCTTTTTGTTTTTCAGCTTAAGAGGTTTTATTATTATGTACAAAAAGATTTTTTCTGATTAGTGTATTTAGATGCAAGATACGAGTCTACATATTTCTTGGTTCCATTTGATTTTGAATGGGGGATACACTGCAATCACAGCACTAGAATATTCAACTTATTATCAGATTTCTCACCTAACTCACCCTGAACCCAACACCCTGGGATATCATTTTTCTCATGGCATCTAATAGCTTCCCCTGATGACCACTGAATAAACACTATTATACACAAAGGAATTCGATGCCACACCATCTTTTGCATCACGTTCAGCCTATTTCCTGAGAGTGACAGGACCCACACGGAATAATCTAAGTTGAACAAAAAAGTCTATTACATATTGGCCATGACAGCTAGAAAAAAATCACTTAACCTCTTCAATGGTAAAACTCACTCTGCCTTCCTAACAGGGTTAATTGCATCAAATAAAAATAAAAGGTGTTCCTATATAGTATTTTTTTAAAAAGTGTGTATATGGTTGGTCAATAGTAATGAAATCACAAAAGTTAATTACATCTTCAGTATATGGTATTCATTCAAGCAAAAGTAAAATTGAGCCCTTACAGACAAAGAGCTCTCTGGTGAAACAACTCAGTATGCACATGTTGGTAATGTTCACCTTCTCCCTTTTCATACTTGTTTCTCTCAGACCTCTAGGATAATGGGATAAACAAGAGAGATTCAAAAAACATTTTTAATAGATGTATAATGGTCAAAAGCATACCAACATCCTATGTTTGAAAACAAAAATCATTCAAATTGAGTAATTACATTAAAATATGATATTATATGAACCTATCTTGACAGAACCAAAACCAGGGGGAAAATAAGCAGATCATCTAGGTCAGAGGCTCACGTTCTTCACCACTAAAGACTGTATCTGCTACAAAGTGATTGTCTTGGTCAAGAAAACAAACTCCAAGAAAATAACTGGCAAATTACTTTGAACAGAATATATAAATTATTTTCTTTTAGAAACTCATCTTGGATGAGTAGCTGGATTCCCTCCTCCTAATATATACAAAGTTGTTAAAGTCATACTTTGCTATAATTTTTAAGCATCCAATTTCATAAGTGAGGAAAGAAGATACCTTTTTTTTTCTCTTTACAAAATTCAAAGAAAACAAGCTTGCATTACAGTTTTAAGGATCTTGGTGCAGCAGATTCCACAACTCATAAATTATAATGTGTTTCTTTGCAGCACCCTCTCTACATGTAGCTGAATTAAAAAAGCAGTAAAGAGAAAGCAACAGTACCACTAGCTTTTGCTAGAATGAGTGCTATGCTACAGATCTCTGCCTGCTTTTCAAACCAGTAATCCATCAAGGTCCAGGACAAAGCAGTAACTGGTTCTGCTCAACTCATCACTGAGCAAATATGTTAATGTACGTCGCACTGGGGGTGGGTGCCATTATTGCACAGCCCGAATATTACATGCAGTTTGTGTTTTGCCTTGTTCAAAATGCATACTGCCTCTGTTAGGAAGAGGCCAGAAATACTATCCCCTGCAAGCTGCTCAACTACAGGAGTCCAAGAAAGCCTGCACCCTTCCTGAATGATGGTTGACCTGCTGAAAGCTGTACTTCCGAGAATACAATAATACCTGAACCCAAAAGTTCATCTAAAAGCACTTGAATTATTCAGGTTGTTCACCTACAGTGAATTATCAAAATCTGTAAATAAAATAATACTAGCACATCTAAGGAAGGATCTCTGTGGTAAAAGAAAGTGAATAGACTTAGAAGTGTTGCCCCAAAACAAAGTGTACTCAGAAAGCTCAACAGGAAGACCTACTATTCTTTTTTTAAAAATATTTTATTTAGTTATTCATGAGAGACACGGAGAGAGAGAGAGAGAGAGAGAGAGAGAGAGAGAGAGGCAGAGACACAGGCAGAGGGAGAAGCAGGCTCCCTATGAGGAGCCCGATGTGGGACTCGATCCCAGGACCCTGGGATCATGACCTAAGCTGAAAGCAGATGTTCAACCCCTGAGCCACCCAGGTGCCCCAAGACCTACCATTCTTGTAAAGTGCCCAACTCATATGAAAGCTCTAAACAAATGTTTGTTAAAGCAAATTAAAATCAATAAACTTCTCTAAGGCTTAAGTCACTTAAAATAAGTCAAAGATTATAAATCATCACTACGACGAAGCCCTTCTTTCAATTAGGATTCTTCTATGGTGGATGAGTTGGTGCTTCTGATAAATACAGTACGTTATGGCCATGCTGGAGGGTTGCCCTGGCAGTGCCCAAGCTTTGGGGGTTTCTTTATGGAGGTGCCACCATGGCCCTGAGCTCAAGACTGAACTGTGTTCTTTCCTTCATGGGGAGAAATGAGTAGATCCCTTTCTCCTGAGAGAAAGGATTCTCTTTTGAGAATTTTTATTTTGTTGCTGCTTTCTTTTTCATGTGTCTTATATGCCCACCTCATTCCCTAAGAGGACTTGCAGCATTTTAAACAACCGATCATGAAAAAGACTAAATCTGTTCTAAAATGCTCCAAGATTGAGAATTTTTTGTAATATTAAAATATATGAAACAGCTAAGTTAAAAACTAAAATGGATCAGAAACCACTTAGGAAGTAATGAAGTCAAAAGAAGTATGTGAATCCATACGGAAAGACAACTCCGCTGGTAATAAACCCTCAGAGGAGTTTTTTTGCACAATATTTCCTGGGTTAAGAAGTAGAATACATAATGCCCTTCAGTTCATTCATTAATTCAACTCTTTCATTCATTCAACTGTTTCATTAATTCAACTGTTTATTGAAAGCACTTGCTATGTGCACTGCACTGTTGACTAAGAAACATTCTTCAAATAGCTGCTGCTTAACTTGGCCTCTGATCAAACTCCAGAACCTGACTTTAGTTGTACTCAACAAGTCAGATTCAAAGAAGAGAAGGTTTAAAAAATTATTCAACAAATACATTCTACCAGAAACCTAAGGTTTTAGGTAAGATGTGTTGTATTTTGGTGATAGGATTTGTCCTCAGCAACAGTTCAGAGACTATTCAGCTCTTATGAAGTAGTAGGTCCCTTGAACTGGAATCTTTCTCCAAACACTGTTTCAAACCTGCTTCAGCAGGAGGCCGTCCATGCAAGCCTGGGCTCTCTGCTGAGTGCTACAGGATGTGGGAGTATACATTTTTTTTAATTGATGCCAGACAAGCAGAGTAGACATTCTATTTTGACACTTAGGAAGACAACTTTCATCCCTGTTTCAATGGAAACAATCCCACTTCAGTAAATAGGCAGGTACAGGGGTGTCTCTGAAAAGGACCAATATTTTTCTTAAAAATGAAGATATTTTCAGCTGCTCAAATGATTCTTACCGAGTACATGATACAGATGCCTTTTTCCAGAAAACAATTCTTAAGGATGCCATTTGCTAATCGTATTCTGTATCGATAGGCTCTTTAAGATAACAAATGTAAAGCAGCACTGCATCTTGATGCCCCCCACCAGCATGAGTTAGAGGCAAGAGGGGTCTCAGGTCTGCTTACTGGTTTTATGCAACGGCATGGAACTCTCAAATAGAGTTGTGTGTCTTCTCATCAAGATGTGTAAGAATGCCTGGCACTCTGTACAGGATGACAACAACAACACGTACCCCATACAAAAATAAACAGTTATCCCTCCTCGCCCCCCACAAAAGACTCATGCCTAAGACACACTGAAACACTGAGCCCTCGCTTTAGCTTTTTCCCCACAGAGCAAAACTTGAACAACTGGACGTGACACTGATTTTGACGAATGCCCATCACATTCCAACAGTGGCTGGCCATGTGAAATCACTCTGGGCTAACCAAGAGTGTAAAAATATGTGCTCCCCACCCTCCTTCCCTAGCTCCTCAGCACCACCTGCCTTCCTCATCCAGAAAGCGTTACTGCCCACCTTCTCAGGGAGGGGAAGCCAGAGCCAAGTCACAGTTTGTGTTAAAAGATGGATGTGAGAAGCTGCACTTCTTTGCCCACCCCCGGAATAGACGTGGTTCAAGCGTGGCATCTGGCAAATCTAATCATGTGAAGCAAATCTACAGAAGTGCTCCAAACAGGATGCCGGAGAGCATATTGCCCTCAGAGCCTGTTACGATAAATGGAGAGAGGTGTACACGCAGGCAAAGATACCAATTACCCAAGCTGGCATGTGCCCAACTCAGAACTAACACACCCTAAATGTGTAAATAATCGCCCTCAATATTTTAATGATCTCAGTAATTGAGAATCGTCTCTTTTTCCCACCCATTTCACCTCGAAAATAGCACTCCCTACAATCCAGTCTCTATTAGCAATCTGCTGAGACATTAATTGGATATTGACCCAAAGAAATGTCTACTACCTGTAGCATCACTACAACACTCAATCGAAAACCAGCTCTAAATTTGAGATGCAGCTAGTAAAGAATTCCATCTCACCTCTTTGATGATATTTTAACTGCTCGTACTTGGAAGCCAAAGGATTTTATTTTAAAATAATGATTAAAAAAAATTCAAGGCAACTGCAGTATAATGAAAAGGCCCTGGCTTAGCAGTCAGGAGGCCCAGCTTTCCATTACTGGTCTGTTCTTCCGAACTCTTGTGACTATGACTCTGGACCATCTGTTCGTTTATTCTTTTATTCAACTATTTATTAAGTGTCTACTCTGAGCTGAGCACTGTGCCAATTTCTATCAGTCTTTGATTCCTCATCTGCTTAACAGCAATATTTATATCTACTCTAACACACAGGGTTGCAAGGAAAATGCATAAACTTGCTTATGTGGAAACAATAAAGCACTATGCAATTATGAAGTGACTATTACCAAAAACATTCTAATTTGCTTGAATCTGCACCTGACAAGCACCTCAAGGGCTATACAGGTATATGAATAGAGTCTGTCTATACATATCATATGTAAATTATGCACAATGCTATACTATTATAAGTGAGCTATAATAAATGAAATGCAATTTGTAGAAGAGAGGGGCAAAATATTTGAGTGAGGGAAAGAGCAAACTTTTTTTAGATTCCCATAAATTAACTATAAATGGGGCCAAAAGAAATTTACAGTTCAAAAGGCACTACATGGAGAGAGAAAAATCAAACATAATGCTTTCTGCTGTATTTCTGGAACCAGATTGTTGGTCGATTACGGGCTCCACTACTTACAGCTGCTGCCTAGGAGAAGTTGCTTCATCTTTGTGCCTCAGTTTCCTCATCTACGAAATGTGGTCAATTATAGTGCACATCCTCTGGAATAGCTGGTAGGATTCAATGGGCTAAAGTATTAAAGTCCGGGTTATACAGCACATTGTAAGTCTTCCTAAGGGTGCGCTGTTTACAATGCTGAGACTTTACCATCTTTTATTTTTAAGGAGGGTTATCAGAGATAATAATGCTTATAAATCAGTTCAGGGAATTTAACTGTGGGCCCATATATAGAGTCTTATGTCATTTCTCTATTCAAATACTTACAAAGACTTCATGTTGTCTACGATATAGAGTCTAAGATTATTCATTGGCTTTTAAAGCCCTGTATTATACATTTTTCACAACTTCTAACATGAATTCTACAGCTCAGTTACATCAATTTCCCCCTCTATTGGCTCCTTTCCATTAGCATAAATAAAAACTCTACCTCCCATCTTAAAAACAAAACAAAACAAAACTCTGTTGATCATCTTTCTTTCTTTGTGCCCTTTTACAGCAAAACTTCTTGAAGCAATTGTTCACAGTTGCTGTCTGGATTTCCTGTTGCATTCTCTCTTGAACCTATTCTAATTTGGTTTCATTCCTTGCGAGTCTCCCTAAAACAGCTCATGTCAATGTCACTAATAACCTGAACATTGCCAAACCCAACTGTCAGTTCTCAGGACTTCTCTTCCTCATCTGTTCAGCAAAAACTGACATTCCTGGTCACTTCTTGCTTTTTGTAATGCTTCCTTCATTTTGGCCTCCAGAAGACTACTCTCAACTCTCCTCCATCACTTCTCAGTCTTCTTTGCTGGTTTCTTCTTGCCATCCTGACCTCCAAGCATTGATTTAACCCAGAACCCCATCCTCAGACCTCCTGTCTTTTTATACTAATTCCCTAGCTCATTTCCACCAGGCATAAGGCTTTAAAAATTATCTAAGTGCAGATTTCTAATTTATATTTTCAAGTATTCCCCATTCTCTGAAATCCAGACACACATCCATCTATTAGTTCATTCCATTTGTAAGACTAAATAATTTCTAAATTAATATGTCCTGAACTCTTGATTATTCCTCCCATAGCTCCTACTATTTCCATCTCCCTAATCTCAGAAAATGGAGATTTAATTCCAAAGAAATCTTCCTTGATTACTCTCTCTCATACTCCAAATTCAATTTATTAGCAAATCCTTTCAACCCATTGTTGGAAACATACCTAATATCCAACCAGATCTCACAGCTTCCACCACTACCTAATGCAAAGGCCCCCTTGCTTCTCACTTGGACTTCTTATAGGAGCCTCTACACCTCTGCCCATGTCACCCCATAGTCCGCTCCTACACAGCAGCCAGAGTGAGCCCTTAGCATAAGTCAAACCATGTCACAGATGCCCCTCAAAATAACTAATTGCTTTCCCATTTCATGTAGTTAAACTGAATGTCTTCCACAGAGCCCCCTGTGGTGTCTTCAGTGAAGCCCTATATGACCTGGCTTCCTCTGACCTCAACCATCACACTTCACCACCTCCTCCACCTCCTTTTTCAGCTTCACTCACACTGCCCTTTCTTTTCTTCCCATACACATACCTCCACAAGAATATAAGCTCCATGAAAATGGAAACCTGGGAGTTTTATAAACTGCTTTAGCTCCTGAAACCAAAACGGTGTCTAGCACACCCCTATATTCATTGAAAGAATAGACTGAATGATGAATATATATATATATATAGTTCCATAAATAATAACTCCTATACATTGAATGCCAAGCACAGTGCCTACTCTATGTCAAACTTTCATGAAAACTTGTTATCTCTGATATATAGATGAGGAAGCTGAATCCAGGGAAGGTTGCATTTCAGGTCCCACATCACACAGCTATAAAGTGGTAGCACTGCGGTTTTAACAAAATCTGTGCTCTTTTCACTAGGCCTCTAGGCATATAAATATTCCACAATCATTTCTATTCCTTAAACTGGTAGTCTCACCATATCTGAATGCCTTCTTCCAACCCTAAATCTCCAATTTCTATTACAAATCAATGCTTCTCTTAATAATTTTCTTTTTCAGCATCCCACTCATCCATATGAATCATTCCAATTTGTATCAGTGTCTCCATTTTCAGGATTAAAGCACTTAAAGTTTGTGAGGCGCTACAATGCTCTCAAGTACATGTGCTTTTCCATAATTTTCTAATTTGTATGTCTGTGCTAGTATTATCTGCCCAAACAAATACAATCCAGGCCTTTATTTTGGAGCCTACACTGTTATGGAAAGAATACAAGGTATCTGTTAGAAGCTACACCTCTCCTTGTTGCTGTTTAAATATTCTTATCATCAGACATGAGAGTACAGAGTAGAGGCCCATTTGCTCACACTAATGAAAGTCTCATAGATCAAGATTTTCCTTTCTAGTCCCCTGACCCTCAGTTTCCCCCATTTGTAAACATATGAGGTATGAGGACATACCACAAATGGTCACCGTTAGATGCTGAAATAGATCTTAACTAGTTTTCTAACACAGACACTAAAAGTGTTTGTGTTAACGGATGATTATTTGCCTCTGATTCCTTCCATTCTATGGGAATGCCTGTCTACACTGAAGATTCACATTTCTTAAACACCATTTCCTTCACATCACTCCCTCTCCTATGAAACCCAGCATAGATAGCTCTCCATTATCTACAGAGTGAAGGTTAGACTTCTTAGTCTGATACTGAAAACTTCTCATAACCAGACCGCCCCCCCTACAAGCTGATGGTCCACAATTCTGTAACAAACACTCCCAGACAAGAAGCTGGAGTCCCCTCTGTGCTTTGTTCCCTTGTCCAGGGAATTTTACCTGCACCAAGCGCCCTTCTCTCCCTCACTTTTAGGCCAACATTCTCAATATCCTTCAGACATTATGTAACTCCACTGAGAAAAGAAAGCCACCCAAGTGGAACTCTTGTTGTCTTCACAACCTCAAATAGACAAATCTGTTTGTGCCTACTTTTCCCCCTCTTTCCTCTGATCAGAGTGGAGGAAATACCACTATTTTTATTAAAGACCAAGGTCTCCAGCCATGCTCAGGATCCCCTCTTGCCTTCCCCAGACCTCTCTCCCCAAACTTCAGTCTTCTGGCCCCTCACTCTTCCCTGAGTAATTCTAACATTCAAACATGTTCCAGTACATTCCAACTGGAACGGGGAAAGCACCTCACCTAATTCATTTAACCCTTGGCTTGCTTCTCTCCTCTTCCAATAAGTCTACCTCCATCCTTCAGTCTAACCAAATTTCCATCCATCTTTCCACCAATATTTTTCTGGCTAAAGTCACCAATAACCTTGATCTTGCCAAACTTCATGCGTTCTTCTTTGACATCCTTGTACCTTTTGACAGTTGTCTGTTCCATCTCTCTTGGTTTCCATATCTCTATACTTCCAGCTTTCTCTCTACTTGGCTGGAGACTTTTCTCAGTCTCCCTTTTTCCTTCTCTCTCAGTTCTAAATATTTGGTTAGGGCTTGGGCCTGGGCCTCCTCTTTCTCTACGTTCTGCAATATATCTTGAACATATTGACTTCTCTGCATCTCCATGGAAATCAGCCCTTTTCAGGCCATCGTCCTGGCTAGCCTAGTCCACTGGAACAGCCTCCTAACTGAGATCTATCTTGTGTCTCTTCCATTAGCAGCACAGCAAGAGTGACCCTATTAAAGATCAATCAGTTCACTTCGCTCTCCTTTGTGATACCCTCAGAGGCTTCCTACAGACCAAGAATAAAATCCAACCTCTTACAATGATCTCCAAATCCCTTGCATCATGTCACCCTCCTCTGTCTCCATTCCATCTGGACTTGAACAATCTTGTGCCTCTATCAGCATGTTTAGTATGTTACAGTCACAATGGTCAATCTTCAGTTCCTCAAATAAGCAAAGTTCTTTCCCATATCAGAGCCTTTTCATATACTGTTCCCTCTTGATGGAACAGCTTTCTTCCATCTTCATATGCTAGTTCCTTCAACTTCAGTATAAATCTCACCTGCTTAGACATTCCTCTCACAAACTCACAATTCCAAATGTCTTCTCCACCATCAGTTTTCTCTATTTGTATTATATGCTTTCATCATCGCTCTTATCTCAGTAGTTATTTTATGTGTTTTTTTTTTTTTCAGGTTTGTTCGATTTCTTTCTGTCTCTTCTATTAGAATATGGCCTGGGACTAGATCTGCCTTTTTCAACACTGTATCTACCCTTGCACCATGCCTAGCATAGTGCCTGGCTCAGTGAGCACTCGGGAAATAGGTGCTGAATGTCAACGGATATTCACAAAAATTAAGAGTATGTGTGATTATATAGAATACACTTCCATTTATCTGAAATATCCAGAATAAGTACACATCAATATAAACAAAGTAGATGAGTGGTTGCATAGGCTTGAGGTAGATGGGGCAGCTGCTGTAAAGTGTGGGATTTCTTCTGGGGTGATAAAAATGTCCTAACACACACCATGGTGATAGATGCTCAAATCTTCAAATACACACACACAAAAAAAAAAATCATTAAACTAAGCGCTTGAAACAGGTAGATTCTACAGTATATGAATCATGTCTCAATTCTCCTGTTCCTGTCCCCACAAAAAAAGAACAAAAACCAGTTGATTAATCCATGGGTTGATTGGGTATTTCTTTTTTCATAGATAACAGAGGCACACTAGCCTGTATTTTGTTTCTTTTTACAGTATATATGTATGATCAACAGTAAGTAAGTATGGACTAACATTACTAGGGCAGGCAAAAAGTAAAGAGGTACTTATTCAATACCTACTGCAGACCAAGAAGGTTTTTTAGAAGCAACCAAAAAGAAAAATGCCTCAACTCTGCCCGTAAAGAGTTTGAAGGGCCAATTTGATCCAGATTAAGATGATTAAGAGGCAAACAGTGAAGATCACCATATCAGAAACCTCTCATGATCCATCTACCATCCTCCTCCAACCCTTTTTACTCCGACCAGCACTTCAGCAACCAGCTCCTCCTGTGTGCAGATGTACCTCAACAACCCCTCAGTTCAGCTTTCTGCCAGGGCTTCCACTGCCACCACGTGGGACATTACAGAACCACTCAGCTGTCCCAACATATGTGCACACCTCCAGTAGGTAGATGTTAACAGCAGGTACAACCCTCGACCACATAGAAGCTAATGTGTTAATATTCCATTCTTCTGTGTCTCAGGTGTAATTATATCACTCCTCCAACTTTTCCCAGCGGGATTCAGTCATAGTTGCCCATAGCGGTGAACAGTTTAAAAATGCACCTTCAATAGGCTACTATTCCTTCCCTCTCTTTCTTCCAAATGCTCCACTTCTGTGTCCTGGGATCACTTCCCAAAACGACCTACCTATATGAAAGCCTTGTCTTGGACTCTGCCTTGGAAGGGGTGGTCTCAAGTTTCAGGGAATCTTCAAACTCTTATTTCTCTATTTTCATTGCCTTACCAACAGGAACGAAATATTCTGAGTTCAAACCATGGCATAATGTCAATCAGAGAAGATAACCATTAGTCATGCTGACAGGTCTCCAGGTTTGCCAAGCTACTTTATTCAAAAATCCATTCATTCCTTCATCAAGAATCAACTGTCCACTATAAACTAGACCCTCTTCTAAGTTCTGTAAATGCAGCAGTGTACCTAACAAAAATCCACATGCTCTAGAGGTTTTAGTCAAAACAATCAACAAGTAAATATATCATATGGTAGGTGGTGAGAAGCACTATAATAAAAAAAGAAAACAAAGTAAGGGGGAGAGGTTGTGACTAGAGAAAGCATCCCTGGAAAAGTGATATTTGAACAGAGATATGAATGATTATTTGAAGGAAATCATCCCAGGTTAAGGGAACAGTAAGGACAAAGGCTTGCAGTTAGAAATCAACTCAGTATGCTTTCACTCATATGTAGCATATAAAAAATAGTGAAAGGGACCAGAAGGGAAGGAAGGGAAACTGAGTGGAGAAAATCAGAGAGGAAGACAAACCATGAGAGATTCCTGACCCTGGAAAACAAACTGAGGGTTATTAAAGGGGAAGGAGGTAGGTGGATGAGGTAACTGGGTGAGGGGCATTAAGGAGGGCACATGATGTGATGGGCACTTTTGAAGACAAACCATGAGAGATTCCTGACCCTGGAAAACAAACTGAGGGTTATTAAAGGGGAAGGAGGTAGGTGGATGAGGTAACTGGGTGAGGGGCGTTAAGGAGGGCACATGATGTGATGGGCACTGGGTGTTATACTCTATGTTGGCAAATTGAATTTAAATAAAACATGTAAAATATGCTTTCACTAAAAACATCAACAACAACAAAAAATGAACTCCATATGTTCCAGGAAGAGGAAGCAGGCAATAAGCTGGAATTGAAAAAGCATCCAGAAGAATGACAGGAAAGAGGCAGGCGGGCTCTTTAAGGCCAATAGACAGAAGTCTGGTTTTATTGTGAAAGCAGCTTTCCACTGGATACCTGAGTAAAGGGGAAGGGTTTGATTGAATTCACATTTCTATAAGGTCATTCTAGCTGTTGGGTGGTGACTTCACCACGGGAAGGCAGAGGTGGAAGCAGGGGACCACTGGGAAAGCTTTAATTGTGTGGTCCAGGGGAAGATGTAAGAGCAGATCAACCTGGAGAGAGGGAGAAAGCACTCAAAGGACTTAAGCATCTAAAAAAAAAAAGTGAACATGTTAGTTCTGCTCAAGCATTGTCTTTCTTACAAATGAACATTCTGACAAAAAGCTGTTTACGTTTAACCAAAGAATTTTTCTTTTTTTTTTTTTTTTTTTTTTTGAGAGAGAGAGAGTGTGTATGTGTGTGTGTGTATGCACGATGAGCAGGAGGGAGGCAACGGGGATGCAGCAGAGGGAAAGGAAGAGAATCTTAAGCAGACTCTCCACTGAGCCCAGAGCTCTATGAGGGGTTAGATCTCACAACCCTGAGATCGTGACCTAAGCCAAAATCAAAAGTGGGATGCCTAATCTATTGAGTCACCCAGGGGCTCCTTAAATCAATTTTTATTAAGAGACTATAAAACTGTTCTGAAATATTACATTGTGTTCATGTTGGTTACAAAGAAAAGCAGAATTTGATTTTTAAACACCTCTTTTAAGGAGAGAACTCGGATCAACCCCATCAGTCACAATCCATATCGGAGGTCAGATATAAATTATACAAGTCAGAGAGAAAAGAAAATCTTAGGATCACTGTTGTAAAGATTAAAAAAAAAAATTAAAAGGAATTTAATGGATAAACCAGCACAAGTAAAAGGGGAGTGGAAAGTTTCCTTAGAGGTATCACTGCCAATTCTTGTCACTCAGTATGAGGGAAAATCTGAGGTTTCGACTGACATGGTAAGATTTCAGATCCACAGATTTTTTTTTTAATTTTTATTTATTTATGATAGTCATCAGAGAGAGAGAGAGAGAGGCAGAGACATAGGCAGAGGGAGAAGCAGGCTCCACGCACCGGGAGCCCAACGTGGGATTCGATCCCGGGTCTCCAGGATCGCGCCCTGGGCCAAAGGCAGGCGCCAAACCGCTGCGCCACCCAGGGATCCCGCAGATCCACAGATTTTTAAATAAATGTAATTAGTATAACATTTTTAAGATATTTTCAGGAAACTTCACTTAGAAACAACCTTTTGCTCGTTCATTTACCTCATCTGCTTTCCTTACATCTTAAAAAGGAAGTGCTCTGAAAGGTACAAAGGTCCAGTTATAAAAGGACTAAGTCCTGAGGATATACTGTGAAGCACAGTGACTACAGTTAACCATACTGGGTTGTGTATTTGAAAATTGTGGTTCAAGGCAGGAAACAACAAATGTTGGAGAGGATGCGGAGAAAAGGGAACCCTCTTACACTGTTGGTGGGAATGTGAACTGGTGCAGCCACTCTGGAAAACTGTGTGGAGGTTCCTCAAAGAGTTAAAAATAGACCTGCCCTACGACCCAGCAATTGCACTGTTGGGGATTTACCCCAAAGATTCAGATGCAATGAAACGTCGGGACACCTGCACCCCGATGTTTCTAGCAGCAATGGCCACAATAGCCAAACTGTGGAAGGAGCCTCGGTGTCCATCGAAAGATGATGGATAAAGAAGCTGTGGTCTATGTATACAATGGAATATTCCTCAGCCATTAGAAACGACAAATACCCACCATTTGCTTCAACGTGGATGGAACTGGAGGGTATTATGCTGAGTGAAGTAAGTCAATCGGAGAAGGACAAACAGTGTATGTTCTCATTCATTTGGGGAATATGAATAATAGTGAAAGGGAATATAAGGGAAGGGAAAAGAAATGTTGGGAAATATCAGGAAGGGAGACAGAACATAAAGACTCCTAACTCGGGGAAACGAACTAGGGGTGGTGGAAGGGGAGGAGGGCGGGTGTTGGAGGGGAATGGGTGACGGGCACTGAGGTGGACACTTGACGGGATGAGCACTGGGTGTTTTTCTGTATGTTGGTAAATTGAACACCAATAAAAATTAATTAAAAAAATAAAATAAAATAAAATAAAAAGAAAATTGTGGTTCTTAGAAGTTCTCATCACAAGAAAAAAAAAAATATGGTTAAGTGTAGCTGTGGATATTAACCAGACCTACTGTAGTGGTCCTTGTGCAATATAAACAAATGTTGAATCATCTTGTTGTACATCTGAAATTAATACAATATTATGTGTGAACTACTTAATTATGAAAAAGACTGAACCTAGATATAAAACCTCTCAGCTAGAAGCCAAAATTCAAACCCCAGCAGTCTGGTTCTTTTCTCTTAACCCCATACTACCTAATATACTATTTCCTACCGTACTGTGTAGAGGGTAGTGTGCTTTAGAGAAAAACAAAAACGAAGCAGCACCTAGATGATATAATTGAAAAAAAAAATGATGAAAGGGGCTAGAAATACACATCTCTCCTCAATAGCTAATTCTACCAACACCAGGGAAGATGCAGTGATGTACTCTAATCCTATTAATCATCTCACCTATAACTGTGAGAGATTCACCTTCCATATACAGGCACCTTCTCGTATCCTGAGAATTTTCTCCTAGTTGTAGCACTCACCTGCTCTGTAATAATACCAGGCACCATGCCAAGGAAGCTAGGTTTTTAGTCAGCTGCATAAACAAGACTGAGTTTCAAATATAAGACTTCCTTTTTATTCTAGAAATTTTATTTAAGACTGAAAAATACTCTTGCCATAAGAGGATATTAATATGAGAGGAACCAGTTCTATTTAATTCCAGGGGGTTTTGTCAGGAATGAAACCTGACCAAATGACATTCAACAACATACTATTAAACCAAAGCATGTCCCCTTCTTCAAAAGTGACCTCAAAAACAACTAAAACAAAATTTTTTTAATGACCTCAAGATTCTTATTCTCAAGAAATCCTCATATTCCACAGGTTAGGGGTTCAATCTTTTAGGACTGCTCCCCACCCTCCCCTTCAGATGCCAGTCACAAGCCCCAGGCTATGAACTATGCTTCTGACTAGTTGGCTAAGGATTGGAGATTGCAGTGACTCCCTCCTTGGATTTGATTAGTTTGCTAGAGTAGCTTACAAAACTCCCAGGAAACACTTCCTTAGGTTTGCCAGTTTGTTAAAGGGTATGATCAAAGGTACAAATCAAGAGCCAGGGGCACTTGGGTGGTTCAGTGGTTGAGCATCTGCCTTTGGCTCAGGGCGTGATCCTGGGGTCCTTGGATTGAGTCTTACATCAGACTCTCTGAAGGGAGCCTGCTTCTCCCTCTGCCTGTGTCTCTGCCTCTCTCTGTATCTCTCATGGATAAATAAAATCTTATTAAAAAAATCAAGAGCCAGATGAAAAGATACATAGGATGAGATCCTGAACAAAGAAGCTTCTGTCCTCGTGAAGCCCGGGGAGTCTTCATGGAGTCCAGTGGCACATAGAAGCTCTTTGATTTCCTAAGCATGGAAACTGTTAAAGAGAGAGAGAGAGAGAGAAAAGAAGAAGAAGAAGGAAGAAGAAGGAAGAAGAAGGAAGAAGAAGGAAGAAGAAGGAAGAAGAAGGAAGAAGAAGAAGAAGAAGAAGAAGAAGAAGAAGAAGAAGAAGAAGAAGAAGAAGAAGAAGAAGAAGAAGAAGGAGGAGGAGGAGGAGGAGGAGGAGGAGGGGGAGGAGGGGGAGGAGGAAGAAGAAAGAAGAAGAAGAAGAAGAAGAAGAAGAAGAAGAAGAAGAAGAAGAAGAAGAAGAAGAAGAAGAAGAAAGAAGAAAGAAAGAAGAAAGAAGAAAGAAGAAAGAAGAAGAAGAAGAAGAAGAAAGAAGAAAGAAGAAAAGAAAAAAGAAAACCACCAAAAAGGTGGTTTCTTGGATTTTTATGGAGGTTGCATTATGTAGATTTGATTCCTTGGGATAAAAAAGGGGGTGGAAGGGAAGCTTTCTGAGAGGCATATGCTTCTGTCATAAAAGACAGGTCTTGGTTTCTCCTTTCAGTGGGATAGTAGTCCTATTGTAATACTCAGTTTCTCTCCGTTCCAGAAATCCTGGCTCCTCCTTGAGCACTCTGCTTCCCTCACATCTCAAGTGCTGGCTTTCTGTCCCAACCTTTACGCAACTGGGCCTACAGGTGGGGTCCATGTCCCCCTAGCTTCTCATTCCAGCTTCCTTCTCCTGTGACATTCTCATTGTATTTGTGACATCCCGTTCATTACATCCCCCTTCTCTCCTCCCTAACTCCATAAAATTTCCTAGCTGGAATCTTATCATATATAATCATTGTTGATGTCATCTACTGAGACCTGAGTCATTCCTACTCACCGTTTGATGATGTTAACTCCTAGTTCACCACGGCTTCCTAAAACACACCACCTATGCTAATTTTTGGCTATTTCAGTTCATATATACAAAGGCCTTCAACACTCTGGCCTCTTCCCAAATTTCTCTCTTCCAAAAATCCTGTCCCACACCCTACCCTAGCCACTCACTCCCAAGACCCATTCCTCACCATTTTATTACCTACAAGTTCTCCAAAATTTCAAGCATCCCACTTCCTGACCACTTTCTATCTTCAAGCATATTACTTCTAGAACCTCAGTTCATCCCAACAATGCTTAAATCTCTTGGGAGCTTGCAGAGCATTGATTGTACTAATCTTCACCGCCCTTCATCCTTCTGACATCTCTCTACCCTCCATACTCAAAATTCCATGGCAAATCATTATAATCACGTCTTCACATAGATCCCTGACTCCATTCCCCTCTCATCACATCATTTCTCACCTAGATTACCATGTTAGCAGGTCCCCCAGCCTCTATTTTTATCTATTCTCTAGACAGCAGCCAGAAACAGGCTTTAAACATGTCAATCAAATCATGTCATTCCTCTATCCAGTACTCTCAAAGTGGCTTCCATCTCATTCACAGTAAAATCCAAGTCCAAGCAGTGGCTTACAACCCCAGCCGTGACCTGTACCCCTTATCTCTGATTCCCCCTCCTACTGCTCTTCCATCCCAGCACTGGCCCCTTCACTTTTCCTCAAATCCACCTGACATGGCCCTTCCTCCAAACTTTTGCTTGGACTAATTCCTCTACCTGGGTCGCCCTTTGCCTAGATACATCCACACGATCTCCTCCTTTGCCTTCTTTCAGTTTTGCCTAAATTTCAGCCTCTGAATGAGGCCAACCCTGAAAGCCTATTTAAAATTGAAACTCCCCTCATCCTAGCATTCCCACTCCTCATACCCTATTGTATTTTTTCTTTTTACCATTGTACTTTTAACTATTTACTATACTATATAATCTATTTATTATGTTCATTGCCTTTCCATTGCCCCACCCCTGACTACCAGACCCTCCATGAGGGTCCAAAGTTTAATCTGCCTTATTTACTCATACACAGCAAGTACCTAAAGCAATGCCCACTATGTAGTAGATATACAATAAATACATTTAAATGAAAAAAACATAAATATGTCTCCATGTGTTACTTGATTTCAACAGAACCAGAACCAGATTGCAGTATAAACTTGCAGATTCCACATTTGTAATCTTTCTACAGGAAATAGGCTCAAAAAAAATTAGAAAGTTTCTGATTGACGCGTCGCATGTTATAGTCTTAAAATTGATTTCTGCATTTTTCCCCCACAGGTAAGAAATGTCCTAATTGTAGATGCAGAAGTCAGTCTGCAAAAGCATATTTAATTTACAGGAATCTAAAATACTCTATGTTATAAATGGGTAATAGTGAATTAAACCATCTCAATATCAATGAACTAAGTAGAAATGCAAGATGTAAAGCAACTTTGGGAGGTTATGCATCTATTACCTTGACCGTGGTGATGGTATCATGGGTGTCTGCATCTGTCCAAACGCATCGAATTGTATGAATAATAAATGCAGTTTCTAACATATCAATTATACCTCAATAAAGCTTTTTGGAAAAGCAAAGCAAGTAATAAGAAGTATCATTTCATCTCAAATGCCAACACTTAAGAGCAGCCATAGTTAATTAAAGAAAGTGAGAAGAAAGTTGGAAACTTCTATGTCATTTCTAAAGGGGACTTCAAGGCCTGTCAAGGCTATTAGAAATGGAGTCTTTGTCACGTCTATTTTCACTTCAAAGCAGGGTTTCCCTTATCCCTGTCACAAGTGGATCACCAGCACTGCTCTCATACTTGTAATCCACAGATAGGTCCTTTTCAATTCATCAAAATGAAATATAAGGAGGGCCAGAAAAGGGTGAAGGAAATCAGGTCTTTCTGAGATTACTAAGCAACAGCTGGAAGGGGGGAGGGGACAACAAAAAGATGTTTAAAGAGCAAAAAAATTACTTGAGCTGCAAACAGCTGTATCGCAAAAGGGAAGAGGGCATATCTCATCTCTGCTCAGATCTGAGCAGAGAAAAAGCAAAGCAGGATCTCTAAATTTGGTGGGAAATGTGATAGCACATAAAGGGTCTTAAGAACACGCAGGATAAGCAACACTGTTGTTCAGTTAGTGAATAAGTGAATGCATTCACAAGTCATGCATTCATAACCAGAGGGTTGCTTTGTCCCTGGGAAGGGAGGTGCTTGGGAAGACGTGTAACATTCCCTTGATGGTCAGTCATATTGGCGACCTTTAAGGGTCTTTGATTTGTACTGTCTCCATGTAAGTCTTGCTTCTTTCTCTCTTTCCCATCAGGCCTTAAATACTGATCACTGTGGCTTCAGAATACAAACATGTTCCCAGAAATTCACACATGATATAAATTTAAAATACAGGAAAATGCAGCCTTCATTATTCAGTTACATATTATATAATACTTTGTTTACTAGCCATTTTAGCACAAAATTTTAGCATAAAAGTTCTTTCAGGGACCACAAATCATCTAGATTACAGATAATCTACCCCAAGTAGATAATCGAGGTCCAGAGATAGTCAATGACTGGTCTAAGGTCGTAGAGCTGGCCTACGATGCAGGTTCTCTCTCCCCAACCTTTCTTTCCAGTAACTCACACAAATAATTCAGGCAGGCATAACAACATGCATTTTACAGATATGGCAAGTGAGGTGTAGACAGGTTATTTGTCCTAAACTGCAAAACATAAGCAGCCCGAATGAAGCTCAGCGCTCTAATATGCATACCTGCCAATAAAAACTCCTATCTGAAAAAGAAGCAACTGCAAAGAGTCTTTGATAATCTACCCCCACGTCATTTATTAAAATTTTCATTTCATTATTTTCATATATAGCTCTAGTCAGCAAAATAAACCTGTTTTCCCTCTTTAAACATTGTTAAGTTTCACAGCAAGGCTTTATTATTGTACTTTTTTTCTTCTCTTTATAAAAACTTTTAACATCTGTTGGAGGACTTTGAACAGTATAATAAAATCTAACCTGTATTGACTAGATCTTACCTGTTCTTCCATTTCATGATGTTTTTGTTTTGGAAACAATGTACAGAGATTTTGAAAGTCTATTTTTGAAAGCCTTAAAAAAATATATAGATTTCTAATTCATCTGTGCCTTTTGTTGAAAAGGCAAACAGAGTTCTGAAGTGTGCCCTCTGCTGGTTAAAAAAAAAAAAAAGGAAAACCGTCATACTTTAAACCAGAGATCCTATGAATTATGTGACTATCTGATATTATCCAGAGATCCGAACTATATGAGGCTACAAGTGATTTCTAAAATAACCATCATGTTATAATTTAAGCATTTAAAATTGACAAGAAAATATATTTACAAGGCATAGAAACTGAAATTGGACAAGATGTATATTTATTTCAGCATTTTGTGTTTACTACTAACTGAAATCTAAAGGAGGCTACGGCTAGGCAGTGAAATCAGCTTCAGGTAGATGGAGCTACTTCTGTTACTCACATATTTTACCAAGCAAATTGTCAATTGTTTATCAATTGCAAAACAGCAATTGCAAACTCTGACACTGTCATTTAAATGAAGAGTCCCCAAATTTGGGGGCCAGCATATCTTCTCCCCACCCATCCTTAATCACCATTCTTCAATCACCCCCTATAAACTTTGTAGACATCTGCTTACAAGCAGAGGGAGAGGGAGAGAGATCCCCAGCTCGTGTGCTCTGGGCTCAGGCGAATTACTTACACTGTCAACTATAAACTTAGGATAATATTTCTTACCTCCTAAGGTGGATTTGTGGACTAAATGGACAATACAGGTTCCTCACGAGGTATTGAGAAATAGGTCTTGCCTACCAAGCATGACAGACATTGAAGGAAACTCTGGGAAGTGATGAAGACCTGCCATGCATGATCTGTCAGCTGGCCACCTCTCTCACCCTTCTCCCCACTTGCTCCCATGCTCTGGCCATACTCACCCCTTGCTAAACACATCGTGTCCCTGGGGCCTTTGCACTTGCTAAGCCCTGTGATCATCATGTTATTTATATATACAGCCATGCAGCCTATTCCTACAGGAACATATAGGACTCTGCTGAACACCATGACATTAAAGAGATCTTCCCTCGATCACCTTGTATAAAATCACCATACCCCTTGACCCTGCTTCTTTCATTAGCATTTATCCCTTCCTATTATTTCAGCAATTTTGTTTTGTTTATAGTCCATATTTTTGCAGTAGGAGGCAAGCTCTATGAAGCAGGGAATTTACTTGATGCACTGCTCTGTTCACAATGACTGGATGAGTACCTGGTTCATAGTAGGTAATCAATTAATATTTGTTGAGTAAATAAATAAACTTATCATGGATATTATAGAGAATATTTCCACATTGAATGAGAGAGTGGTCTCATGATTTCTAGATCCCCACCTGTGATTTTATAAGGAAAGATGATCTCAAATAAATAGACCCCATGATCTTCCTACTAGTTACTAAAAGTACTTTTTGAAATTGGCATAACTTTTTGTAAAAGAATAAATGATAATTAAATCTATCAAATTAATTTTGAGGATACCATGAGCAGATGTTTAAAGATTTCAAGGCAGGGATCCCTGGGTGGCGCAGCGGTTTGGCGCCTGCCTTTGGCCCAGGGCGCGATCCTGGAGACCCGGGATCGAATCCCACATCAGGCTCCCGGTGCATGGAGCCTGCTTCTCCCTCCGCCTGTGTCTCTGCCTCTCTCTCTCTCTCTCTCTCTCTGTGACTATCATAAATAAATAAATAAATAAATAAATAAATAAAAGATTTCAAGGCAGTATCATGTAAGTATTTTTCTTCTGGATTACTGTCTATTTTTGATCAAGCATTTTAAGACAAAGTGCAATAACAAAAATAACTATAAAAATACATTACTGTAAATAAATGGTTAAATGTTAAATATTTCTCATAGTTTCTACTCTTTTAAATTAAGGTTATAACATAATAATGCTTCTCGAGAATGAGAAAGAAAATGCAGTAACATGGACAAAATACAAATTTTAAATGTGTGAGCATATGCTAGTACCTGTTTTTTAATATGACATTGCCAAACCTTGTTAAAATAGAAGTATTTTAATAAACTACCACACACTATTAACATCTAATTTATCTGAAAAAAATATCACACTCTCTTAAAATTATGCTGGTTTACAAGGATGAACACATTTTAAGTATGCTTATAATCACTAGAATTTATCTGAAAAAAATATCACACTCTCTTAAAATTATGCTGGTTTACAAGGATGAACACATTTTAAGTATGCTTATAATCACTAAGGAATTAGCAAAAATGGAAAAACTGTCAACACGTGTGAATATTCCTACCTGCCTTTCTGGCATGTGTCTATGTCTAGACACATCAGATGACACACAAGAAAAATGACTGCAGTCATTTGGTATTTTGAAAAAAAAATTCCTGACACTATTCATTTTATTGCCAACATATTAGGCCCCATATTGCACATGATGAGAGAACTGACCTTTGAAAGAAAATTGTGGGGTCGACTAGAGAAAAATCAAATGACAGAAATTGACAGAAAGGACCATTGCTGATTGCTGCAATCATACTTGGATCTGCTTAAATGACTAGCTTTTCTAACCAATAAATTTTTGTTATTAATCATGCTTCTCAATTAAAATCTCCCTTCCTAGGACATATTACAGAAAGACAAATCTGGTGGCACATATAATCAGCCTTTAAAATAAAAAAAAAAAAAAAAAGACAAAGCCACTAGAGTTTCAGTATCTAGTCATATGCAGAACAGTCATATTGAATAAATGATTTTAAATCTTTGTAATATTTTACAAAGTAATAAACTATTTTAAAATCAATTAAATAAGTTTTAAGGACATCATAAGACGCAAAAGACCACGATGCAGTTTCCCTTAATCATGAAATCATCACATCCCCTGGTACTCCTTCTTCTAACAGAAGTGTCAAAAAAAAAAAAAAAACAAAGGAGAAACCTTTATAATCCTCATTTATTCATTTAATTTGCATTTCCTGAGGGCCTCCTATGTTTCAGGAACTACTAGCTGCGGGGAATATAAAGGCACCTGGCCCCAACACCTTTAGGGCTGACAGAAATAACATGAGAGAGAATACTTCTGATTTGGGGGGATAACATCCCCATAATTGAAAGGCTCCCAAAGAAAAGTAAAAAGAGACTAAGCATTAGTTATGGGGCAATTCACACACATTTGTGCAGACATTCCAGATATTTAAAAAATATAATCACACAGAAGTCTGTTATTATTTACTATTTCTAAGCCATCAGAAGTGATATGCTGTGTCATATTATCCATTTATCACCCCTAGAAAGCAATTAGAGAATTATATTCCTTGTATCACCCTTTAGAAAACCAATATTCTGAAAATTTTGCAACACGTCCAAGGTCAAAAATGAGCATTTCTTTGATCTAAACTCCTGTCTTCTAGCTCCTAATTCATACTTTTCCCATTATAATAGCTTCTCTGACCATAAACAGTAAACTCCTCTTCCATTTTCTTCTTTAGACCCTGGTGGGAATGCCTTAGTGACAAAGTGGTGTATGTTAAAATAATTCAATGTATTTTGAAAACTGCCCCCAAACAGCTTTTCCAGTGTCATGAAAGCGTGAAAGAAACTGGCCAATTGAGGTTGCCTCATTGTAACATACTTAGATGTGGCTAAGAACCACCCATTCTCCACTAATTTTTATAGTCTCCTACCCTATTTTTCCCAGCATTCAAAACATCCGCACAAAAACATTAACTTGAAACTATAGTATAAGCTAGCCGATGAGTTCTGGGCTTGCACGAAGTAGACCAGAGTTAAAATCCTGGCAATTCCACTAAGCTCTTTAGACCTGTTATTAAACAGAGCCAGTACCAACTATCACATTTGTAGGATGCTTGGTTGAGCTGTCAGGACATGTATGCCAAGTAAATCATCCACTGTTATATAATTTTCTAGTGCTTCTAAATCATTTCATGGTGCATCCCCAGCGCCACAGTGAGAATCTGTAGAAACCTAGAATTTCCGAGGGCAAATTTTTTAGTGACACAGAGTAGACAAGAATCTAGACCACCTGATACATGTCAGTGCATGGAGAATCATCAATGCTAATTATCTGACCATCACATTATTAAAAGTTGATAAATCTGCACTTCTTCTACGGCAGATATAAAAACAAAATCTTCTTTCTGTAATAAAACTCTTATTTTTCTTACTTTTATTTTCCTTTAGGTGAATGTACCATACAGAAACCAGTGAGAGGCACACACACCATCCTTCTCATAACTCAGCATTTCCAACAAAACAGACTGGTTTATAATAGAGTGTCGATGGTGGTGGTGTTTTAACTCTGTAGATGTTTTGTGGAGGCACAAAGGTGTCTGTGGTCAGAAAGATCTTTCCCATTTTGATTAGTACCTTCAAACTGCCACTGCTTATGTTCTTATTGAATTTTCTCAAAGCGCCAAAGTAGAAAAATCTCTACAAGAGTGAAACTGTATCCAAATTATTTCATCTCCGACTTTGTCTTACTCCTAAATTTATTCTACAGAAGGAAATATTTGGCAATTTAATGGGATATAATTCAATCTAAAATATAGTACTTGAAATTTAACCTTACCAATAACAAAATCAGTATGTTTTTGATAACCTAACACTGCTAAATATCCTACAGTAAAATGCACTTAGAAGAGAAAAAAAAGTGTCCTCTTTTCCTGATTATTGCAAGGTTAGAATAGAAATCACTTAAATCTAAATACTGGAGGGAAATGTTGTTTGTAGTAAATAATGTAAGCGCACTCATGCTACAGACAAACATTGCTCTGAAATCTGCCCAGTTAACAACAGAGTTCAGAGCCTCGATGCACACTTACACACCCTCCTTGTTAAAATGCTGGAAATCAATTCCCTGCCCAAGAGGCATTCATGGTCCCATATTTAAAATCATGCAGCTTCACAAGGGGAACAGTTAGATCACCTGCAGATGCTGTCATGCAAATTTGGCCTATTATTGAGCATTTGTAGTTTATGGAAAAAAGATCAGTAAATTCAGTGGGTTACGCTGCTTAAGAAGGATTAGGTTATGAGACTATAAATGAGGTAGAATTTTTACTACCTGGAAATTGGGGAGATAAATTCCAGGTTTGTAGCTTACAAATATGTTGTATTTATAGTAAGGGCAGCACAATAGAAACTGATGCCTACCGCTACCCGCCCACAAATCTCTAACCATAGCATGTTAACAGGTTTGAACTAATGAAGGTTCAAATAGAACACAATTTTCCTGGTTAATGTATTTCAAAAGTAAGGGTGGTAACAAGCACCCAACAAGGAAAAGGAAAGGAGTTTTGCTATTGTTGATGGGTACCATCTGAGACTTGAATGCAGAGTAAGTCTAAAATTCTAATATCGAATTCTTCAGGCAAACACTACAACCAGATATTTAACACTACACATGTCATAGTCACACATGTGGAATTGATGCTACTAAAATCATGCTTGTGACCAGCCCAATACCACAGTGGGAGTAATGAACTTGCACCGTACGTTGTACAGATCACTTACTAACTGCAATAATAATGAAATTGCTTTTTAGTGGAATGTTTCAAAGCTAAGCCATTTCATCTAATAACCTATTTTACTCAACTATACAGTCTTCAAATCTTGACCATCTACAGTTAAGCACTGCCGGAAATTCAATATGTAAATATGATAGATTAGCTCTAAGTTAAGTGATGATGTAAAGTCACCTTCAAATACAGCATAATCAAATGCCAAAATACTATTACACTTTTTTAATAATTTATATAATGGCAACAGGTTCTATCTCACAAAGCCTACCCATTTGGTGTCATCAACATGTGCAGAGTGAAAATTACTACCAACGTTAGGTCCATCTTTCATCAATAGCGCCTGGAACACAGTAGATGGCCCTTAAATACTTGATATCTATCTGACTGTTAACTGACATTTTAGTGAGCTACTGTAAACAAATTACCCAAATCTTTAAGATACATATTATTCCAATGAGTTCTATCAACAGATACTGAGTTGAAAGAGCCTACTGGCATCTCAAGTCTTCACTCCAGGTTAGGCACTGAAAGGCAAGTCATCAGAAAGCTGTATCCACAAGGTTACTACGTACACTTAGCACATTAGTGGACCACAGTTGGCAGCATTCAGACCTAATCAGACAGTATGTTAACCAATGCTGCTGAGCAATTAATTTTGTTTGTGAGCTGGAAATAATTTAGAATCATTTTCAGATTCTTTTCATCTTGGCTGCCGTGATTAAACATACCAAAGAGCAATGCAAAATCAGATTCCACAGGATTTATTAAGCATAACCATTAAATACCAAGCACTGGCCTGGACCTTTCCACATAAATTAGTGATTCTGAAAGCCAACCAGGTTTGGAAAACAACCTGCCACTGTTAGCCGAAGCTGTGCCTAACTAGTGATATCATTCCAGTGATAGACAACCTGAAAAAAGGCCACGTGTTTCAACTTTGAAGAGCTCTAGTTGCAAATTCTTCCATAAGCAACCAAAATCTGTACTCTAAGAATGTCTACCCCTTCGACCTTTTTACGTCTTCCCAACATGCCCTCTTGCTCTCCTATATAGAGAGCACAGCTCTTCACCAACATGAAAACAGTTATCATTTCTCCAGTTCCATCGATTTAAAGTTGTCCACCCATCATCAATCTTTCTGATAGCATCCCATCTTTTATCCTCCACAAAATTTACAACTAATGTATCATTTGTGTGTTCACTTTTTATAGCCTGCGCTCTCTACTAGGACTCTCTCCATGAGTTCAAGGATCGTGGCCATTTTGTGCATCATTGCACAGCCAGCACATAAAACGTAGCAGGCACTCAATAAATATTTGATGGATGAATAAATTAAAGAATAAATAAGTGATCTGGAGGGGCAGAAGCCCAGAGTCAATTGGATTGGACCACCACAGCTTATTTTTAGAGAGAGAATCACAGAAGGGTAGGAGTTGCTGTTTTAGCTGGTCTCCTGCATAGTAGAAAATCTCAGCAAAAGATATTTAAATGAATTTTTAAGTAAATAATTTTTTCAGTGATAAAGATCGGCAGCATTTGTTTATTCTGTACATTTGTTCTTCTACAAACAAGGCACCAGACCCTGGTTATACAGTGGTAAACAGAATAGATACAGTTCTTGCCCTCATGGTGTGATAATGAAATTTAAGGGGTTACTATATAGAGAAGCAAGAGGGAATATTGATCGCAAGGGAATTGCATTAAGTTCACATCCTCACATAGATCTAGCAGTGGGACATCAATCCCAATAATCAGATAATAACCGCAACAAGGGAAAAAAGGAAGGTAGTAGGCCTCAATTTAAACCAATAAATTATGGAGTTATAAAACTGAAACACAGGCAGACAAACTTGTAGAGACAGAAGGCAGAATGGTGGTCGCCAGGGGCTGAAAGGAGAGAGAATGGGGAGTCCCTGTGTAATGTACCCACAATTTCGGTCTGGGAGGATGAAAGAGTTCTGGAGATGGATGGTGGTGACAGTCACACAACAATGTGAGTGCTCTTAATGCCGATGAATCATACACTTAAAAATGATTAAAATGGTAAATTTTGGGTTATGTATATTTTACCATAATAAAAAAAAAAAAACCTAGAGAGGAAAAAAACCTGAGTCACACAAGGCACCCCCAAGAACAGAACTGCTGGTCCTGACTTTGTTGTTGAGTTCCTCACGCACAGCACAGAGATCCCCCACCAGCAGCAGGATCTTCAAGGAAAGACAGACAACTATATTTGACAAATGAGGCATCATTCAGTGACTAGCAAGGGACCTCAAGGATGCTGACAGCTCATTTTTTACTCAAATTCCCTTTCTAGGGAATATAAGACTCAATGGGCTATAAGACTCAATGACTTTTTTTAATTCTCTTACCTCCAAAAACACAAAGACATTTTTACCCCTCGAGTGAAAAAGTCTCTCTGAAAATCCCAGGGCACAACCACCAGAAAGGACTTCAGAATGAAACAGAAATACTGGCAGAGCTAATTGGAAAAATGTTAACTCTGCCTGAACACGGACCCAGCCCCTTCTTTACACAGGCACAAAGGAAACAAAATCTAAAATCAAGATGCAGGGAGTAGAATAGTAGGGGAGGGAGGGCCTTTAAAATATTAGGTATGAGGTACACTATACCAACATTCCTCTGAATCCTACCCAGACTCGCAAGACCTACCAATCATTCTTCTGGAAACCAAGACTAGAAACAGTATCCCTGCCAAGTCAGTCAAGTTGCCAACATTTATGACTGTGGGTACAGGATACTAGTAGATGATACAAAAGAAAAAGTCTCATCCTTTGCCCTTCTGGAGCTCATAATGAGGAGGATAATGATTGCACCAAATATTTTGCCCATGGCATTGGAACACAGTGATGAAAAAGGCACGGGCTCTGAAATGAAACAACGGATCAGGGATGTAATCCCAACTCTCCAACTTTATAGCTACATGACCTTAACAGTACTAGCTAAATTAACTTAAAGCCTCCCATGCAGCAGGACGTTTGGTCTATAATCCAACCCAGTTAATCCTCACAAACCCAATGAAGTAAATATTATTATTATTTTACACATAAATTCAAGTTAATTTCCCCAAGCCTCAGCTTCCTGGAGGGATTAATGCTTACCTCGTACCACTGTTTTGAAAGTTAAGCAAGTTAATGTGTAAAATATAAGATACCAGGTTCTCAGTGAATGAATGCTGAGACCATCATTTAATTATTTTATGCCTATAGAAATAGAACACATTTGAAAAGTTATTCTAGGGGGGCATTTTAGAGATCACCCCTTTTGCATACATACTGTCTGAACTGTTTATAAATACGATTTAATTCAGCAAATGTATATGTTCTTATTATATACAAGACACTGTACCAGGCACTGCTAAATACACAAGCTACGGGATACAATTCCTATCACGAAGGGGTCTGGATTCCAGAGAATTTGTAAGAAAATAAATTCTAGCTTAAAATTAAGTCAGGTATCCAAAGGCTTAAGGATGGGGGCTTACCGTGAAATATCCCTATTCTGGAGTATATTCTGTTAACATTCTGCATCATTGTTTTCTCCTATAACTGCAAGAAAACTTTTTTCCCCCATGTAATGACTTTCGACAAGTTAAATACCAGGTAAGTTCACCTAAGCATAGTTGCTCTTGTTTTTCACATTAACATGGCACATATTTTAGAAACACCTGGACCAATTGAATACATGCTGATTTCCAATCATTAGTATGCAATCCTCTTTAAAAAAAAAAAAAAAAGATGAGCAGCCAACGTTCAGACATTCTGTTTATAATGACAACCTAAATTGTCATTGAAACTCACTACGATCTGTTATAATTATCAGAACGAATGAAAATAAATGCCCAACAATGGAAAAGCTTGTTATTCGTTGCACATGATGATGTGCCTTCAATTCCTAGAGAGATTTCCCAAGATATTTATGGTGAAATACACCCAGAACACTGATCTCAATTGGAAATCTTGTAGTTTGGGAGAATGCAGGAAATTTCCCCAGGGAACTAGGAGATCTATGATATAAGGTCCTGAGTATTCCCACAGTAAATAAGGACTGAGCATGTATAAAATGTTTGAGATAATTTATAATAACAGAACACCTGACATGGTAATTAATGTATGTTACAAAATGTTTCCCATCTCATTCAGCTAAATTCCACAAAAGTAAAGTTTTGAAACCTATTAACTTGCTGAAATAACATAATCATGAACCAAAATCCATTACATTTGACCACAAAATCCCCAGTACTATCACTGTCCTTTGTGTTTCCAGAGAACAAGAGCAATACACATATGTGGTTAGATGATATCAATATTTATTCACACAAATGTCTTTAAGCAAAGGCTTAAAGACAGCCTTTTTAAAAAATATCTAGGGATTTCAGTACAACTAAACTTGAAGTCAAGTTATAAAATTGATGCTGAAGAAAAATAAAAAATAAAATAAAATTGATGCTGTATACCATACATAATGCTTTCAACCAAGTTTCCAATTTTTTTCAAAGCCTTGTTAATACCTACAATTATATTCCATTTTAATTGTATTCATTTCAATGTTAAACACCGAGGTCACCTCACAATAATTACTAAAAGTTAGTCTCATCATTGTAGATTAAGCCGATGCCAGTCTCAGTAGGATATTGGGAATTCACATTTATATGAAAAAGCTTGGGATCCCTGGGTGGCGCAGCGGTTTGGCGCCTGCCTTTGGCCCGGGGCGCGATCCTGGAGACCCGGGATCGAATCCCACATCAGGCTCCCGGTGCATGGAGCCTGCTTCTCCCTCTGCCTGTGTCTCTGCGCCTCTCTCTCTCTCTCTCTCTGTGACTATCATAAATAAATAAAAAAAAAAAAAAATTATATGAAAAAGCTTCATGTTATTAAGTTGTTAATAAATGCCCACCAATGCCAAGTTCTACACTGGCACAAGGCATGTGACTTCAAAACGTATTGGGAAAAGCAGCACACACAAAGGTAAGAGGTGAAATACAATGTGGACAGTGCTACCCTAGAGATATATAAAAGCCCCGCAGAAACAGAGGGATGGTGCCCTCACCAAGTCCCCATCCCTTCTTTTCTATCTGGAGAAGAGCTGAATCATGAAGGACAAATAATAGTTCTGTGAGAAAAAAATTAAACCAACAATAGGAAAGCACATTCCCTATAGAGAAAGAGACCAGACACATGGCCTAGTGGTAGGAATGCGCATGGTGCTCCAGAGAATGTCAATTCGTAATGTCAGTGAATTGCAGCATAGAGGGTACTGGGAAGGGGCCATGAGGTGCCATCAGATGAGTAAGAGGACAGTAATTACCAAACCAGACTGCGAAGTTTCTTCCATGCCACGCTATGCAGTTTAGCCTCTATAATACAGGCAACAGGTGGTCATGTAAATTTCCTCCTTGTTTTTCCCTTGAAAACAATTTCAATGAAAATATACCCCTTTACTCATTTACTCAAAGGTATGGGCTAAGCACCATTTCTATGCCAGGCATTTTGCTGCCTGTTATTGTAGAACCCAGAGACTAAGAATAATTTTTACATTTTTAAATGGGTGAAAAAAAATTAAAAGAATACCATCTCATGATGCATGAAAATTACATGAAATTCAAACTCTAAAAATTCAAATCCGAATCCATAGAGTTTTGCTGGAACACGGTCACATTCGTTCCTTTGCATATTGTCTATGGCTGCTCTTGTGCTACGACGACAGAACTGAGTAGTTGCGTCAGTGACAGTACAGCCCACAAAACCGAAAGCATTTACTAAATTAGAAAAAGTTAGCTGATTCCTGTGCTAGACGATAGCAAACAAAATAAAGTCTAATTGTGGACATGAGCAAGGAAGCAGATCCATACAATTTAGTATAATAAGTACTGGGAGACAAATAACGTCAGAATATTGTAGGGACACACAATTGGGACACATACCCCAAATTGTGGCAAAGGACTGTGGTTAAGGAAAAGCCAATGAAATTGGATTAGATGAAATTAAAAGATCAAATCACAAGGAGCCTTCACATTTCATTTTGAAGGCAATGGCAGGCCTCTGTGGGATTTTAAAGAAGGCCTATGACATGATCAGTCTTAGATTTTAAAACAGCCATCCTGATGGCAACGTATCTAATTGTGCTTAATGCTTTCTTCTAGTAAAGCAAACACAACACCGAGAGGTAAGGAATATTGGCTCCAGGAAGAACCGAAAAACATTCTCATCAGGCAACCATCATTTGTATTCATTTTCTCTCTCTTAATAAAAATAATAGCAAGAGTAGCTACTACTAAAAAAAATAAATAATTAAAATAAAATAAGAGTAGCTACTACTTACTGTTACTATGTATTCGGCACACCTAAAGTGCTCTAGAAATATTAACTCATTCAATCCTCACTCATATGACCTGTGCAAGCAATTCTCATTGAGCTGGATACATAAAACAATATGATCAGATTTAACTGTTTTCTGAATGAAATCATTTCCAGGGTTCAAACCACATCTGTTTTCTGCCACTGGCTAAGTATGTTCAACACTTGTAGCATAACTAACTCCCTTTGTGAAGCTAGACAGACAAGTAGTTGACTAATCAACCCATCACCTACTACAACTATGTACTAAGTAGCTAACACGCATCAGGAAAGGTGCTGGGGAGAAGGTGGCATAGTTCCCATCCCCAGGGTTTCAACCACTCAACGAGGAAAATAATCACCACCAACCTCAGACTTGAAACACACCGTTCACGCCATCAACCCAGGATTGTGCTGTCAAACACACCTAATCCTTGAAATGCTCCGTATTTCAGTTACCTGCCGAGTAATTTTGTTACTGGGTGTTTCAGTAAAGTGGAGAGAAAAAAAAAAAAGGGAAAAAAAGAGACACAGAAGGGGTAGAGGAGGGAATTAACTAATGAGCATTGGGGAGGAGAATGAAGCTAAGAAAGAAAGAATTCAATGCTTCATACATAGTATTTTGGGCCTGTTTCCCAACAGCAAAATGGATGAAATAACAAGGAATTGTTATCTGGCAGGGTTAGCTAGTAATAGAGGGAAGAATGCAGAGGGGAGGGAGGCGAGGAGTAGGTGACCCGCCGTGGATGAACAAGAGGTGAATCTCTTTTAGTGACTCAAAGCATTTGACTTCATTTTTACTATAAAAGGTATAGAAAATGTTTCATCCCTCTAAATATTTTGCCTATATGAAATCAATTAGCTTTTGAATTCAGCTCTAAATTTAGGAATTACAGGATATGCTATATATTATAGGCTTCTAATCACTTCATTGGAAAATTAGATAAAATCAGATTCAAAAAAAATCAGATGCTATATTTTATAGGCTTCTAATCACTTCATGGAAAATTAAATAAAATCAGAGGACAACCAAGGAAGTTAGCATTTGAGTACAACCCATTCAGTGTAAGATTTACACACCAAGACTTACAGACCATGAGTTAGAAACCACAATTTTGTAACTGAAAAGATGCTGAAGTATATCTGGAATTTCCTCCCAATTTCTTAAAGCAGCTGCATAGCTTTCAGATTTACTAGAAAACAGCACCCAGAGGGGGTGACACCATTTTGTACCTCTGTACTTCCTGCACTCACCTAAGACAGATAGCTTTACTCCTACCTCTACTCCTTACAGTCTGAACTTGACCCACTACCCAACAGGAGGAAAGAAAAAAAGGATAAAAAAAAAAAATCAGAGTAGGGAAAACCATAGGTGTCTCCCAAAAACCGCCCACCATCATTTACTTACTTTTTTTTTTTTCATGGTGTGTTATATTTATTGCCAATGGGTGACTAGCCTCAGTCACCTCACTGGAAGGTTTATAAAAGACTTAAAATGGACATTTGTCAAGACTATGAAAAGTCAGAAGTGTTTATTAGTTCTAAAATATCTTTTAATGTCTGATGTAATTAAAAGATTTCCCCTATCAGGATCAGCTGTCTTACCTCAATGGCTTGAAGAGCCTCTGCTCCTATTCCTCTTGCCTGCCTCTGATTTGGAGATGTTCTCTGTATCATGCAGACCCTCCCTCCCCTTCTCACCACACCATCATTTGGTACAATCATCCTTGGTTACACTAGCAAAGTCAACGAACAGCTCCATGAACTCATTAGTTCATTCATTCTCCTTAGTTTTTTGCACAGATTTGGTACATACCAACAGAAATACAACCTACCAAAACCCACAGCCTAAGGAACCTGACGGTGTTCTGTTGAGAGAAGGAGAACAGTCATGGAGAGTTACATGAAGAGTCATCTAGAAAGAGAAATGAATCTCACCATATGTAGCTTCTTCTAAAGTGATTCTGTGATCATGTTCAAGGTGCCCACTGCTTGATTAGACCAAAACCTCTGTGACTGGTTCTTCTTCACAGCTAGATGAAATTAATGTCCCATGTGAAAAACCATTCTGATTTCTATATACCGATAAACTAGTATTTGACAGCTTTCTCTCAGTATGACATAGGAAAAAAAAACACATTACTGTGGACTGTTTCTACCTATAGGAAAGAGTTTCTACATAAAATTTATCATCCATATTCAAATAGAGCAGATAAAATTTAACCAGAACATTTTACTGCTATTGTTTTGTTATTGCTATTGTAAAAAAAAATTGTTTTAACTTGCTTTGTATCACACTTAGTAGAGCCTAATAAGCATAGCATTTTATTTTTTTAAGCATTACATTTTAAAAGCATCTAATAATGAAAAATGTTTTTTATGAGAAAAATTGTAACCCAATTCAACTTTCATATTATAGCTCTGATTTTTAAAAATTGGTTGTTCCATCTTGATTACAATGCAAACTACAGTTTTTATCTAAAGAAAGACTAATAAAAATACTGAGCACCTACTACGTGTACCGCAGAAAAATCCAAGATAAGTAATCTAGCCAAGATTCTTTTTTTAAAAGATTTTTTTAATAAATTAATTTTTATTGGTGTTCAATTTACCAACATACAGAAAAACACCCAGTGCTCATCCCGTCAAGTGTCCCCCTCAGTGTTTTAAATGTATTCATTCATGAAAGACGCAGAGAGAGAGAGAGAGAGAGAGAGAGAGAGAGAGGGTCAGAGACACAGGCAGAGGGAGAAGCAGGCTCCATGCAGGGAGCCAGATGTGGGACTCGATCCCAGGACTCTGGGACCATGCCTTGGGACAAAGGTAGGTGCTAAATCTGCTGAGCCACCCAGGCGTCCCTCTAGCCAAGATTCTAAATTAAATGGTACATGGACAATAAAATAAAAATCCTACCTCATTCTTTATATTATATATACTTCAGTCCATGCAAGAACCCAATCAAGGAGGATCACTATCATTTAGATTACAAGAGGGGGGGAAAAAAAAAAATATATATATATATATATATATATATATATATTCATTCTACTCACAATATAATCATTGGAAGAGACAGTCACATCATCCTTTTTAAACCTAAAACTAACCATAAAAAAGATTTATTAAAATTAGTCTCTTGCTTTTCTCTAACCCTCTGATAAATCACTGGTCAAGTAGTTGCTTCGGTGTTCTATTTGTGTGATTTCCACTGCCCACTTGTTTCAGAAAGGTTTACCTGCGTAGATGGGTGCAGCCAGGAAAGCCCACAAAGCAGAGAGGAACATAGAAGCCCCCAGGCCTCTCTACAGTTTGCACCGAGGTGAACCCATCACAGATTTGCTTCCTTCTTGCGAATGTGAATTTCCAGACTCTTGGCAAAGCCTGGAAACAGCCCTTGTCACTAGAACAGGTTGACCTGCTTATTGATCTGATTCTGTCCATCTTCCAGCTCAGTCCAACCCGACCTCTCCTGTTGCACACTTCCTCATTCCCTCACTAACGCCTCTGATCCCTCTATCAGCTGGCAGACGGTGGTCATTTTGTCCAACTTTGTTTTGGTTCACAGAGCCTAGGAAATGGTCTAGGATTTGAATTTGCTGAATAATGCTATCATTCAGCTTATTCTCTGCATCTTCTATTTTTATCAAAGGTTTCCATTTCAGAAAATACTCAAAATCATGGTAAGTCTTTTGGGAATTTCAAGCTAAACAAAATGCGTTCGACAAAGAAAAGCATTTAGAAGTATAAATTTGCATTTGACCATGCTGGCATCTCTTATGTGGCAATATCAAACAGCATGGGATAAATCAGAACACAGCTAGAAATTACACTCCAAATTTATCTGATTTCATAATAATTTTAGGGTCTTTTCCTTTAAAAACCAGTAACTTGAAGACTTACACTTTTTTCAGGGAAATTCTCCTCTCTTTTTGAATAATAGCTCTCCCATGGTTCACAGAATGGCATATATAAAAGTACTGTTTCTACAGTAATTATTCCTAATTTTTAAATTTAGCTAAACAACATGCACCACATATTTGTAACTATAAAATGAGACAAAATCATTGAACTGAAAGCAGACTAATTTAAAATATGTAAATGAAAATTTTCTAGGCTGGACTAAAGACTTGCATGTAAGTTACTATTCTGAATTACATTTTGTGTGATTTAAAGATAAAGAATTAACATGCAGCATATAGCCTTTTGGCATGGCCCTAGACACAGGACAGGAACTAAGAGGATAATGTTTACACTCAAACAAATTAATAAACTCGAGTGCTGTTCATGAGGCAATAGAGTAGGGATGAAAAAAGCTACTGGAGAAAATTAAATTATCCCCAAGAGAAGTGATATAAATTTTAAATTTCTTAAAAAATGAAATTCACTGCAATGAGCAATGCAAGAAAACATTCATATAGTTTGTTTTTGCTAGTGTCATGACTGGTAATATTTATATTTGCATAGTGCTTTTCATATGTGAATCCCCAGCCCAATGATGTTTTTCTTGCCTAGAACATCTCTGTTGGCCTACTTTATAAAGGGTAAATTTTACCTCCCTCCACTCAAGAAAAAGAACCTCAAATGTTGCACTTTGCCATATGCCAGCCCCAGTTCAAAGCTCATATTTTTGTATTCTAAATTCTCTAGGCAGCAGACACCACACCCATTGTAGAGACGAAGAAACTGACGTCAGCAAGGACTAATGAATTTCTCCATTTATTAAAGGTTGAAAATGGTAAAGCAGAAACTTTTAATCCAGGACCTGTCTGTAGGATTCAAGTGCAAAACAGCCATGCTTTAATGCTTTTCCATGCCAAGTGCCCCTGGAGAGCTACAAGACCAGCTCAGGAGTTCTGTGGTGTGGTAGGCTAAGAACCCCCATCTCCATGTTATCCAAGTCAGTCATCCTTTTTTTTATGTTGAAGGACTCTTAGCACCACCAGTGTAGGTCTTTACTTTCTAGCTCTTCTGCTACAGAGGCAGGCTCTGTTGCCTGTTTGGGTCCAAATTCCATCAGGCCATGTGTTAGATGGAGGAAAATAATATCCCTCATGTTTTTATTTTCATAAGAGAGCTAAGTACCCCCCAAAATATTTCTCTGCTAATCTGTAACCGTATCAAGGTTTCAAGGAATGCATACCTAGCGAAATGTTTCTACTTATTTTTTGTGGATTCCATCTGGCATCTCACTATGGCTGGATGGAGCTCAAAAACCTTGTCCATCCACAAAGAGCTAGACCAGGAAGGGGCAGGAAGACAGTTCATTCACTCTTACCATTGAGTCACTCACTCTCTTTCCCCATCTTTAATCTCTGAATCTTATCTCTCTGCCTGCCGGAAGAGAAAGCCAGCAGGTCTTCCTCTGGTTAAAAAAAATAAATAAAAATAAAAATAAAACACCTTTCTAAGTCTCAAAGCAGAGACATTTTTGAAAGAATTCTCAACTCCCAGCTACTGATCACTTACCACGCGGTTAGTGGGGGAATTCTCTATAGCCAAACGTGTCAACATAGGTGTAAAAGAAAAGCATCATGTGAGTCACTAAAATCTGTGTCAGCTTGCAAGTAAGTTTACACAAATTGTGTACACTCAGTTAATTTTCCTAAGTTTTTTCTAACTATTGCTTTAAATCACAACAGAAGGTTTTCAAAGCTCCTGACAACCAGCAGTTGCAAAGTCGACTACAGCCTCACTGACCACCTGTTGTGAGTTAGGAGCCAAGAACAAATGTGAGTAAAATCAATTTTGTTTATTAAACAGGAAAAGGGACACCTGCCATGACAGCCAGTACAATGACCCCAAAAGACAAACTGTAGACCAAACTACTTCCTAGTTCCTGTTGCTTCCATTCACCCGTCTTCATATTTCATGCAGAAATCTCTGCCATCCATTTGTACTATAATAATGTGTTACCACACATAATTATTTTCACTCTTAAAACATGGATTAAAATGTGTATCTGTAAGACCTATTTTTAAGATTTTATTCATTCATTCATTAGAGAAAGAAAGAACATGAGGAGGGGGAGGGACACAAGGAGAAGTAGACTCCCTGCTGAGTAGAGAGCCCAACAGCAAGAGGAAGTGCAGTCAGCCTTGTACTTCTGTATCACCTCATTAGTTACGTACACTTCAAAGTCACTCATGATCACGGCCATGTAGATGAACCTACACAGGATAGGGTTTTTTTTCTCTCCCTCTTCCCCCCACTTCCTTTTGCATGTGCATGTGTACACACACACACACACACACACACACACACACACCATGCAGGACTCCAGAGAAATTTCTTGAGAATCAGATGAACATAGCAGCAGTATCACAGCAATGCCTGGGGGGGGGGGGGGGGGAAATGACCTCAGAATTAACACAGGGCACTATTTTTAGAGTTACATTTACCTCCCTCTAAGGTCTCAAGGGTGGTAGTCAGAGCGGGATGCCTAAAACTGGGAATTAAGGAAGGGTTGCCGTTACTGATAGACAAGGTCTCCGGTATGAGTAAGGAAGTGGTTGGCTCAGACTGGAAGATAAGATCATGGAAGAGACCCCTAGGAGCTGAGAGGCAGGTCTACCAGAGGAATCATCTATACAAATATTTCAATGGCCAATAATTTATATGGGGTAGCATGGGACACAGTGAGAGCCACAAGGGGAAACTGCTGAGAAGCAGATGGAAGACCCAGTGGTTGGTAGGCAAGAGAGATTAGTAAGAGTAGTTTAAAGGAATTTAGAGGGAGGGCAGAAGCACGATCTGAAAATGACAATGAGGAACCTGGAAGAGGCTATCCCACTCTCAAGCCTAGTAGTAGGAAGAGGAAATCCTTGCTAGGACTGCAGTGAAAGCAGCAACCTCAAGCAGAGCCAGATGTCAGAACAAGAAAGTAAAACGCATATTCAGAGAAAAGTCTGTAACTTTTGCAGATTTTACTGATAATGGTCCACGAACTTTATAAAGCAAAGAAGAGTTCTGGGAGTCAGGGAAAGCATAAGGGGACAGGAGAGAGGACGTACAAAGGCTGAAATAACTCAAGTATGGAATGTGAGGGGGTGGGAGGGAGTGTCACCTAGGAGACAAAGTTCTTGTCCTGATCACTTTAAGATTAAGAACATGAAATTTGTCCCAATGGATTCATGGCAGATGGTGACAGTGAAGCTCTGAGTGTCAGAGGTGGGCGGGGGCGATGCCTCTTTACCCTCGGTGATGCAGGTAAAAGGCACCAAGGAGGTGTGGGCTCAGTCTCACTGTACATCCAGCCCTCATAATGACCCTAAGTAGTAGGTACTATCATCATCCCCATTTTACTTATGAGAAATAGAGTTAACTCTATTTAGCTCCAGGGCAAAGGAGTCCTAAACTATAGAAGCTGGGTTGTCCCTGCTTTCCGGGAGAAGGGATCTGTCCCTGCTGGGAGAGATGTTGCAAATGGGGAAGGTCAAGGGATGGGCCCAGTGTAAAAAAGCCAAGACCCTGATTACCAAGAAAATCCTTGAGACCAGACAAATCCACAGTGCAAATCCACAAATCCATCCATTATGCAGAATGCACACTGCCTATGCACATATACCTTGAGAATTTGGGGAATGCAAGTTTAGTAGTCATTTACACTAGAAAGTTCTCTTTTAACAAAAGACAAAGATTGCCATGTTTCAGAATGGTGTCACTTCTGATGATACGTATTTTGTAACATTTGGAACATAACTCAAATATTTATAGTGGCCTGCTTTATTGTTCATCTTAGTTTCTCTTTTTTTTAAGATTTTATTTATTTATTCATGAGAGACACGGAGAGGCAGAGACAAGGACAGAGGGAGAAGGGGAGAATCAGGCTCCTCACAGGGAGCCCGATGCAGGACTCAATCCCCAGACCCGGGATCATGCCCTGAGTCAAAGGCAGATGCTCAACCGCTGAGCCACCCAGGCATCCCTCATCTTATTTACTCTTGAGTGCATTCTAATATTTTCAGAATGAATTTTCCAGGCTAATTTAATTTCTCATCTGATAAGAAAAATATAGCTGATGTGATATGATGGATATTATTAGGAAACAAAAAGTGAATTCTTCACATTAGCAAAGAATTTAATTAGGCCTCTCTTGCCTTCTATTGTCAGATTGGGGAAATATGGTTCACAAGATAAATAACATTGAAAAGTTGGCTGGAAACTGCACTTCAGAAGCAGTTATTGATGCTGTAACACCAACTGGGAGATGCAAAGCAAGTGTTAGTCCAAGAGATCAGTGGTGAATGATGAATTATAAATATCTCTGTGGGTAGGTTTAACAAATAGCATTAAACATACAAAACAGACAGAGGTATGATGAGGGCAAAACACACTGAGAGAGGATACAGGACAGAACTTCATTCAGTTATATGAACTTCTCAATTTCATTCAACCCAAAATTTCTCCACTGATCCTGCCACACAAATTGGCATTGATAAAACACACACACTAAAATTGCATCAAACTTTGCCAATAACTATGACAACAGTCCTGAGGACTATTTTGCAAATCAAATATATATAAGAGGATTTAAGTAGCAAAAAGCATTTTTATTTTGATAATGATATCAAAGAATAATAATTTTAGTATTATTTCTAGTCTGACCAATATTGTTTATAGCCTCGAGAACCCTGGCCTCATAAGCACTGGCAATCACATCACTCAATGGCTGATTTTTTTTTTTAATTGCTTAAGTTCCATACAAACAATGGTGTTTTCTTCCAACAAACCCTCCTATAAGACCTCTTGATGCATTCGTGAAGAATCTGGAGGTCTCTCTTTTCAAAAAAGTGAAAACAACCAACCTACTTGGAACTACTTATATTTATGAGCATCAGGAGTACTATTAGTCTCTCTTGCTGTACATTAATCAGACAATAGAAACAGAAGAGTCTGGGGAGGTTCCCATATTCCTCTATTCATCTCAAAAATAAAACTAGAAACAGCAGCTACATCCTCACCTAAGAATATCCTCCCCCTCAACAAGGATTCCCATTTCTTCATGGATTTATTATTATTATTCCTATTACCATTATTATTATTTCCTCAAAAGAATAAATAAAAATTTATCCAATTCTCTCTCTCTTCTTCCTCCCCAACTAAAGATCTTCCCTTGTATGAAAACATACATATGGACCACTCCTACAGCCTTGTGACACTAGCACCTGGAAAGTCATTTTAACCTATGCATGGAGGACTGAGCTAAGCTGTTACCCTTGCTCTTCAAAGGCTGAAATTACAGTGAATTACATCAGCTTTTGGCAGAAACATCACCTTCCTGTGTCTCATTATGAAACACCAACCAGATGCCCACTCACATCATGAGATTTTTCATGAAAATACAAATATTTCTGTGTGTCTGGAGATCTACAAGTCCACGAGCTACAAAATTCCCAAATCACTAACATCAGGAAATAACGAATGACTAAAAGTGACCTTCATTTGTTGCAGACAACTAAGACAAAATCTATCAGCCTCTAGAAAAAAGGTTTGATTTTTACAGTTCTGCACATTTTCCCTGCATTTCCTAAGACCCCAACGACCCTGTTCTCTAGTGACAAAGGTTTCTACTAATGAGTCAATGCCTCAAAGAGGACACAGATTCCAACAACACTGATACCATCACCTAATTCTCTACCCATCCCTAATTGTTAGTACTAAGCCAAACAGCTAACCGAGCATTTTCTCTCAAGGGTCCTGTCAGAAAATGAAGAGAATTCTTACAAATCTTATAATTTAGGTCACCAATCTATGAATGCATCATGTACCCAATGTTCATGTCTCAGCTGAGTTTTGTAGTTGACAGAATTATCCTATAGTATCAATGGCTTAAATTATTACTAGAAAAAAGTTATTACTAGATTTTCTGGGTAACCTATAAAAATCTATTTGAACCATATATACCTAAACAAATAGTACAATTTTTAATTTGTTTCACTATTAATTAGAACACTATTTTTATGGAAAAAATAAATTCAAAGTTCATCCATTCATTCACTTATATTAAAACAAACCATATGAAATGTCATTTTGGTAGGTCAGAAACAGGTGAGTATCAACAAATACATAGGGTGAAACCTGGTATATTCACTTAAGAAAAATTAACTGAATAGCCTGAAATAGAAAGAGGTTAGGAACAAAGATATGTAAGTCAAAGTCCTCATATTTACAGATCATCACATCCAGGAAATACACAAAGGTATATAATGGGCACATGACACTATGAGCAGTGATTTGCTGCATTTTGACTCAAGGGCAACTAAGGATAGACAACACATTTTTCATTTATTTTATTTTTTTTAAGATTTTATTTATTTCTTCATGAGAGACGGAGAGAAAGACACAGAGAGAGAGAGAGAGGCAGAGACACAGGCAGAGGGAGAAGCAGGCTCCATGCGGGGAGCCCGATGTGGGACTCCATCCCGGGTCTCCAGGATCACACCCTGGGCTGAAGGCGGCACTAAACCACTGAGCCATTGGGGCTGCCTGACATTTTTTAAAGTACCAACCCATGTAAGCATGAACTCAACCCCCTTTGTAAACCCCACACCCTGAGTAAGGGCAGGATGAAGACAGGCATCACTTGGCAGTCAAAACACATGAGCAAGAGTCAAATGTTTACTAGACTTGCCTACACCAGAAAGGGTGTAAACTCAAGTCTATAAATTCACAGAGAATGGTCTATAATTCAAATTCATAGAGAATGGTCTATAATTCAAATCTCTTATTTTTCTCTTTCGCTGTAATGTTCATTCAAATGTGTTTCAAATAATAAATAGATTAATCGATTTAATAAAGATCTTTGGTCTGTTTTCCATTTGAAAAATCTAGAGGATGAACACCTCTGCTTTGTGTAGGCTGCCTAATTATGCTAACTATATTTGACTGAGTATATATTAGACAGTGAGCCAAGCAGGATGTTTGGATCACAATATAATCCCTTATTCTCAACTCCAAATTGCATAGTTAATCTTCAATTAAATTTCTCACAAATTTCCCCATAGTCAATAGTATGCATCTGTTATATTAATATTATTAAACTCCTATAAAATTATAGTTTGGGGAATTGGATAATAAAATCTTAGAATTCATTCCAATTCCAATAGAATTTTAAAATTGTAATCATCTTTCTGAATATAAAGTCATATTCATTAATTTTTTAAAAATCACACAATGCAAAAATAAAATAGAAATTGAAAGTCAGCTGTAATTGGAGAAGGCAGAAAACAGAGAGCAAGGGATGGTGATAAAAGAGAGTGACTTTGCACCGACTATATCAAAACCACATCTAAAAAGCCACAACCAATATATCCTACTTAGCCTATAGTAATTATACAAAACCATATGTGATTAATACCAGATATTGGTTTAAATAAAAAGGCCTTATGGGTTTAGAGGAAAGAGGTCACCTATAGTGTCAAAAATAGCAATAGGTTTAATTCTTCATAAATAACTGTCAGGATACTTTCTTATTTGATGACTCCTTCATTCAAGGCATATTTATTGATTGAATACCAAGTATAGAGCACTATGCTACTCACTAGGGATATAAGAATGAATAGGTCCTGCCCTCCTCAAGATTATATTCTAACTGGGGAGAGAAGATGTGAACAGTTACATAATAAAGCATTTAATTAAAATGTGAATAAGGACCAAGGCACAGGATTATATGGTGTTCTAAGAGCCTAAGGGAATCTAACCTAGTGGGTGAAGCATGGGAGGCCTCTTTAAGGAGTGCTATTAGCTGAGTTCTGAAGGAGTCAGAGTTAAATCCCTACTAGGCAAATAACTGGTAGGAAGGTCCACGTACAGAGAGACATAAATACAAAACCTCTAAAAATAAAAATGCAACAGAGGCTACTCAAATAACTGAAAGGAAATCAGTATGCCTGGAGTGGAGAGAGCAACGAGAGGGTAGCCACGACATGATGCTGGTGATACAGGCAGGGGCCAGATGCCAGTGGGCAAGGTTTCTGAACCTTAGTGCTATTGACATTTGGAGTCAATGATTCTTAATTGTGGGGACCTGTCCTGCATACTGTAGGACCTTTAGCAGCATCTGTGTCCTCAGCCCACGAGGCAACAATAGCACCTCTCCCCCACCACGACCACCACAACCACCAAAAATGTCTCCAGACTTTGCCAAATGCCCCCGCCTGAGGACAAAGCTGCCCTCCGTTAAGAACCGCTGCCACAAGGCCCTATAGGTGATGTAAGTTTGGCCTTTAGTCTAGAAGCAATGAAAAAACACTGCATACTTTAAGCAAATGGGCGATTTTTCAAACAATCTAGGTAGGGCAAGAAAACATTAATTAAAGGAGTTAAATTCTCCAGATGCCAAAGAAATGATAGCTCCCCAAGCCTATAGAAGATTAGATCACTAGGTAAACCACTCCCAGGATATTCTCAAGTAGGGAAGCTGCCTCCCTGGAAGTACAAACAGGAGCAACTGGTCATGTACTTCCTCATTGTCCATTCACGTAGCTGGATCGTTTAGACTTCAGGGGCCTTTTGCGCATCTGTGTTCATCATGCAGCCCGGCAGTAATGCTATACACAGTGTTTGCTAAATGTATATTTGTTGGGAGAAACAGGCAAGACGGCGGCAGAGCAGGGTCCCCAAGTCACCTGTCCCCAACAAATTACCTAGAAAACCATCCAATCATCCTGAAAATCTACGAATTCGGCCTGAGATTTAAAGAGAGACCAGCTGGAACGCTCCAGTGAGAAGAGTTCGCGCTTCTATCGAGGTAGGAAGACGGGGAAAAAGAAATAAAGGAACAAAAGGCCGCCAAGGGGGAGGGGCCCCGCGAGGAGCCGGGCTGAGGCCGGGGCGAGTGTCCCCAGGACAGGAGAGCCCCGTCCCGGAGGAGCAGGAGCTGCACCGACCTTCCCCGCGGAAAGGCCTCCCGGGGAATTGGAGCAGGACCCAGGAGGGCGGGGATGCCCTCGGGCTCCCTGGGACACTAACAGAGGAACTGCGCCCCGGAGAGTGCGCCGAGCTCCCTAAGGGCTGCAGCGCTCGGCGGGACCCGGAGCAGCTCGGAGGGGCTCGGGCGGCGGCTCCGCGGAGGGGGCTGCGCGGCTCCGGGAACAGCTCAGCGGCGGCGGCTCTGGCGGAGGAAGAAGCTCCGCGGAGGGGGCGGCGCGGCTCCGGGAACAGCTCGGAGGGGCTCGGGCGGCGGCTCCGCGGAGGGGGCTGCGGGGGCTCCGGGAACAGCTCAGCGGCGGCGGCTCGGGCGGAGGAAGAGGCTCCGCGCGGAGGGGGCGGCGCGGCTCCGGGAACAGCTCGGAGGGGCTCGGGCGGCGGCTCCGCGGAGGGGGCTGCGGGGCGGGAGCGAATCCAACAGCGCAGGCCCCGGAGCACAGGGCGCCGGGACACAGCCCAGGATCCGGCCTCCCCCGGGACAGGCAGAGGCCGGGAGGGCCCAGGACAGCAAGGACGCTCCTGCCCCGAGCTGAGCAGATCAGCGGCCCCGCCCGGAGCCCCCAGGCCCTGCAGACGGAGAGCCCCGGAGCTACTGCGGGAGCTGACTCCAGGGTCCCAGAGCTGCCCCCGCCACTGTGGCTTCCTCCCGGGGCCTCACGGGGTGAACAACCCCCACTGAGCCCTGCACCAGGCAGGGGCAGAGCAGCTCCCCCAAGTGCTCACACCTGAGAATCAGCACAGCAGGCCCCTCCCCCAGAAGACCAGCGAGACGGACCAGTTCCAAGGGAAGTCAAGGGACTTAAAGTACACAGAATCGGAAGATACTCCCCCGTGTTTTTTTTTTTTTTTTTTTTTTTGTTTTGTGCTTTTTTTTTCTTTCTTTCTTCTTGATTTCTGATTGCTTCCCCCACCCCACCCCACCCTTTTTTTTTCTTTTTTCTCCTTTCTTTCTTTTTCTTTCTTTTTCTTCTCTTCCCCCCCCCCTTTTTTTTTCTTTCTCTTTTTTCTTTTTCTCTTTTCTTTCCTTCTCTCTCTTTTTCTCCTTTTCCCAATACAACTTGTTTTTGGCCACTCTGCACTGAGCAAAATGACTAGAAGGAAAACCTCACCTCAAAAAAAAGAATCAGAAACAGCCCACTCTCCCACAGAGTTACAAAATCTGGATTACAATTCAATGTCAGAAAGCCAATTCAGAAGCACTATTTTACAGCTACTGGTGGCTCTAGAAAAAACCATAAAGGACTCAAGAGACTTCATGACTGCAGAATTTAGATCCAATCAGGCAGAAATTAAAAATCAATTAAATGAGATGCAATCCAAGCTAGAAGTCCTAACGACGAGGGTTAACGAGGTGGAAGAACGAGTGAGTGACATAGAAGACAAGTTGATGGCAAAGAGGGAAACTGAGGAAAAAAGAGACAAGCAATTAAAAGATCATGAGGATAGATTAAGGGAAATAAATGACAGCCTGAGGAAGAAAAACCTACGTTTAATTGGGGTTCCTGAGGGCGCCGAAAGGGACAGAGGGCCAGAATATGTATTTGAACAAATCCTAGCTGAAAACTTTCCTAATCTGGGAAGGGAAACAGGCATTCAGATCCAGGAAATAGAGAGATCCCCCCCTAAAATCAACAAAAACCGTTCAACACCTCGACATTTAATAGTGAAGCTTGCAAATTCCAAAGATAAGGAGAAGATCCTTAAAGCAGCAAGAGAAAAAAAGTCCCTGACTTTTATGGGGAGGAATATTAGGGTAACAGCAGACCTCTCCACAGAGAACTGGCAGGTCAGAAAGGGCTGGCAGGATATATTCAGGGTCCTAAATGAAAAGAACATGCAACCAAGAATACTTTATCCAGCAAGGCTTTCATTCAAAATGGAAGGAGAGATAAAGAGCTTCCAAGACAGGCAGGAACTGAAAGAATATGTAACCTCCAAACCAGCTCTGCAAGAAATTTTAAGGGGGACTCTTAAAATTCCCCTTTAAGAAGAAGTTCAGTGGAACAATCCACAAAAACAAGGACTGAATAGATATGATGACACTAAACTCATATCTATCAATAGTAACTCTGAACGTGAACGGGCTTAATGACCCCATCAAAAGGCACAGGGTTTCAGACTGGATAAAAAAGCAGGACCCATCTATTTGCTGTCTACAAGAGACTCATTTTAGACAGAAGGACACCTACAACCTGAAAATAAAAGGTTGGAGAACCATTTACCATTCAAATGGTCCTCAAAAGAAAGCAGGGGTTGCCATCCTTATATCAGATAAATTAAAATTTACCCCGAAGACTATAGTGAGAGATGAAGAGGGACACTATCTCATACTCAAAGGATCTATCCAACAAGAGGACTTAACAATCCTCAATATATATGCCCCGAATGTGGGAGCTGCCAAATATTTAAACCAATTAATAACCAAACTCAAGAAATACCTTGATAATAATACACTTATACTTGGTGACTTCAATCTAGCTCTTTCTACCCTGGATAGGTCTTCTAAGCACAACATCTCCAAAGAAACGAGAGCTTTAAATGATACACTGGACCAGATGGATTTCACAGATATCTACAGAACTTTACATCCAAACTCAACTGAATACACATTCTTCTCAAGTGCACATGGAACTTTCTCCAGAATAGACCACATACTGGGTCACAAATCGGGTCTGAACCGATACCAAAAGATCGGGATAGTCCCTTGTATATTCTCAGACCATAATGCCTTGAAATTAGAACTTAATCACAACAAGAAGTATGGAAGGACCACAAACACGTGGAGGTTAAGGACCATCCTGCTAAAAGATGAAAAGGTCAACCAGGAAATTAAGGAAGAATTAAAAAGATTCATGGAAACTAATGAGAATGAAGATACAACCATTCAAAATCTTTGGGATGCAGCAAAAGCAGTCCTGAGGGGGAAATACATCGCAATACAAGCATACATTCAAAAACTGGAAAGATCTCAAATTCAAAAGCTCACCTTACACATAAAGGAACTAGAGAAAAAGCAACAAATAGACCCCACCCCCAGCAGAAGAAGACAGTTAATTAAAATTCGAGCAGAACTCAATGATATCGAGACCAAAAGAACTGTGGAACAGATCAACAGAACCAGGAGTTGGTTCTTTGAAAGAATTAATAAGATAGATAAACCATTAGCCAACCTTATTAAAAAGAAGAGAGAGAAGACTCAAATTAATAAAATCATGAATGAGAAAGGAGAGATCACTACCAACACCAAGGAAATACAAACGATTTTAAAAACATATTATGAACAGCTGTTCGCCAATAAATTAGGCAATCTAGAAGAAATGGACGCATTCCTGGAAAGCCACAAACTACCAAAACTGGAGCAGGAAGAAATAGAAAACCTGAACAGGCCAATAACCAGGGAGGAAATTGAAGCAGTCATCAAAAACCTCCCAAGACACAAGAGTCCAGGGCCAGATGGCTTCCCAGGGGAATTCTATCAAACGTTTAAAGAAGAAATCATACCTATTCTACTAAAGCTGTTTGGAAAGATAGAAAGAGATGGAGTACTTCCAAATTCGTTCTATGAGGCCAGCATCACCTTAATTCCGAAACCAGACAAAGACCCCACCAAAAAGGAGAATTACAGACCAATATCCCTGATGAACATGGATGCAAAAATTCTCAACAAGATACTAGCCAATAGGATCCAACAACACATTAAGAAAATTATTCACCATGACCAAGTAGGATTTATCCCTGGGACACAAGGCTGGTTCAACACTCGTAAAACCATCAATGTGATTCATCATATCAGCAAGAGAAAAACCAAGAACCATATGATACTCTCATTAGATGCAGAGAAAGCATTTGACAAAATACAGCATCCATTCCTGATCAAAACCCTTCAGAGTGTTGGGATAGAGGGAACTTTCCTCGACATCTTAAAAGCCATTTACGAAAAGCCCACAGAAAATATCATTCTCAATGGGGAAGCACTGGGAGCCTTACCCCTAAGATCAGGAACAAGACAGGGATGTCCACTCTCACCACTGCTGTTCAACATCATTCTGGAAGTCCTCGCCTCAGCAATCAGACAACAAAAAGACATTAAAGGCATTCAAATTGGCAAAGAAGAAGTCAAACTCTCCCTCTTCGCCGATGACATGATACTCTACATAGAAAACCCAAAAGCCTCCACCCCAAGATTGCTAGAACTCATACAGCAATTTGGTAGCGTGGCAGGATACAAAATCAATGCCCAGAAATCAATGGCATTTCTATACACTAACAATGAGACTGAAGAAAGAGAAATTAAGGAGTCAATCCCATTTACAATTGCACCCAAAAGCATAAGATACCTAGGAATAAACCTAACCAAAGAGGTAAAAGATCTATACCCTAAAAACTACAGAACACTTCTGAAAGAAATTGAGGAAGACACAAAGAGATGGAAAAATATTCCATGCTCATGGATTGGCAGAATTAATATTGTAAAAATGTCAATGTTACCCAGGGCAATTTATACGTTTAATGCAATCCCTATCAAAATACCATGGACTTTCTTCAGAGAGTTAGAACAAATTATTTTAAGATTTGTGTGGAATCAGAAAAGACCCCGAATAGCCAGGGGAATTTTAAAAAAGAAAACCATAGCTGGGGGCATCACAATGCCAGATTTCAGGTTGTACTACAAAGCTGTGGTCATCAAGACAGTGTGGTACTGGCACAAAAACAGACACATAGATCAATGGAACAGAATAGAGAACCCAGAAGTGGACCCTGAAATGTACGGTCATCTAATATTCGATAAAGAAGGAAAGACTATCCATTGGAAGAAAGACGGTCTCTTCAATAAATGGTGCTGGGAAAATTGGACATCCACATGCAGAAGAATGAAACTGGACCACTCTCTTTCACCATACACAAAGATAAACTCAAAATGATTGAAAGATCTAAATGTGAGACAAGATTCCATTAAAATCCTAGAGGAGAACACAGGCAACACCCTTTTTGAACTTGGCCACAGTAACTTCTTGCAAGATACATCCACAAAGGCAAAAGAAACAAAAGCAAAAATGAACTATTGGGACTTCATCAAGATAAGAAGCTTTTGCACAGCAAAGGATACAGTCAACAAAACTAAAAGACAACCCACAGAATGGGAGAAGATATTTGCAAATGACATATCAGATAAAGGGCTAGTTTCCAAAATCTATAAAGAACTTATTAAACTCAACACCAAAGAAACAAACAATCCAATCATGAAATGGGCAAAAGACATGAAGAGAAATCTCACAGAGGAAGACATGGACATGGCCAACATGCACATGAGAAAATGCTCTGCATCACTTGCCATCAGGGAAATACAAATCAAAACCACAATGAGATACCACCTCACACCAGTGAGAATGGGGAAAATTAACAAGGCAGGAAACCACAAATGTTGGAGAGGATGCGGAGAAAAGGGAACCCTCTTACACTGTTGGTGGGAATGTGAACTGGTGCAGCCACTCTGGAAAACTGTGTGGAGGTTCCTCAAAGAGTTAAAAATAGACCTGCCCTACGACCCAGCAATTGCACTGTTGGGGATTTACCCCAAAGATTCAGATGCAATGAAACGTCGGGACACCTGCACCCCGATGTTTCTATCAGCAATGGCCACAATAGCCAAACTGTGGAAGGAGCCTCAGTGTCCATTGAAAGATGATGGATAAAGAAGATGTGGTCTATGTATACAATGGAATATTACTCAGCAATTAGAAACGACAAATACCCACCATTTGCTTCAACGTGGATGGAACTGGAGGGTATTATGCTGAGTGAAATTAGTCAATCGGAGAGGGACAAACAGTGTATGTTCTCATTCATTTGGGGAATATGAATAATGGTGAAAGGGAATATAAAGGAAGGGAGAAGAAATGTTGGGAAATATCAGGAAGGGAGACAGAACATAAAGACTCCTAACTCGGGGAAACGAACTAGGGGTGGTGGAAGGGGAGGAGGGCGGGTGTTGGAGGGGAAGGGGTGACGGGCACTGAGGTGGACACTTGACGGGATGAGCACTGGGTGTTTTTCTGTATGTTGGTAAATTGAACACCAATAAAAATTAATTTAAAAATAAATAAATAAATAAATGTATATTTGTTGATGATTACTGGAATTCCAGATGCATACTGGGGAGGGGGGTAGGACTTAGATAAAAATAGCATGGAGGACAAACTGTAGATAGTATAAAAATAGAGAATATATTCTCTTTATGTTCTATGTATACAGAGAGATTATTTTTTATGCTTTAAGTACGTCCTCATATTTTTTTGCACAAAACTAAAACTAAAAACTCAGACATCAAAGCCAAAACAAATATCGAATACTGAAAACAAAGTTGTGCCACCAGAAACAGTAATTCTTTTCTTTAGAAGTCTCAAGGCTGTACTAACTTGAGAAATTTACTGGTTAGAACAGAAAGTTAGTCAAGTGTTTCTGTTCCTGCTAACTTAGTTCCTTCCACTCTTTAATAAAAACATGTAGCTTGTCACTGAGGTTTCTGGTTTTTTCGATTCTGCTGCATTGTTAGTTATTTTTATTTTAATGAGTGCCTGAAAGGTATCTGTTATGTAATTTAATGGCAATAAGTAAGGTCACTCCAAATGAGCTTCTAAAATACTTGCTGTGTACACCTTTACTGAAAAACTTAAGAAAATGGAGCACTTTCTATAATGACCAGGTGAATGTAATTCTGTTTAGTGCCTCCACCCCCGAGCCTTTGCCTTTTCTCTCTTGCTATTTCCCATGTGTGGGTTCTGCCAATGAACTTACTGTTCCTTCTCCATCTGTGCTTACAAACCATGGCCCATCTGTGCAGGATGAGTTTCATTTAAACCAATAACGAAGAAGCAAGAGCCAATGTCCTCAAGCATAGTGGAATGGAAAAACACTGCCAAGAGAATCCCTGTGACCCGTGAGTCTGGTGAAGTCTCCAATGGCCAAAGCTATCATTCAACTGCTCTCGCTGGAGTTCTGGCTCAAATTTCCAGGCAAATTCCTGATGTTTACAAAACCTTGTGATTCTTGATCCACTCATGCCACAAGTCAAGAGTGTATATCATGCCTGCTTCTAGGCACTTGCAATAGAGGTTCATGAGTTTTGATGCATATCAGAATTATCTACACTGCCCTCAGCAAACACACATGTCTGGGCCCCACTATAATCTAATGGAGTAAGATGAGCCAGAGATAGGGACACACCATCAGTACTTTTAACACAATCCGCAAGAGAATCTACACACCAAATTCTGTGTGCATGAAAACTTAAGAATAACTGCTTTATAAACTAGGGCAATAATTACTAACGGTCATACAATTATTAATTGCTCATGGGTAAACACATTGACAATATAAATTATTTTACCCCAGAGGATTTGATGAGCTTTTCTAACAGACTGAATAAAACGACCTTTGAACCCTGATCCAGTTATACAACAGATGCTCAGTAAATTTTAGGTAAGGAAATACAAAACATATCAACATACATGAACATGTACTTTTTTTTCAGCTTATTTATTTATAAAATTTTATTTATTTATTTGACAGAGAGAGAGAGCACAAGCAGGGTGAGCTGCAGGCAGCGGGAGATGAAGAAGCTGACTGCCTGCTGAGCAGAGAGCTTGATGTGGTGCTTGATCCCAGGACTCTGTGATCATGACCCAATGAACATGTTCTTTAATCAGTTTTCTCACTTCATTTGTATATAAGAAAAACCTCAAAACATACACAAAGGAAGAGAAGAAATGAAATGCCAGGACATTCACTTCATTTTATCACTTAGAAGTGCTACACAAGGAAGTATAAGGTTGTCAGGAAGGAAATGCATATTCCCCTTACTCATCTTTTCCACCATGGAAGCATTTTAAGTCTCAATTATTAAAATGAGTTAAGATAAGCTATTTATTCAGGATAGTCATAAAATTCCCAGGAAGAAATAAGATTACTCCCAAACCTCTCACCTGGCCATCTCCCACACACCCGGTCTGCTGACCCGACTGTTCATCATTGCATTACCCTTTCACAAAGTCTGACTCAGAAATGTCTGCTTCTTTTCAAAAACAGTTTAACAGTTTCTGTTCTTGCCACAAGTGACCCACAGAGCAAATTCTAGACCCTGCATTTTATCCGAGGTGTCAGTAGCTCAAATGCAAGGAAAATGCAAAACCGGAACTACCAATGTACAGATACAAAATGCAGTGGGATACACTGGATTGTAATGACATACAAATTCACTTGACATGTTAAACTCTAGGCATCTTGTGCTAGTTCTCTTTTATTCTGAATCTGTCCAAAAATAACAAATATTTTCCCACTTACAAAGCACTTCAGGGAAACCGCTGAGTAAGACCATTAGAATAGGTTCTTCATTCCTATTAAGTCACTATAATTTATAATTTATGTTGCACATGTCCCCTCGGAGAGGATAATAAGAGGATGATGTGCAGAACATATTTCCTTAAAAAAAGAGAAATGCCTTTCCCTAGGTTCTTACTCACTCTGGACAAGCAGTTGTAAAGCAGAAACTTGACGGTTGAGAGCAGGGCATTAAGCAATGTTGAGAAAGATCAGTTGCCAAATGGAGCTTAGAATAGGACTTTTAAAAGTAACTCAGATGAAATTAATGTTACAGTGCCTCAATGTCAATGCCATCTTTGCATTAGTCTGCCTAGGAATGCTACTAAGAGCTCAAAAGAAAGTTAAAAGGGGAGGGGTAGCACTACCACCTGTCACTTAGATATTTGTGCCATCAACCCATAAACTCCTGCATTGCCACCATGGCTGATACTCACGGCATCCTCCAAGTACCAAGGTGAATTCAATACTTTTGAATTCTCCCCCCTCCTCCCTCTCCCTCTGCCACTCCCCCTGCTTGTGCTCCGGTGCGCTCTCTTTCTCGCTCACTCTCTGTCAAATAAATAAATAAAATCTTTAAAAGAAAAAAGGAGAATGCTACTCAATAGACCCCTGTAACTATGGTATTTACATTTCTAACCTCACCAGAAAGTAAAACAGCCAAAATCCGATGTAAAATGGTCTGATTCAAAGACCATGTCCATTGACTCCCTTATGTGACAGTTGTCATTAAACTCATGAATGGACACAGAGAAAGAGGACCCAAACGAGGCTGAGATCCGAAATTTTGCAAACACCCATTTTTATGGGTTGAGGTATGTCCCTCACTGAAAAAAGATATGCTGAGACTAACCCCCAGTAACTCAGAATGTGACTTTATTTGAAAATAGAGGCTTTACGAGATGATCAAAGTACAATTAGATCATTAAGATAGGCTTTAATCCAATATCAATGGTGTCCTTATAAAGGGAAATTTCAACACACAGGCAGACACACACAAAGGGAAAACTATGAAAAAAGACACAGAGAGAAGATGGCCAGCTGGCTGGAATAACACAACCTCCAGCCAAGGAACACCAAGGACTGCAAGGAGCTTATAAGAGACAAGAGAGGACCTACGTCAAAGACCTTACTGCCTGTTTTGTTTTCTTCTAGGAGTTTTATGATTTTAAATCTCATATACAGGACTTTAATCCATTTTGATTTTTGTATCTTGTGTAAGATAATGGTACATGTAGCTATCCAGATTTCCCAGTAATTATTTCCCAATAATTATTAAATGAGACAGCATTGAGAGTGAACTTCGGAAACTATATCTTCCTAACTATACAGAAATAGTTAAAAGACATTTCTCTTATTGAAAGAAACTATTTACCTGGAAGTAATCAGAGTTTATTGTGGCCAAAATTATATTTCCCACCAATATGAAAATGGCCTTTCTGGTCAAGTGAACAACTTCAGTTTTAATTTTAGAAAATCTCAAGGCAGAATTTGAAGGACACCATCAGAATCATATGTATTTCTACCCATTCTTCCCCTTAACAGAGAGTAGAAAAGCAGTTACAGACCCAAACCATAAGGTACATTATAATATAACATGTAAGTATTTTTAATAACATGCTTTCTTATCACACTGAAGATTAAGTAAAGCTTTATGGCTTCATAAAGATTTCTCACAAGACCTAAAACATATTGCTCAAAGACTATCCTACTTCATGTTAAGGCAATTTTTCATTTATCTCTAAGTTCTGAAAGAAGATTCCAACATTGCTTAAAATCCAAGAATCCAGAAGAGCAAATGATATAACATTCCTTTTATTATTAAATGTTTATTCTTAAAATCATGGAGTTCTAAAAGATGTCCAAGAGGCATTTCATTTGTCCATGTAGTCTCGATACCTTATGTAGACATGTTTCTAAATAATGATCAGGATGGAAATTCTCTATGAGTGGCATCCGGTCCATAGCGGAAGAGAATTCCTAGGGTAGAATGGGGTCCTTCATGGGGGGTCCTCCCTCTCCCCAAGCTCTTTTCTTCCCACAACCAAGAACCTTTGATGCCTCGACTTTCCCCCTAGCGTTTAAGCCAAACCTGGTCTTTCAGAGGAACACTACGAACCACTCAGCCCACAACTTAGGGTTGAACAGAATCAGTGTAAGTCTCCTTGGCTACAAGTCCACTTCCGGTGTCTCAGAATTTTTTGTACCCCAGTTCTGATCAACTGGATTTAGTTCTAGTTGCTATACTCAAGTCTTTCAATAATAGGTGTAGTATGTGCAGCATTCCTCCAAATTCAAGACTTTGTCTTCATCTAGCCAGATTCCCTGCTGGAATAGAGTTTTGCCCTGAATTCCAGTCTAGTGGTTGAAAACTTGCAACTAGCTCAACGGTTTATTTAGTTCTACCAGCCTGCATGTCTGCCTGGACTCTAAAGAACTTGTACTATATTATTTACCTCACTTATAAAACACTTAGAACTCCACAATAAGCCTATATTTTGTTTTTGCTACACATTTTGATAATGTGCTCTGTATCTCATCAACTGTATCAAACCACATAAATCATCTCAATACCTGTCCCATTCTAACAGAGTAGCCTTTCACTACTCTATCCAACCAAGGTGAATTGTGCTATATCCAGCCCGATTGTGAGCATAACCTATTGTGGTGACCACTTCTTAAAACAACAAAATGCAGAACTGCTAGTATTTTTTTTTCCTCCATTTCATTGGGATCCTCATCATAATTAAAACTACATAGTTTCTACCTATCTCCATGGTTTTATAAAATAAAAATTAGATCCTCAGGGGGAAAAAAAAGAGATGTCAGCCATAATTGATAAAGATAGTAGAAACAAAAATTTATAAGTAATATATTTATTTTTAAAATATAAACCTAAAATATGCCATTTTAATTACTATTTCAATGTGTTTTAAATCCTGCCTTCTTTCGGAAGGAGTAATACTATTTACTGTTAATTAAAATTATTATGGTAACTGAACCTCAAGAAATAATTACATGTCTTTACATTTTACTTATTGGTATTCTGTTTTGCCTCAAATAATTTTTGGAGATATGTTGCATATTAGCTACCTTGCAAGGAATTTAAGTTCTTCAATGGAAAGTGCTATGTTGTCTTGTATATAGCACGTGATAGTTCCATCCTATATTAAATCCATAAATCCCTCCACGTTGGTTTAAATCACATGCAGGGCATTTTATTAAGATTTTTAAAGCTTTGCTGCCATCAGATTGAGACCTATATTAAAAACAAACAATTATGCTGTAGTAACAGGAATAACAAACAAAAGCAAGCACCAAAAAAGTAACAAGTGGCACTTGTTCTAACATTTTAAAGCAAACATAATCCTCTTCCACTCAAAAATCTACTCTGACACTTATAACAGTTCTACACAATTTCCAAACCTTTCTCATCTTTGAAATGCATACTATCAGATACAGAGGTACTTGAGAATCCACAAACAGCATGAGCCTAAAGGAACTTAGCTTCCTCCCTTCCTCCTGAGGACAGCAGGTAGGAGGAAAGTCAGTATTAAGGAGTTGTGGTTTTCCTTTTTTTTTTTTTTTTTCCTTTTTTCTTTTTTTAATAACCGAAAACTCAGATTCCAGGATTTCAAAACTCTTTTCTTTCTTTTTTTTTTTTTTTTTGGTAACCAGAAAACTCAGATTCCAAGATTCCAAAAATCTCCTCCCCTCCAAATGTATTTCTTCTTCCTTAAATTGGCCAAAATGTTTTAGTTTAAGTTATTGCTAGTTTAAGTGGCAACAACCTATGAATTTTAACACTTCAAAGCTGTTATCATTTTAATATAACTTAAGAGTAACAAAAGCTCTATATTTAAATTAAAGTGGTGAGAAAAAATGGATCATGAGGAGCCTAGCAATCTGTGCCTGGGAAAGGGCCCACCAAAAGGTAGCAACAGGCAACAGATTACAGACATAAAACAAGGCCATGACAGAGAAAGCCTGAATTCTAGCAGCTACCATCAGAGCACAGGTCAACAGACCAAGTGCTAATAAAAATGGAGGCAACAAGTGACTTTCAGCTCAGATTCATCCACCTTTTTTATCTGGCTCCACTGTCTGCCTCCTACCTGCTGGCAAATCAATAGTCTAGCAGACATTATTACAGGTGCCAGACATCCCAGGGGCCAACTGGTTCTGGAAAAGTCCATGAGAACTGGAATCTTTCATCCTTTTGAGGCGCCACTCTCCAAATAGCAGTTCAACAGCTGAGCTTAAAATCTGTCTCAGGTACAAAGGAAAGGGAAGGCAAGCAATCAATCCCCTTCAAGCTTCCAAAGTCTGTGAGAACAGAACAAGACCTAGGACAGTCGGGCTGGTATCTGCTGCCTCTTGCATTTGGCAGAAAGGGGTTTCCATCTGTGTTCCTTGAGGCCTTTGAGAGTCACTGTTCCTGGCATTCACTTTAAAGATTTACTTATTTACTAGAGAGAGAGAAAGAGAGAGAAGGAAAAAGCACCAGTGGAGGGAGGGACAGAGGGAAAATATCGCAAGCAAACTCTCCTCTGAGTGTGGACTCTGAAGGTGGAGGGGGCAGGGATCAACCCATGGATCATCCCAGGACCCTGAGATCATGACCTGAGCTGAAACCACGAGTCTAATACTCAACTGACTGAGCCACCCAGGTGCCCTACCGTTCCTGGCATTTTTTTTAATTGTATGTATGTATTTGTTTGTTTAATTTTTTGTATATTTTTTTATTGGAGTTCAATTTGCCAACATATAGCATAACACCCAGTGCTCATCCCATCAAGTGCCCCCCTCACTGCCCATCACTGCTCCTGGCATTTTAAGGCCCTGAATATTAGAGACAATACTCCTTGTGGAGGGAACAACAGACTGCGACATTCATCCAATACAGCAATGGGTCTCTACAGAGAAACTTAAACTAGCCCACGTGGCAGACACCTGAGGCACAGATATTCTTTACTGACTGTGGACACAGCCTAAGTCATATAGAGTAAGAAATAAGAATATAATTCTAAGGAAATATAAGTTCCCACAAATTAAATTGATTTCATTCATGCTCCAGTTGCCCTGTTCATTTCTAACGTTTTTTACACTGATAACCTCCTTCCCAACTTCTCTGTTCATGCTTGGGCTCACACATTCTCTTAATCTGTTAATTATCTGCATTAGTTATTCATCAAATACTACATACCTTTGGTTGGAATCTAACCAAGTAATAAAAAAGTTTGCTCTCCTAGGAATAACTTACAAAAGACAAATCTAGATTTCATCATACAATGGCACATAGTGTACTCTCCAGAGAGCTTACCATTAAAACAGAGCTATCTATCCCTTTCTTTCAAGCAATGTGGATTCTGACCATTTCAGCCAAAAGTAAAATATTTGAAAACCACAAGAATATTTATGGGTAAAGATGCTATTTATTTGTTTGTTACGCTTTCAAAATCATGCTCTACACTGGGTGTTATACTACATGTTGGCAAATAGAATTTAAAATAATCTTTGTAAATCATGCTCTACCGACTTTTGTCATGCCTTCTGTTAGAAAACACCAACACCATGCATAGGTACCAGATATTAACCTGGTAGGTTTAAAATGCTTCTGTTTATCAAAATTGAGAACTACTACATGTGCAAGAATCTAACATGACATTTTTCCTTCTTTCTTTCCCCTTTTCCAAATCAATCCAATTACAATAGCTCCCAGAACAGTATGAGAGAAACCTCATCATTCACAACACATATATAGCGAACAGCAAGGCGCTTCCCAAACCAGTATTGCATGTGGAGGGCCAACAAAAGACAGGAAAGAAAACAAACTGCCTGCAGTAAGAAAAACCAGAGCAAGGGATCTGAGAGCTAACAGCGAACTTAACAATAAGGACTGTGATCCAAAGAACAGCTGAAGGAAAACACTATGAATGGTGAAATTCGAAAGGAAGAAAACTAGCCGGCAAAGTTCGGTGCCCCAGACAGGGATCCAAAGGTCAAAGCTGCCCATGACCATAATGATGGACTCAGAAAGCAACGCTTCTGTAATTTGCTCTTTAAAAACTAAGACTGGATCCAAATGATTAAAGTGTGGTTCTCATACTAGTTGACCCCCAAATGCAACCTGCTCCCATGTTTGCTATATATCAAAACTAGAAAAATGAGTTGAGATAAGTCAGTTCCTGCGCTGATTTATTGCCATCCAATTAGGCAGCTCTCAGCTCACTGATCAGAAACAAAGATTAAAGGAAAAGAAGACGCTATAAAGGCTAAAACTTTGGCAATTTCGTATCTCAACCGACTACACAAAAAGATATGCAGAACCAAATTTAGGATAGGTTATAAATCACTTGGAGTGTTAAAGGAAAAGCAAAACAGATGTTAACATTTAAACATGTTCCTTCCGAATTTTGGTGTATTGTTATCTAACTGATAAAAATATTTTTAAATGAAGTAGAAAATGCCCTTATTTTTGACCGTCTATGCCAAACATGTCCAATACAAAAAGCTGCTACACAAATGAAAGATTTATGAAAGTAGAGAATATCACACAGATCTGAGTATGTAGTGTTACTATAATTGCTATTCGGCCCACTTCATTCTAATTGTTTATGCCTTACTAAATCAGCAAAAACACTCATCAGGATCAATATATGAATAGCTAACACCATGTGGATTGAGGGATTTGTCTTGGTCCAACGGTTATTTAACAGATTACTGCTCTGTTCATTAGAGGATGTTAATACTCCAACACAGTGTTTGCAAAAATCCCGAGAATTTTAAATCATACTTTTATTTTGTATTTCTTAGGGGGAAAAATGCATGTAGAAAAACTAAGATCATCCTAAAGTTAGGAAAATAAAATAATAACAATTAGGGTCAGGAACTGTAGGATCAACAAATGTGATTTATTAATAGGTGATAAACGTTTTCTCAGCAAGAGATTCCGATCAATTCCGATGTCTGTTTAGTATCTCAGTGGTAGCAAGATCTATAAGGCAGAAATAAGATAGTGATGGAGGGAGAGTGGAAGGAATGAAGGAAGCCCAGGTGTCAGAAAGCCTGGATTGTAGATCCTCCATTGCAAAAAAGCTGTATGATATCTGGCAAGCCTTAACCTCTCCAAATCTTGATTTTCTCTTAGCACATCAGCTCAACTTCTGTCCCAGAATCACTGAGATGATTACATTAGGTGGTGTAGGTGACAGTTTTATAAATTACAGAGCCCTATGTCATGCAAACATATTGCTACTACCAGTGTTTAGCTGAACAGAGAGAGACAATAAGAAATAATGAAGAATAAATTTAATTTGGTGCTGGGTTTATTTGATCACGGAACACCGTTAAGTGATCATTAATTCAACTTCCAATGTAGATTTTCAAACTTATTTACCCAAAGTGTTAGTTGGCTTATTTTTTTTAAGGATCTGTTTAATAGGAAAATGGAATTTAACCAGATAATAAATTATTTTCTTTCCTTGAGGTACACAGCCACAAATGTAAAGAAATCTTCATTTTACTACATGAGATATTTTAAAATAACGACCTATTGGTCCCACCTTAGTCGGCCAGTACTCAAAAATACAGAGCTGTGGAATAAGTCAGACCAAGAAAGGCAAATGCCATAGGACTCCACTCCGCAAGCTCCCCCCACACTTACTCCCGGGTGGGATACATATGTCACTCCTCCAGGAAGCTCCCAACACCTTAATGTTCACGTCTTACTAGAGGGGAAACAACCTTAACTTGACAATGGCAAGGCCTCCAGGACCCTGTAGGTCCTCTTTGGCACATACAGGTTCTTTTGAAAACCTCTCTTTTCCTCACCTCCCCCAACTCCCAAGTATATAATCAATCACCCCTCTCAGGCCCGGGTGCAACAGCTCTTTCTGCCCATGGGTCCTGTTCCTGTGCCTTAATAAAACCAGCATTTTGCACCAGACATCTCAAGAATTATTTCTTGGTCGTCGGCTCCAGACCTCACCCCATCAAACTTCATCTATATTCAAAAACTACACCAAGAGGATAATAGACACAATTTCTGTAGGCAGAACCACATGAAGAGGCCGACTAGCCACGCAGTTGCTCATGTTACCAAGAAACTATCACTAGAAATATATCAGGATGGTGAAAACTGTATTTTACAAAATCCTCTCAGGGACAAGCTATATGAAAGCCTACTTGGGTTAAGTCTCCTGAAGTAGAGTGTCCCCTCCAGTGGCCATATCCATGCAGCTCTGGTAATGTGCGTTCTAGGGAGGTGGGCAGGACTTTCCAAGCCAGCCACCAGCAGCCCTCTTCAAACCTCTGCACCCACCATGGCAGCCCCCTAAATACCTGTTGAGGAATAGAGAATTTTTTTTAGAAGGGCACCAAATGATTGCCATCCCAGGGCAGCCAGATGTGACCTTCCACGATCAGATTTTTATTTGAGATGGTTCACTCTAGCTGCACTGTGGGTTGGAGGGGAGATAATAAGTCACAGAGAGGGATTATCACACACTTGCAATCGCCCAGGCAAGAAGTACCCAGGATCTAACTCAGTCAGGAGTAGTGAGGGTGGAAAGGCATGAGACCCACAGCCACTGGCCTTCTTCCTGAGACCTGCATGAACTTGGATGAAGTCTTCTGGAGATCACAAAGAAAATGAGAATAAGAGAGGGTGCTTTGGGTTTTATGCTATATGTTGGCAAATCGAACTCCCAAAAAAAAACTATACAAAAAAAGGGGGAGGGAGGGTGCTTAACTTAAAACACTTTCAGTTGAGGGACGCCTGGGTGGCTCAGGTCATGGTCCCGGGAATCCCCATGGGGAGCCTGCTTCTCCCTCTGCCTGTGTCTCTACCTCTCTCTTTCATAAATAAATAATAAAATCTTTAAAATAAATAAAAATAAAACAATTTCATTTGAATAATGGGAAAAGAAGCCAAACAACACTGAGTTCAGGAGGAATATGAAGAAGAGAATATGAAGAAATTATTCCAAGCCCCTTTTCTATGATGACTATGAAACAATGTCTTAAATCATCTTAATGCCATAAACAGCTTGAAAAGAAAGTTAGCATATATAGGAAAAATAGGATATGATAACCAAGTTTCCAACATTAAGTTCATTTACATTATGTCCACACACTGTTAAGTTTTTTGAGTGGCACGTTAGCAACCCAGAGAAAGAGGAGGTCAGCATCTTACGTAGACATTGCATAATGAAGGCACATCCTCTGGACCCAGCACACAAACCGATGGACATGGTGCTGCAGGGAAGCACTGTTACTGGCTGCCCATAAAATGAAGAGCCTTTTCAAAACTTCCAAGCTGCTATCTGAATATCAAAACTGAATCATTTTTTAAAAAATGAATCATTCAGTTAGGTGTGAATTATCCTCAGGAAATGTGTAGATTCACAAAAACAGATCAGTGTTGACTAGAACAATTACATGCTGCTGGCTCATTGGGGCATACAGCGAAAATCCCAGAGCCATCTACTCCTTGCACCTTTGGGCTAGCTTATTCATTTAAAAAGAGAATTAGGAAATGCTTTTACTTGTCCCCACTGCTGAACAGCAAAGGAAATGCCGGAGACCATGCTGTCTGGCCTCTCTGAGACACAAATTTCACGAACTATCACTGCCTCTCCCACCAAAATCAACAGAAGGAAACCTTGATACATACTTAACACAATTTCATATTCACCCATGTGTATAAAACAAACGGTCGCATTCATACTTATTGTTAAGAACATGAAACACCTCCATATAATATCTAGTAACTATGCCATAAATCCCTACAAAAAAGAGCTAAAGTTACTTTAAAGAGCTGTGTGCTGGAGCCAGCCAGTGCTCCTGAGAGTCAACTTTGTGTATTTCTTTCCAACCCCATTTTCAGTGATGTCAGTAGCTTAAATCAGCCATGGCGGGAGTATTTATATCACCAAAGCTGGAAAACCACAAATCAGAGTTTTTGTCACCTCCTAGAGAGCAGTTGTTAAACCTTTACCAACCTACCACCACTGTAAGCATCCTTTAAAAGCAGACTTGGATCCCTTCCCATCCCTCAGTCTGGAAGAGGTCTCCAGGATTTCTAACATGCCAACATTTTCAAGTCTGAAAATTCACTCTCTCCAACAGAACATACCTTAATAGCATCCTTAGTGTTGCTAAATTATACCAGAGGAAAAAAAATACTTTTTTGCTAAATCAGCTCTTGGTATTGCTCTAATATTTCAATTCTGCGCTTCCTGACAGCTAGGAGTCTAATTACCACTCTTCCATTCATCCATTCAGCAATCCCTGACTATTCAGACCTTCAACTCAGTGAGGCATACAGATCACTCCTTACTCCTCCTCCGCTAGCCTGCCTCATGTGAAAGGACTTCATCTGGATCCGGAAACAAATGCCTATTTTTTTGTGTGATAAGGAACACCAATCCTACTACTAATAACCTCGGTTGGCAAGTGTACACTCCGTGCTCTGTGCCAGGTGCTGACAATAAAAAGAGGACTCAAGCACAACCCCTCCTTCCTTTGGGAGATCAAGTGCGGCACACAGACGTCCCCCCACAGTATTTAAGTAAGACTAGGAACAGAAAAAAATGAACAACTGCTTCTCCGTTGTATTTTAAGTAGGAGTAGGAACAGTAAGAATACTTTGGAATTCAAGGAGAATTTTCTAAACGTGCAATGTCTCATGACAGGGACACTGCAGCTCAACACAATTTATTTACTAAGTGACCACGGTGAGCCATGCATGCACCATGCAGACCGGTTGCCTGTTCATGAGGAGCCAGGAACAGGGAGAGAAGCAAACATGCAATCAGTCAAGCTAAACTATAGAAAGTGACACATGTCAGATGCCACTCAGCTGTAAAATACACTTTAGTCCTCGGAACTATATCATACATGGCCGGGAAAAAAAAAGTTTAAATGGACTGAATAAAACCAAACATATAGAAGCTTGGCATTGTTTCCAAAATAATTGCATGCCAACCTTCAAAAAAAAAAAACAATTGTTCTTATACTTCTCTTTCAAAATTAAAATTAACCCTCCCCTACGTTGTAACTTCTTCTATCTGATTTCGAGTCCAGAAGCTCCTCTTCCCTTTATTAAGATCCTTTTTCTCTTGCTTTAAAAAGCCCCTGACCTCCTTCCTGGGGAGGGGGCAAAGTTGAGGCTTGCACTTTCCTGTCCTCTTCTGACTGCCTCTCAAACTTTCCTTGCAAAAAAAGCAAACAAAAAACAAAAACAAAAAAAAACAAAACTTTCCTTGCACACTCTTACATCTCGGTAGTGGGCTTTGCTGCACCTCAAGCACACCCGAAATCAGATTCTGTTACCATAGGTGTCTCTGACATTTACCAGTTATCTCCTTGCTTGACCTTCTCTTCATTCTGGGGAGACTGTCTTAACAAGTGTGCTCCAGGTGACCGCTGATCAGCTACTTAAGTCTATTAATATTTTATTTTACATAGTCCTCTGCCTACACATTCAACCATTGCTCCCAGCATGTGGCACTGAATAAGCACCTAGTAGCTCCTCACTACCTCCAGGTGGTTTTGTCGGTTCCAATAAAATGAGGAAAGCTGCTCTGCCTATATTCTAATTGTTCTCGAACAACAAGGTCTGGCTCGGCGTATGAATGCCAAAGAAGGATTTAGAACAAGCAGATTTTGTGAAAGTAATAGTCGCAAAGGAAGGTTGGATCCAAGCATGATGCTAAATAGGGAACACAGATTTTAAAATGTTAACGATAATTTCTTTAAGTTTACCGGGAAAGTTTACTCCACTCATTCAAAGAAATTGAGCTATTGAAACTCGTTGTGTTGGTTTAATGGATCTTCTGCTTTAATTTAGGCTAAAGTGATATTTTTAGTAAATGAGTATTTCAGGTAGGGCCATACTAGGCCGTGTTGAGCATACTGGAGGAGCCCTGGCTCACCTAAGTATAAGGTGATGGGTGCTTTCTTTTATTGCACAGAAATTTCTGAATTAAGCAGTAATTAAGCCTAAACACTGCAAAGATCCAAAATTTAATCTCCTGGGACTGTTAGACCAATTATTGATGATACCATGAAAACTTCCAAAATGAGAGTTAACTTATCATCCAAATCAAAATCATGAACACATAAAACAAGTAAACAGTACACTTTCCCTGAGCAGTAATTTTTTCCTTTCTCCAACTTTCATGGATGTTACAACAAACCAGATTTATATTTTCTCAGTAGGAGATTTTTACTGCTTTGGTAAGTATAAGATGCCCCTCTGAATACATATATTCAATCTGGTCTATTTTTCAGAATATCCGTAGCTATCCTTCCACTGTGAGTTTGAAAGAGTACCTTCACACATACAGAAACTGAAGAGACCCTCTACTGTAGAGAGAAAAATGCCGAGTATGTAAGATTGTTATGTAAACATAACAAACGGATAATTACCAACTTTGAAATAAAAATCAATAAGCTAAAAATTTTCTAGCTTAAGCTATTTAGTATGGTCTTATCTGAAATACTTATTTACTGAAAATATTATTTCAGCAGAAAATAAAGCAAAGCATCCATAGTACCAACGAAATAGGTTTCAGGAACTCAATTTATTCGAAAAATGTTGAGGGGGACTCTGCTTTTCTCAACTGGCAAAACAAAATGAGATTCCCTCATGCGAATTTTGACCATGCTTAGTAACTGAGCAACTTTGGGCATGTTACTTAACCTCTCCCTTGGTCTGAGTTTGCTCTGCTACAAAATGGAATAATGAATAATATCAGAACCTTTTTCATAGGATTGATGGGAGACAGCATTTGTAATCTACTATGAGCAGAGCCTAATATACAGAAAATGTTAACTATGTTCTTTTTTGTGGGTTCTGTATTATTTACTATGGCCTCACAAATGGCAAACAAGAGACTTTTACACGGAGCTGCACAGAAAGGAGAGTTGAGGTCCAGCAGCATGGATGGGAGAAACGCACGAGAGTGTAACTCAGTGGATCTGATACAGCTGTGCATCTCTGGAGACCGGCAAGTGCTGCCAGGTAGGCCCCGTGCACTACAGGCAGGACCTGAAGCAATGTCTTTGGCCAACATCAAGTAGATGAGAAATCCAAAAACCCGAAGTACAGTGACAGGTTCTATGGTGAACAATTACAAATCGAATACAGAAAACGTGTCTGCAGGTGCACAAACCCAAATATGGACATGGTATTAAGAGGTTTATGGTTTGCCTTTCATTGATAGTGCCTTAGATTTAATAGGAAGACTTGCCCATTGCGTTATCCACAAAGCAACATTTCAAAAAAATAGTCTCAGACCATGCGAAATCAGAGTTCACCTCAATGTCTACAGCCTGAAGAAATGGATACAAGGTACAAGACTCTTTAAGCTTCATCCCACTGAAACTTATTAAAAAAAGAAAGGGAAGATGTATTTGACTGCGAGTTGCATTTTAAAGCAAAGGCAATATAATTGTACTTCTGGAATCTCATAAACCTTGAATAAAAATGGAGCAGTTCACACTTAATGCTTTGTTTTATAAAGCTCTTCCAGATACATCAAGTGTGAAACCTGCTATTTTACATAAAACAACATCCTCTTCTATACAGCTGTGTTCTAAATATATAACATGGGCACATTTCACGGCATTTTAAAATGCATTGTTTTCTGGAGCTGCATTTATTTTAACGGGGATGTCAGAACCAAAGAATCATAAAATAGTGTCACAATTTAACATATGGCAACATTATGATTTCAACACAGCATCTTATTTTTAAAATGGTATTTTTAATCTTCTAAATATAATTAAGAAACAAGTTAATCCCATACATGTAATAGATTTTCCTAGATCACAGGAGCAGTTAGTACTTAACCCATGTATCTGGGAATTTTAAAAATGCCTACAATAGCAGGGAACCTCCTCTCCATCTGATTTTCCACATAACATTTAGCCAACTTATTACAATGGTAAGTATAGGTATTTTCACATTCAGTTACCATGGGCATTAATTCCAATGTTCAGCAGCAGAATTAAACTTATCAAAGATGATTACGTGTTATGCAGGTTACAATTATCGCGCTGCCACCATTTCAATGGCAAACTAGAAAGATTGGGGGGGAAATGATTTCAAGTGACTCTACCTAAATAATTTGCAGTAACAGAGATCAACCCAAAGAGATATTAGCAATCACATTATATTTTAAATAGTATTTTTCAAACTGTAGGTTGTGACCCCAAAATCAGTTTAGTGGCCTACAACCTACGTTTTAAAGAACAGAATAGGAAAAAAATAGAAATATTACAGTATAAGAGTATCTTTTCACAAAACATCTTTTTCAATTATGTATTTGTGTGCATGTTGAATTAAAATCTATTATTTTAAGTATCTGTCAAAAATCTTTGAGAAAACTACTATGCAAGAATATAAATATGAATATAAAAATAAAATGTAAAACTCTTGACTACCACTTACAATTTATCTATGCACTTCTCCTCCCACACAAAACCAAGAACACAATATACACTTCTGCAGTGTCTAAAGTTCTGATACAGAAAAATGGTTCTCTTCATTAAAGTCCATATTTTCATTCCCAGGGTTATGACTTTCATTTTTAAAAAATGGAACTAAAAGTTTACTCTTTTTATTGCTCCATCCACTTCTTCTAACTCCTTTTTTGGGGGGAGTAGGAGTGGGAGAGAGTTGAGTAGCACAAAGCAAACCACACAGTGATTAACTTGCTAGCTGCCCAGAAGCTTAGAACACTCTCAGAACCATCATTAAATTATGTTTTTCTGAGAAAACATTCTCTTCTTCAGGTCGGCAATATGCTATCATAGTAAACAATATTCCAATTTTCATCAATGTTTTTAGATTATTGTGCTATATGAATAACTAACCACAATGTCTGAACACAGAAAAGTTAACCTGATGTATTTAAGTGTCAGGTATAAATACCTGATGTATTATCAGGTATTAGGGTATCCTGACACATTAAGTGTATTTAATTAGCATGTAATAATTAATTAGTAATAGTAGCAGCAGGAGCAGCACATGCTCTAACCAGTTACTGAGAACATATTAGCAGAAAACAATCATTGTGGAACTTCCAGAGACCTGGGGTTTGGGGTCCACACGCTCCCCTACCAACTGCACTTCCCTCATGACGTACCCACTCTCCTTGACCTCCATCAGCCATCTGTAACTTTCTCAGGCTGACTGGACGCTTGTCTGCTCTGACACAGATCTTAATACCTGGGGATGAACACACCCTTTAGCAGGAGCTCCCAAGAACATCGAGGTCACATGTTTGGCCACCCAGAGAAAATGAAAATCAAGTACTACATCAAAGATACTAACTTGCCTTCCCAGCAAGCTAACAGGTGCTGCCTGCCTTGAATATTAACCAAAAAAAAAAGGAATGTCTTCTTAAGAAGGGGTTGGAAGGAAGGAGTGTCTAATCCTTTGTCAAGACAAGATTAGCAAGCACTTTGTTTCTTTGTTTAGGGCTTTTCTACTTACATTCCTGAGAAAGGTCTACAATTTTCTTTTCTCATACTGTCCTTTTCTGATTTTGATGTCAAGATCATGCTGCACCTCCCACTGCTACTCTCTGGAAAACTTTATGGTAGGATATTGGAACTGCCTTTTGCTTCAACGTTGGAATGAATTTACCTCTAATGCCATGGGAACCTGGTATGTTATTCGTGGCCAGATTTTTACTAATTGATACAATTTCTTCAATGCTCACAAAAATTATTTAAGTTTTCTATTTCTTTTTGAGTTTGTATGAAAAGCAATTCTCTAAAAACTTTTTTGGCACTTTGAGCCAAGTTTTTTATTTTATTACCATTAAATTAGTCACAATATCTTTCTAATCTTGTTAATTTCTCAACTGTAGGGATCCCTGGGTGGCGCAGCGGTTTGGCGCCTGCCTTTGGCCCAGGGCGCGATCCTGGAGACCCGGGATCGAATCCCACATCGGGCTTCCGGTGCATGGAGCCTGCTTCTTCCTCCGCCTGTGTCTCTGCCTCTCTCTCTCTCTGTGACTATCATAAATAAATAAAAATTAAAAAAAAAAATTTCTCAACTGTGCCCCTTATTCTTAATTTTTTTATTCTTGCTTTTTCTTTTACTTGATCTTATTAGGCTTTTGCTAATTATGTTAGTCTTTCGAAAGAGACAAATTTTGATTCTGTTAATTCTTTCTTAAAACTGTATTTTCTTTCTAAATGTGATTAGGTTTGTTCCTACTACATTGTTTTCTATTTTTCTGATGTTTTTTGTCTTCTTTTCCTGCATCATTTTAATTTTTTTAAGATTTTATTTATTCATGAGACTCAGAGAGAAATAGAGAGAGAGGGGCAGAGACACAGGCAGAGGGAGAAGCAGGCCCCATGCAGGGAGCCTGACGTGGGACTTGATCTCCAGACTCCGGGATCATGCCTGAGCCGAAGGCAGATGCTCAACCACTGAGCCACCCAGACATCCCACATAATTTTAATTTTTTAAAAAAATTACTTTAAAGAAAGAGAATGTGCACTCATGGTGGGGAGTGGCAGACGGAGGAGAGAGAGAATCTCAAGCAGACTCCACCACCACCTCTGAAGCAGGGCTCCATCTCAAGACCCTGAGATCATGACCTGAACTGAAATTAAGAGTCAGACACTCAATCGACTGAGTCACGCAGGCACCCCCTTGTTTATTTTAAGTCATTTTCTTTCTCATTCCTTTTTTCTACTTTACTAATTTGGAAATTATGCATTCTGTCCCTTTTGAGTCCTATTCTTGAAATTTTATTATGCGTACTTAAAAATATAAAGTCTAATACTGACCCTCCTTTCAAAAAATATAAGATACTTGAACTCATCATACCCAGCCTTCAACTGTATACTGTTGCCAAATATATTAGTTAGTATTTGAGCACACTAACTAGTTATGATTGTTACTGCTTCATGCAGTAGGGTTTCACTGTAACCACAAGTTTCTAATTTTTTTTGGTCACCATTCCTTCTTGCACTCATCTCTCTTAAGGAATCACTCTAAAGTATGTGCTTCAGAATTTCCTTTAGTGAAGAGTATATTTACGGCAAGCTCTCTTTAAGTGTCTGAAAATCTCTTTCTTTTGTGCTTTTTCTTGAAAGATTGGTTTGCTGAATATAATATTATAGTGAGATATTTGTTTTCTTTTAATAATTTAGGATATTAATACTCTGTCCTCTGGCTCCCATTCTTGCTATGCAAAAGGCAACTATGCGCATCATCCCTTGTAGGGAATCGATCTGGCCCTGAGCTGATTATAAGCTCTTTGCAGTGAAGGGGAGCAGATCACACAGGGCTGTGAACATCAGGGAGCAGGGGTCAGGGGCCACGTTAGGGTCCATCTGCCCCTGGGTCTGATTCTCTGGTCTGTTATTTCGGCTGGTTCTCTCACACCAGGCTTTGTTTCAACTTGAAGGTCATTTACTTTGTTGACTTTTTTTTTTTTTTTAATTCTTGGGGCCACAATATATAAGAAAACTTCTCTTGGAGATTTACCTTTGCTTCTACCAATAACCTCAGGAAAAAGGAAATCGAGAACATGTTGAAATAAGCTTCTAGTTTAGGGTTTCTTATGGACCATACAAGGGGCAAGAACCCAAATTTCAAACTCAGGCAAGAGCCACATCATTTTCACACAATCTCAGGGGCGATTTTTCCCCCTAAAATCCAACAACATCATGACAAGTATATTTTCTTGCCTCATCTTTCTGTACAATGGGTTTTTACAAGTTTATTTTTTCACGAAGATGGAACTGTTTGGTCTCTAAAACCATCCACTTTGGGTGGGCTGTAGGTTTGGTCTCCTGCCCTCTGTCTGGGGCAGCCATCAAATAGAAATTCCTACAGGCAGACGCCTCTAGGGATGTTACAAGTATTAAACACCCTACGGCGAGGGGGGCTGCGTGAAAGGGCAGTCACAGATGTGAGGGAGAAAGAAAATGCTACATTTTTAGTCTAACCTTTTAATATAATTAAATCAGATTGCCATTGCTCATGTTATGAGGTACAAAAATTAATTTTGGAAACTGAAGGCATCACAGGAATAGGGATAGCTTAAGGGGCCCAAAAAGTAAGAAGGCTTCATTCATTCATTTTCACTTGACAATTATTTATTGAGCACCTACAAGGTATCAGATTAAACTATTCTCCAGCTTTTGGAGACATATTAGGTATACAAGTGACAAAACTCCTTGCCCACAGGGAATTGACATTCAAGTAAGCATGAGAACAGTGAGCTATTTTAAGGATGAAAAAAGACATGCCACTGAGAAATTCAGGGGAAGCTCAGGGAAAAAAAAAAAAAGAAAAAAGAAAGAAAGAAATATTAAATAAAAAACTCTCCCAGGGGGCCATTTTACTTAGGATCAGGTCTGATTCTTTATTTTTGAGATCTAATTTATTTTCTTAGGATGCTCACTAAGTACGTTAGTAATATTCCCCTATAGGGGAAACTCAATTTTCTTGTACCTGGATGGGGGACATTCATTGATTAAAAATTATACTGTATGGTGACAGATGGTAGCTACCCTTGTGGTGAACATTACCAGAAGGTATAAACCTATGGAATCACTATGTCATGCACCTGAAACTAATGTAACATTGTGTATCAAGTTTATAAATAAATAAATAAGCTATAATAAGCAAGCTACATAAATAAATAAATAAATAAATAAATAAATAAATAAATAAATAAACAAGCAAACAAACAAACAAACAAACCAAGCAAGCAAGCAAGCAAACTATGGAAAAATATTGGAATAGGAGAGGGATTTTCAAGGTGACCTGACAAGATATTAAAGGCTTTTTCTTCTGTACATGGGGTACCCCTTTCAACACTTAGAATTATTTTTTTTTCTAAAGAGTATTTCTCTCTTGACTCTCAGCTCGATTTTGAAATGTTTATTACCATGCAAGATATGTAGAAAGATAATCCTCAGGGTATCTAGCCAGGGAGGATCTCTCCCCACCCCACTTTGAGGACATCTGAAAGTGGGTCAGTTAGACCATCTCTGCTCTAAATCTCGCAGGAAAAATATGATGCCTTTTTCACTGAGAGAGTTCCTCTCTCCCTGTTCATCTTACCATTTTAGGAGTAAGACGTCAAGTGTCAAGTTCAGAGTATGGACTTGGGGAAAAACTCCAAGGAGTACAATAAGATTGTTTTTGGCCTAGGCCTTACATGAGAAAGACAGAGGATTCTGGAAGTCCACACACAGTCCAATGCAACTCATGAGGCCTGGGGATTTGAAGCAGAAACTTATAATAGCACAAAAAGTTATTACATCAAAATATCTTGATACTTTGATCACTAAAAAAGAGAATTATCCTGAAGTGGTAAGTACATAACACATATTAATGCGCTGCAAGTGTCCTCATACTGCTGCAGTTGTGGTGAAGAGCTGGTTTAGGACCCAGCAGTATAGGTTCCAGGCCAACTCAGCTTCTTTCTACCCTGAAGCTAAATCTAATAAGGTCCAACCCTATTAAACAGAGAATATTATCATAACCTCTTTACAAGTATAGAAACCAAGACTTGAACTCCAATGATTTGCCCAAGGCTACAGAGCTAGTAAGGATTAAATCCAGCTTCTGGTACAGATTCTCTGCTCAACTGTGCTGACTTATTAAAAGACCTGGCTATTTCTCATCGGTGTTTGCAATAGTTTTCATGCATGGTCTTCAAAATCACCCAGCAAGGTATTAGAGCAAGTATTATTATTCCATTTTACAGAAAAGGAAAAAAAAAAAAAAAAGCCAACTCCACTGTCCCCTTATCTTGATCTGCTGGAATGACGTGGAGAGGTGAACCCACTTCTATTAGTTTTCTGCTGTTTTCGGCCATAACAGATTAGCACAACATAACAGATTAGCACAAACATAGTGGCTTACAACAATAAAAATTATTTTTCTTACAGTCCTGTAGCTCATCACACTAAAAGCAAAGTGTTGGCAGGCCGCATCCCTTTCTGGAGGCTCTAAGGGAAAATACATTTTTTCCTTGTTAACAAAATTCAGTTCCTTACATTCATAAAACCAAGGTCTCAGTTTTCTTGCTGGCTAGCAGTTAAAGGCCTTACCAGTTTGTAAAGGCCATTGAGTTTCTTGGCCCATGGCCTTCCTCCTCTCCCATTAAAGCCAGCAACAGCAGGTGGAGTCCCTTTCACACTTGAAATCTCTCGTCCTCCTCTTGTGTTTCAGCTCCCTGAGCCAGCTGATAAAGGTCCACTCTTAAGGACCCATGCAACAGATAGGACCCACCCATAAAATCCAATAAAATCCCCTATTTCAATGTCCTTACCTTTGATCACATCTTCAAAGCCTTTTTTGCCATCAATATAGACTAAATATTTGTGTTCCCAAAATTCTTAAAACTGAAATTCTAAACCCCCAATATGATGGATGGTATTAAGAGATGGGGCCTTTGAGGAGTACTTAGGTCATGAGAGTTGGAGTCCTCATGGGTCAGACTAGTGATCTTACAAAAGAGGCCCCAGAAAGCACCCCCTCTGCCATGGAGAGGGTGGATACAAGGAGAAAACAGTCTTCTGCAAAGCAGAATAGTGTTCTCACCAGAATCCAACAAGGCTGGGACCCTGATCACAGACTTCCAGCCTCCAGAACTATGAAAAATAAATTTCTTCTGTTTATTAGCCCCCAAGTCTATGATATTCTGTTATAGTAGCCCAAACTAAAACAGCCATGTAAGGTAACATATTCCCAGGTTCTGATTATTAGGAAAAGGCACTATTTGAGAGGAAAGGGCATTATTCTGCCCACCATACTTTAGTCCATGGTGGACTTTAAGCATATAATTTGTACTGGCTACAAAGAGAGCCTGGGGTAGGAAGAAGGAAAACATTTTATTAATGGCTTCTGCACAGCACAAAATGGGAAAGTTCAAATAATTATAAGTAAATTACTATTATATAAAAGTGATTTTAGAAAGTTTCAAAAGAAAAAAATCAACTTCCTAAAGCAATTAGAACAGAACTTTTTTATTGAGGTGTATTTCTTTTGTGATACAGAAGTGACAATAACTCTGTACTATTAAGTTCTTATTACCTATCATTAAGATGCTTTATGAAACAATAATAATCCAAATCTATAATACCAAACCACGTCACAACAGGGAAGTATTTGTTTCCATAAAAACTTCAGTAATGGCAATGCACTAGGGCTGTTTTCTCTGTCTCTAGGTTTATGCTTATAGTACTTTATCACTTCAGGATAATTCTCTTTTTTAGTGATCAAAGTGTTTTCCATTAATTCAATCTGAAATGGCAAATTTAAAAATGTTCTTTGTGATTTCAGAGTACATTTATTTATTTCCATTAGAAGATTAGTTTCTTCTTGAGTATTATTTAGTCGTTTTGGTCTTATAAATGAGAGCTGCTTCATAGAAGATAAAATTGGTTATAATCTCTTATTAAGGTTTTCCCCAAATCTTAACATGAAATAGTCTCACAATTCCACTGCCAATGTAGCCAATAGATACAATAATTGGGCTATTTTTTGTATCTACACCATGATGAATAAATCCAAGACCATATCTTACCATAAAACTATTAATCACTGACATGCTAAAGTTTATCTGAGGAAACAGAAACCCATTATTCCATGTATTGTTTGGGTCAACCTTTACTCCATGCACTTAGGCTCTTTCTATAGCAATGAAATCCATTCAGCCCTAGAAAAGGCACCTCTGATAGAAAGGCAGATACAGAGGCAATGAAGTGGTCATCTTAATGGTTAGCCACATCATATTTTTATATTTGCCCAGTGCATGCTATTCACATAGTAAATTCATTATCCAAATGGGAATAAGATGTTTTGATATATCACATACTATAGTTAATAGGGATATGAGACGTGGATTTCCTGTAATAAAAAACTTAAAGAACAAAACTTAAATATCATTGCTGGTAAAGATATTCCGAAATGAATATAAATACAAAGGCCAATGGTTTTTGGTTGTCATGTCTAGGAAAGGTGGCCGGGCCCACAAAGAAAATAGATCAGATGATCCTAATGTTTAAGGACAAGAACAGAGAAGCAACTCTGAAGAAAAACAGTAAGAGCTATTATTTTCTGTTCTCTTTCTCTTTTCTGAGACAGTGCTAAGTGCATAACATATATTAATGCACTCAGCTCTATATATTAAGACAGCAGCTGTGTAATTTATGTAGCATGCCCGTTTCAGAGATGGAGGAACTGAGGCTCAGAGCCAATTTTAAAACTTAAAGGCAAAGAGCTAGCACGTGTGAGAGTCGGAATTTTTAAACCTGAGTTTGGGCATAAAATTCATGATCTTTCTAAAATATATTAAAAACTTTACCTAACAGTTGTCAACACTATTAGTTTTAATTTCTAGAAAAAAGATAGTTTTACTTTGTGAGCTTTTGTTATACACAACCTTGTCATGTTTTATCATCATTCAAAAAAAAACTGACAAAAAAAATTTATGTCAATTTAAAAAATTGTAGTTGTTAGACAACAAACAACTTACCTATGTTATTAACATATTGCCAGTACAACATTAAGAGGGAACCCAGGTTTGGCTTGAGGGCCAAAACAATAAAAAGAAGATAAAAACATACATCATCCAAATATTTTAACTTTGTAGAGAAAATTCAAATTTGCCTCCAGTGGATTCAACAAAGAGAATGCAAAATCTTAAAATAATTACCCAAATGAAAACTATGTTTCTACTCACTATAACCATTAGGTTTTCCATTTGTTTTACATACAATATAATTCTGGAAAAAATTGCTCATTTAATGAATTGTATTCTCTAATAAATGATATTAAGATACATATCAGTTCACTATATATAAATCACTCTGCAAATCTAAAACAAAATGATGGTAAATAACTTTCAAGTGCACATGGTTTCCACTATTCACAAAATGTATAAAACTATCACAGCAGGAATACCACTGACAATCCCCAAAATTATTCTTTTGAATTTCTACCATCTTATAAACTAGAGAGAAAACTTCTGTCTGTATTTCTCTAAGTTATCAATACTAATTTTAAAATTTTAACTAATGAGATAAGGTCTTGAACATATTTACCTGAATGCCATATATAAATTTCAATAGCTGTTTTCACTATATTTTGACACTATTCCTTAAAGCACTCCCTTGAAATTAGCAAATCATACAGCCTTGTTTTTCCTTCAAAGAGTTTAGTTCCAAAACCCAGTCATGGTACAAACATTTTCTGCAAGTGATTTTCATAATGAGTATAAGCTTTGCATGAAATCAGAATGTCACACACGACATATGTATTTTACTAAGAGCGAGCTCATTAAGATGATACACCTCACTTCCAGAAAAACCTCGCCTCGCTTCCAGGAAAAAAAAATATACAGCAGTCAAAACATCAACAATGTCTATGTGAGGAGTAAACAGCAATAGGACTTTCCAAACGACAAAAATCAAATATTCAGCAACCTGTTGCAAGTTAAAGTTCTGTGAAGAAATAACTGCTTATTTCTTATTTCTGTCTTATTTCTTATGAAGAGGCTTTTGTTTTCCTGCCCAGTCTTACCAATAAAATACTGTAACAATGATGAAAAATGCGTAGTTGAAAATTCCAAATCCTGCCCAGACTTGCAAAATGAGTTTTCAAGACTAAATATGTGTCATTGTACCTGGGCACAGGCCCAGAACCTAATTTATGAGGAACTTTTTTGTCTGTATTCTTAGCTGGCCTCTAGTTTATAAAAGGTCTTTAGCTCTAGTCAATTTTTTAAAAATCACACAATTTGACTAACCAAGAAGTATTATGTATGCTGATGAAAAAACTTTGTGTGCTGTGTGTGCCCATGATTAATGAGGGTGGAACAAGAACTCTGATATTTCACCTCAAAAGTAATATTTACACCTGTGCTCAGCCTTATCAGCCACAAAACGATAAAAGAAGAACAAGATTTCTCCGGTATGTCAGTGACAAACACACCAGCCGCCTCCAGAACCACACCACTCCATAAGACAGCAGGTCACAATTATTAATGTCAGTGTAATCTAGAGAGCGCCAATACAGGTAGGAAAATCTTGAGATAAACCCTGTCATTTCTGTGTAACCAGGAAGCATCATTTTTTTTCACAGAGAAAGGACACTGTGAATTTAACTTAAAAGTAAACAGAATTTCTCATACCAATAAAAGGCTGATGGCCCTTTTGTGAAATAGCCCAATTACAAAACAAGGCAATATAGTATCAGATAAAATTCTACTCTCTAGAATATCAAAATGAACCCCCATGCAGGAATCGTCTCAATATCCAAGGATCATTCCAAAGGCAAATAAAACATTGGGCTTCACGGTAAGTGCTGCATTTTTATATATTAAATGACTTCTGATTTGACTCTACATCTCCTTATTACTTCCCTTTCTAAGAAATTTTACCTTTAAAGTCATCTCTGTACCCAACATGGGGCTCAAACTCACGACCCAGAGATCAAGAGCCACAGCCTCCACGGCCTGAGCCAGCCAGCCCACCCCCATTACTTTTCTTGGTAATTTTTGTTTTTACTTTTTGATTTGTTTGGGTTCTTCTGAATAGAAAGGAAGATCATTAGTATCAGAACTCCAATTCCACAAACTCCTTTCTGCAGTCCCACCGTGGCTCACATCTACAGCCCCTGGACTTTAATTCCTTTTCCCTTGGCTTCTACAAAATCAAAAATAATAAGGCTTCTTCACCTTCATCAGTTTGAAAATACAAACACTGAAACAACTCAGAACAGATCTCTGTATTTTTATCAGTTTTTTGTTTTTTCCAAGTTTTTATTTAAATTCTAATTACTGAACATAGTGTGACACTGGTTTCAGAGGTAGAATTCAGTGATTCATCCCTCGCATACAACACCCAGGGCTCATCACAACAAGCGCCCTCCCTAATGCCCATCACCCATCTAGCCCATCACCCAATCACCCATCTAGCCCATCACCCATCTAAGCCCACCATCACCCATCTAGCCCATCACCCAATCACCCATCTAGCCCACCATCACCCATCTAGCCCATCACCCATCTAGCCCATCACCTGCCCACCTGCCTCCAACTGCCCTCAGTCTGTTCTCTATCATTAAGTCTCTTATGACTTCTCTCTCTCTCTCTCTTTCTCTTTCCCTTCGACTATGTTCATCCGTTTCATTTTCTAAATTCCACATGTGAGTGAAATCATCTTTCTTTGGTTTTAATACAGGAAACATTGTGATGAACATCCTTACAAATACAAATGAAAGGAGGGCACTAGAACTACCAAGTGAACCTTCAAGAAATGTTAGATTACAAATACCCTGACATGAGCTGACTTGCGGTCTCTCTTCAGTTCCAAAGGCACATCCTCAGCTACCCATCAAAATCCACCACACCCGCGTCTTAGCATTGACAAAGTTGTAGAATAGAGCTGCTGGAGAAAGAGAGGAGATGGAATTCTCTTTTTATAATCTCACCTCTGCTTTCTTTTGAAAAGCTGAAAAATATCAAAGCTAAGCTATTTTTCCTGCTGGCACCCTAAGAGCAATTATCTTGTCTTCCACCTGCCTCCTTGGGATAGGTCTTACAATAGTTCAGCAAGGGGCTCATATATCATGCCAGTCAAATTATCAGATGAGTTCACTTTCTGTTAGAATATAGAATAGAAAAATTCAGACTTCGAGTATTATTCAAAAAATTTAATTAAGAGGATTTTTCCTGCACCAAGTTAAATGTTCTCTTTGACTCTGTGTAAAGGATTTCCGATATTTTCTACTACTCCACCGTTGTTAAGAATCACTAGAAAACGTCAATCTGCACTCTGCATGATGGCACCCATCAGAAATATTGATGATCATAAGCAATCACTTAAAAATAGAAATGTTGAATTCCAATGCATTGAACGTATCAGTGTTACCAGCGTCAAGGCCCATGCACCTACAAGGATGCTACTCAGAAACCATGCACCTGAATGTCACTAATTTTCTTTTAAAAGTTTTAAAATTCTCTTGGGTAGGGACATCACAAAGCATGTACTCTCTGGAAATGAACAAAGCCACCTTGAAAACCTCAATCACAGAAGAAACTGTGATTCTGTATCACAATTTCCACAAAGAGGATTAGCTTATGCAACTATGGAAACCACCAATAAATGGCCTTTGGGCTCCATACTGATCACCCAGACTCCGGGCTGACTTCTCTCTTACTGCTCCAAGGCAGGCTGCTAACATTTTTAGTTGAACTCAGACCATAACAGAAAAATCCCTAATGGCACAGCTGCAGCAAAGGATCAAGACAAAGATTCCTTTAAAGGCTTGTGTTGTTTATTTTCTGGAAATCACTGCTCTGGTGTGATGAGCAAGGGAAACAGGGACAGCATTGAATCCTTTATTCTATACACACCAGGCACATTACCAACATTAAGAACATGCTGAACTATAGTTTTCCCAGGGCTAAAACTACCTCCTGGATAGATAGCCACCTGCAGAAGCTACATGGCCTAGAAGTTCACCCAAATTGTATTTTAAGAGCAAGGACAACTTCCAGGGGAACGTGAACAAGACAAGAAATGCCTTAAACTGCATAATCATACTAGCTAACATGTGTTGAGTAGTTCCTAGGTGCCAGGTAAATGTAAAAAAGTTCCTTGCTTACATTGAGTCCAAGTACTTGTTTCTTAAACTTGAAAAAAAGAGAAATAGTAATATATCGCCATTCATGTACTCATTTGCCACCCTCGGAAGTTGGAATTTTAGTTCTTTTACATGATAAGAACACCACCATAGTGGCGATGCACACTGCACCGGATCCTAAGTGCCAGGCCGTTGCACTCCTCCTCGACATTGTAAAGATTTGCTACCACACTTTAAGAACAACTTTATGTGGATTAAGTATCATGCTTGTCATGGCCAACACACATATGTAGAGCTCCTTTTAATACTTATAATGTTGTAAGGTATCCTGGCTTCAGGTAGACATGCATATACTTGCTTGCTAGTCTTGGGCGTAATACTCATTCGTTCCTTCATTCATTCTTTCATGAGCCATCGGAGACCAGCTCTCAGCATGGAACTGGAGGAAGTTCCAAAGATAGAAGCCAGCTTCCTTTTTAATATATTTATTGCTTATGCTGCTTTATTTTTAGAACATTATTAGGGGATTTGAGTTTAAAAGGTGTATTGAATGATGTGTAATAATAGCAATGGACTGAGGAGACTTTCTTAATCTCTAACACTGATGCAACTGGCAGCTTCTTTAAGCCAACCTCCAAGGATATAATTCTTGATCGAAGGACAAGAAAAATTTTTGTGTGTGCATATGAGAGACAGAAAGAGATTATGCTAAAAACTCATCAAATATTGAAAAATAGGCTTTAAAATATACCATCCAGAAGCAACAACCATAAAAGCAAATATAGTCAACCATCTGATCTTTCCCTCAGTTAAAATGACATCCAAAGATTTTTGGTGGCACCTCTTTGTCTAGGGAGGTTATGTTGAGGATGTTCTTATTCTTCTCAGAAATCCCTTAGACCTTATGATCTCTCCCACCAGAACAGCACAGAGGATAGAAGGGCTAAAACAAACAAATGCAAAATACCGCTTTTGATACCAGAAGTGCTACATCCCATTTATAGTATTATGGAAAACAAAAACAAGCAACGCAGATCAGTGGACAGAAGTAACCCAAAAAAAGAGACTGGGATCTGAAAAAAAAAAAAAAAACTAATACTCCAAATATCTCACCCTAAACACTTCTGCCCGAAAATTTTGCTATTAGTCTAGTATTTTTCCCTTCTGCGTCCTAAACATCTTTCCTAGTTTGTCTTCTTCCATTTAGTCTTCACATCAGCCCTCTGAACTAGGCATCACTACATCTATCAGAAAACTTCACATTCAGAAAAGGCAACTTATGTAGTGAGTGACACGGCCAGGACGTGACTTTAGGTCTGTTTAACTCCAACATCTATGTTAGTGCCTCCCTATTTCTTACAATTTGCTAGATGCATTTCTGCCTACACCATAGGTATGCAGTACATTTTCAGTTTTCTTCCTCTATGAAGCAACAGGTTGGGTTCAGGGGGCACTGAGATCTCCCTATGCTGTGACTCCCCAGACAAGAGTGAATCCTTCCACAGAATAGTAACAGCGCATGGACACATCCTGGGAAGATGAACCAGGCCTCACACCTGCACACCGCTGAAGCAAGGTAGACCTCTGGCTTGACAGGACTCTCTGTCTTGACAGGTCTAAGATAAAAACCGTCTTAACGGGTGTGTGCTGCATCAGAGGCTGGGCTAGTGCAAATTTGCTTTCATTTGGTTGACTTGGCCAGCAGAGCACTTGGTAGGAACATCTGTCTTCCATTAAATGTATGATTATTGATGGATGCAACAGTGATTTAAATTTACATACTGTTATCCCTTTACTTTCCAGAGTGTACACACACACACACACACACACACACACACACACACACACATAGTTTGGCAAAGCCAAGATGAGTTTTAGACTTCTGAGTCCAGGCAGGATATAGACCACCAGGCACCACAACACTCCAGCCTACAGGACAGCAGAGGCAGAGAGGTTTTCCAGCATATGTCACTTTTTTGCCTTGCAAAATTTCCCGTACTCAATCCTGAAACTGAAGGATTCATTCAAAAGGAAGGATTTTTTTAAACCTCCCAAATTCTAGCTTTTAATGCCATTTGTTTAGAGAGTCGTCTGTCTTCCCAGCTAATTCTTAATTCATGGCGATCAATTTGTTAATTTGGGAGCATTTTCAGTAAGACAGTATACTTGTCAAAACTTTTTTTTTCTAACAAATCCATAGATATTGAGCACTCTGAAAATAAGAAATTCCATTTCTCTCCTTTTTGAAGCTACATCCTTCAATCATCAATTTATTTTCACAACAAACAGCATTCAGCAAGCCTGTATATGCAATATTCACATCAAATACAACCAGAATCGTTTCTCTATGTGATTTTTAAATATTTAACAGCTACAGGAAATTTGTCACACATAAAAGATGGACATGTGTTATATTTTCAGATGCCAAGCACTGCACCAAGAATACACTCGCTTGCTAGTCTTGTTCCTGTTCACTGTTATTAAATGAAGTGTTTAGTAATAACAACAAATACTGCTTGAGTACTTACTATATACCAGACACAAATACACTATTTTTTTTTAATTAACTTTTATTGGTGTTCAATTTACCAACATACAGAAAAACACCCAGTGCTCATCCCGTCAAGTGTCCACCTCAGTGCCCGTCACCCATTCCCCTCCAACACCCGCCCTCCTCCCCTTCCACCACCCCTAGTTCGTTTCCCCGAGTTAGGAGTCTTTATGTTCTGTCTCCCTTCCTGATATTTCCCAACATTTATTTTCCCTTCCTTTATATTCCCTTTCACCAAATACACTATTTACATGGTTTTATTTAATATGCAAAGCACTTGACATGCTAGGCATTCTATTAAAAGAGAAATTAGGAAAAAGCAGTGTCCCTCATAGTGGACAGGCTGGCTATCCATGAAAATAAGTTGTTTTTCTGACAGCAGTGAAGTTCTAGGTAGGATATGAAAGCCAAGCTAGACATGAGCTAAGCCCAGGCCTCCCTGCTCTCCAAGCTCTTGCCAGTGGAATACGGGCAGAAGCAATGTGGGCAAATTCCACCTCACTTGCTTCAGTAGAAATCAGTGGACCCAGATTAGTTGCTCTCCCCATTCTCATAGCTATAGTAGCCATTTCCAACTCTGTTCCCATTGACTGTAAGGAGCAGAGCTGCCAGCCAGATGCAAACATTGAATTTAGGGACTATTATTTAACCATTATTTTAATGGCCATTTATTGCAACAGGTTAGCCTACTCTAATAAACTATACACACATGTATGTCTGTAATACACACTCACATCCGTGTGTGTGTGTGTGTGTGTGTGTGTGTTTAGTCAGTAACCAATAGGAGCTTTTGTCTTTACTTCTGCAGGATTATTAACCCATTAAGTTCTTTAAGACCAAGTACAGAGCAAAACATCAAAAACACCACATGAGCTACAAATGAAACTATTGCTTTCTGATTATTATATTGCTAATGGTAACTCACATTTTAATTGTATGGCTAGGAACTTAAATTTTATGATTTTAAAACATTTTGAAAAACATTCTCACTTGATCCTCATTATAGTCATTTTATTGTTGCCAAACTAAAATTCAGAATAGTTAAGTGATGCCAAACAGTAACCACTATCAACTGGCAGAGGAGGTACTAAACCAAAATCTGGGCTTTTAAGACTACATTGTATCACCTCTTTGCAACCATCCCTCTAATGTTTGACTTGGTAAACTCTATCAATTATTAAAAATTAGCTAAGATCAGACTTTTCTACTTCTATATATTTGAGCATGTCTAGTATATTCTTTATTCTGAAAACTCCAAAAGATCTATGTGGAAAAACAGGAAAAGAAAAATGAAGAATTTTAAAGTTTGGAGTCTCTTAGGAGAAAGCCTCCAAATTATCTTTAGGTTTTGTTAGCAGGTAACTCAGTGAGATTTAAGGCATTAGAAATAGAAATTGATTTTTTTAAAAAAAAATAAGTATTTCCAGTGCAAAATCTGTATAACTTTTTCAAAAATCACTCTTCTGTCCTGGATGTCAGCAAAGTCTTATTATTGACATGACAGCTGGGATACTTTTTTTTTTTTTTCCTTCTTCCTAAGCTTTCCAGGTATCTCCCTCAGTAAAATCTAATATTCTCCTCTTGCTAAGGTTAGACACCACACATAAGTCTGTGGATACTGGCCAGGAACTTTCCCAATCCCTCACCCAATTTTGTATCCTATTTAAACAGTACTTCCCCTACTCCCTAGAAGAAGGTAATCAAACAAGAACTTCCACCAATTCTTTTTTCCAGGGAATAGCCAGCAGTTCTACTGTTATACAACACACAAGGCAGAAGGGATAGAGATAGAAGTCATTTTGTGTCCCCAGAAGTATCCTCATGGGCTAACATTCATATAAGACCACTTTTTTTTTTAAGGCTTTCAGGATGGAAATAGCTGTTCAGGGCAGCCTCAGAGTCAGTGGGTAGGGGAACCATGACACAAAACTGAAATGTAAAGAGGAGACAGGAACTTGAAAGTGGAATTCTGATAGAAATAAAACCTCAATGAATTTTAGATTCCTCTGGTACATAGATTAGGTGATTAATTTTCTGAGATATTTAATATAATTGAAAATAATGCATTCTCTTCAGATTCTAAATAATTATTTATGGATCCATCAACCATAAGAGGAATTATTCAACACTAAATAAATTATTAAATCTATTAATTACTAACCTAGAAAATTATTGTTGACTGATTTGGTCTCTCCTTAAAACTAACATTTTAAAGACACTTCTTTTAATAAATTTGACACCAGTGATTCCAGATGCTGTGAAATATATGAATATGGTTTAATGAGATGTTTTTATTCTGTGTTCTGTTTTCATTAATTGACAAAGAAATATTCACTGATGGTTTGGCTCCAAGTCACTATATAAGCTATCTTATACATAAAAGTAAATTAAAAATTAAAGTTCCTTCTTAAATTAGCAAGTAATGATTGTTTAATTACAAAAGAGGAAATGCTTGGTAACTTCTTTCTGGATTGTTACAAGGAAAGTAATATTGTTGGTAAAGAAATGAGGACCAGCATTGAATGTGGCTGGTTTCCGAGAAGAAATTTATTTTAGTGACTGGATCATTAAATCCCTCTAAAGCTATGCAACAGGTATTACAAAGCATGGAAAATATTTATGAAGATATGAAACCTGGTTTCTCCCTTAACTGCTAGGATATCACTTGGTTCCAATTCTCTTCCAAATTCCCACAACTTATCAATATTATCCAGTATTGCCTGTCTGTCCCCAGAGCTTTTTCTTATGCCACATACTCCCCCAAGATGATCTCATCCACATTTATGAATTCAACTGGCACCAATGTGCTGATTGTCAAAATCTACATCTTCAACACCAATGTCATTCTAAGTTTCCAGTCCATATTTTAAAATATCTACTTCTGTATCACAGGGATCTCAAAATTATCTCATGTCATAGATTTCTTCTCTCTATTCCCTGTCCCACAGGCAAATTATCTGTTAGCTCTCCTACAGTTCCTCCCTCCATAAATGGATTCAGTTTTCTCCTTCGGTGGTTGTTGGTCAGTAGTCCTCTAGGTACATCCATGAGTATCCGTGGCCTTCATATTGCCAGAACAATGCCATGCTTCACAGGAAAGAGAAAAACACAAAAAATCCTTCACTCTAGTTCACTTTGGCCCTCAGAGATCCATGCAGCCCAGCTCCTGTGCATATTTCATAACTTTTTCTTAAAAACAATTCAAATTCTAACTACAGCCTCTCTCTGTGTAGGGTCATATGTAGCTCATGGAGTCAGAATGTATTCCCAATGCCCTGTCTTCATCTGCAGATGCCCCTGACTCCACCCTCAGTTCTCCAGGAACCATACACCAACATCTGTTTGGCAAGCCCCTTTCCTTCAAATAAGTCTGCAAACAGAAGTCTAGGCAAATCACTGGCTTCATGCACCCATATACATCTGAATCTGTTTAGCCTCAATTCTCTCTCTCTCTCTCTCTCTCTCTCTCTCACACACACACACACACACACACACACACACACACACACAAACACACACACACACTTGCAAACTCAGTCTGCATTTCTTATCACTGCCACTCACCATCATTGCTGTCACAGGGCAGGTGGTACATTGACATAAGAAAAAAGAGCATGAATCTAAAATGTAGAAGTGTGCTTGTTGGCCATGTCTATGTCTTCCTCTGTGAGATTTCTCTTCATGTCTTTTGCCCATTTCATGATTGGATTGTTTGTTTCTTTGCTGTTGAGTTTAATAAGTTCTTTATAGATCTTGGAAACTAGCCCTTTATCTGATACGTCATTTGCAAATATTTTCTCCCATTCTGTAGGTTGTCTTTTAGTTTTGTTGACTGTATCCTTTGCTGTGCAAAAGCTTCTTATCTTGATGAAGTCCCAATGGTTCATTTTTGCTTTTGTTTCCTTTGCCTTCGTTGGATGTATCTTGCAAGAAGTTACTGTGAACAAATTCAAAAAGGGTGTTGCCTGTGTTCTCCTCTAGGATTTTGAGGGATTCTTGTCTCACATTTAGATCTTTCATCCATTTTGAGTTTATCTTTGTGTATGATGAAAGAGAGTGGTCTAGTTTCATTCTTCTGCATGTGGATGTCCAATTTTCCCAGCATTTATTGAAGAGACTGTCTTTCTTCCAATGGATAGTCTTTCCTCCTTTGTCGAATATTAGTTGACCATAAAGTTGAGGGTCCACTTCTGGGTTCTCTATTCTGTTCCATTGATCTATGTGTCTGTTTTTGTGCCAGTACCACACTGTCTTGATGACCACAGCTTTGTAGTACAACCTGAAATCTGGCATTGTGATGCCCCCAGCTATGTTTTTTTTTTAAATTCCCCTAGCTATTCGGGGTCTTTTCTGATTCCACACAAATCTTAAAATAATTTGTTCTAACTCTATGAAGAAAGTCCATGGCATTTTGATAGGGATTGCATTAAACGTGTAAACTGCTCTGGGTAACATTGACATTTTCACAATATTAATTCTGCCAATCCATGAGCATAGAATATATGTCCACAATAGCCAAACTGTGAAAGGAGCCTCGGTGTCCATCGAAAGATCAATGGATAAAGAAGATGTGGTCTATGTATACAATGGAATATTACTCAGCCATTAGAAATGACAAATACCCACCATTTGCTTCAACATGGATGGAACTGGAAGGTATTATGCTGAGGGAAGTAAGTCAATGGGAGAAGGACAAACATTATATGGTCTCATTCATTTGGGGAATATAAATAATAGTGAAAGGGAATAGAGGGGAAGGGAGAAGAAATGGGTAGGAAATATCAGAAAGGGAGACAAAACATGGAAGACTCCTAACTGGGAAACGAACTAGGGGTGGTGGAAGGGGAGGAGGGCGGGGGGTGGGGGTGACTGGGTGGCGGGCACTGAGGGGGGCACTTGACGGGATGAGCACTGGGTGTTATTCTGTATGTTAGCAAATTGAACACCAATAAAAGATAAATTTATTAAAAATAAAATAAAATGTAGAAGTGTATTAAAATGTACTTTATCAACTACTTTCAAGTTACTTAATATTTCTGATAGATCTCAGGGTTTGGAGTCATCAGTGTGACTTGAGAAAGGTTTAACAACATGTTGTCACTGAACCCATGATCCCGGTAGTTCTGTCTAAAATAATTCAGGATATTCAAGTTAATCTGGTTCAACTTACTCAGTTTTTTCAGGAGCTGCTCACAGAAAGTAAATCAAATAGCACACTAATGGCAAAGCCAATCCCTAATTCTCCCTGAATTAATTTTCTACTGCCACATTGCAAATTAGCACAAATTTGGCAGCTTAAAAGACGACCGATTTATTAACTCATAGTTCTACAGGTCAGAAGTCCAAGAAAAAGATACTGGCTTCATTGCTCAGGTCTCGTAGGCTAAAATCACAATGTCAACCAGGAAACATTCTCATCTGGAGTTCAGCTCCTCTTCCAGGACAAAGTAATTATGGTAGGATTCAGTTCCTTGCAGTTGTACGACTGTGGTCCCTACTCCCTGTGGACTATCAGCTGAGGAGTGCTTTCAGCTCCTAAAAGGTAGCCACAACTCCCCATCATATGGCCCTCTCTATCTGCAGAGCAAGCAACAGGGATTGTCCCTTGTGTCAAAAGAAACTCCCATTCATCCTGAATCTCATTTTCCAGGGAGAGTACAGTCCCTTTTAAAGATGCACCTGATGAGGCTGGGCTCACCAAGGATAATCTCACTTCTTAAAGCCCCATTACAGTCATAGGTCAGACCCATATTCAAAGAGAAGAAATTATGTAAGGATGTATGCCAGAGGGCAGCAATCTTGTGGGCCATGTTAAAATTCTGCTAATTATAATTTTTTCTACCACATAATCATGCCCTGGACTGCATTACCCCCTGATGAGAGAGAAGAAGGACAAATAGAAGAAGGGACAACAGACATAGGGGGAAGAATGTGTAATACTATTATGGCTTCTTTGATTCACCACATATACAAACTTTACAAAATTCTAAAATCTGTACATTATTCACTGTGGATCTATTAAATCTCTGAATTGCGGGGATCCCTGGGTGGCTCAGTGGTTCAGCGCCTGCCTTCGGCCCAGGGCGTGATCCTGGAGACCTGGGATCGAGTCCCACGTCGGGCTCCCACCACGGAGCCTGCTTCTCCCTCTGCCTGTGTCTCTGCCTCTCTCTCTCTCTCTCTGTGTCTATCATGAATAAATAAATAAATTCTTTAAGAAAAAAACTCTGAATTTCTTTGGACTTCAGTTTCATAATTTATAAAAACAATTATTCACCTTTTGTATTACCACACATTCATACATATTTGTATTAAAAAATTCATAAGGTTATGGAAAAGGAAAGATTATTTCAACTTAACTTCATGTTAATGCCATCTAGAGTAGTCTATGCAACCAGTTCACAAAAAGGCAACCTCCTCAGCCTTTGATAAATGGTCTATTTTTTCTTAGCATAAAACCTCCTCCTTACTTCTATCTGTAGAATTATAGTATCTTTGCAATCCTTTTAACTCTTAATCATTCTAAATTTTCAAGTTACCTTCACAATTATTATGTTAATTTTATAATTTTAAAAAATCCATGTAAAAATAGGTAAAGCATGTGTTACTTTTCTCATTTCACAGGTGGGGAAAGAAAAAAGACCAAAATCTGAGTCTGAGGAAAGGGTTTAATGATTTTTTCCTTAGCAAGTTAGGAACGGAACCAAGAACAGATTCCAATTTTCTTCTCATTTGGCCCGAGGCACTTCCTCTTCCACTGTTGCTCCCTGTCATCTTTATTAATAAGCAACTGGGTTTTATTTTTTTAACTGTACAAACACCACATCTTGTTTTTCTTGCTTTGTACAGGGCATAGCACATAGTCAGTATTTGTTCATGCAATCAACACCGAGCACTGCTATGTGACAAATATGGCTGGGGTGCTGGGGCTGCCTCTACACCAGACACAGCCCTGCTTTTATAAAGCTTATCAACCTCAGAAATTACTTCCAAGGAGAGTGATTTTGGACTCAGTCTTTTGGTGGGGCTATGAAGTCAGGCAAAGACAGAAGTTACATCCTGTATTGAAATAATGACTAGTCATCAACTCATCAGAGTGGAACATTTCAATTGAATTCTAAAGAATATTCATTATGATTTTTAAAACATAGTCTCTCAGAATAACTTGCATCATTTGGTCACTCACTGAAAAGAAGAGTTAACCTATAACAGGAACTATGGATCCATCATGTTCTATAGTAATTTTTTTCCAAGTAATCCTTGCAACAACCCTTTGAGAGTAAGTGCTATTATTTTCATTTTACAGATGAGGAAACTAAAAAGAAACCTGCCCAAACTCATACTCAATAGACCCAAAGCTCTTAACCAGTAGATTCTGTTGCCTCAATAATTTTTTTTTAGTTTCTTCTAAGTTTGAAGCACTGAAAATTTATTATGTTATCTTTTTCTTTTGCTAACTGAAATTATAAGCCAAAGCAGCAATCTCATATGATACGAACCAGTTATGATCTGATAGGACAAGGATAGGTCTGATCTGAATCAGCTCTTTGAGGAGACACTACACCGGTTCAGGTTCTCCAACTTTCACTGTGGTAGTGACCTCTTCCTCCTCTAACCCTCTTGTTATCAGGTGAGAGTTTTCATTTGTAAAGGAGTTTCAGGAAGTAGAAAAATGCTTACTGGACCCAAAGTCCAATGGAACATTTCTCTGGGGTATGTGCCAAATATAGCAGGTGTTATCTTTTGAATTACCTCTAAATTTTAATAACCCTCTCCCTACCATCAAAGCAAACAAAATGAAATATGGCTGGTTTTTGTTTATCTGAGGCTAACCAGTATTTTTATAGCTCCAAATCCAAACCACATTTGACTAACAAAGACTTGAACATCATTTACAAATAAAACTGTACTCTGTCACTAAGAACTTTCGTTTGTCTCCCAAATTTTTAGCATGAGAGAGAAATAGCTCTTAAGTGTTTAAATATTATTTTTATTAGCAATGGCCAGATAAGGAGAAACTAGTGTAGGAGCTTCTTTAGCGTACTAGAGTCTGAACACATTACCTGCCATTAAAAGATCTGGAAGATTATGTTAATAGCCTTAGAAGTTATGTGACTTTTTTTATCATCTAATTTAAATTCTCCCCACACTGCTGTTACTTGGAGAATATTTTTATTCTCATTGTGTGTGTGCTTGAGTGTGTGTGTTTCTAAAGATACATTCAAAAGGAAATGCATCAGTATTCCCAGGGTGTTTTTAAACTGAACTCCAAATTCAAGAGATTTATGGCTTAAGTATGAGTACACAGTACATTTTCAAAAAAAGCCAACCTTTCATCAAAATCTGTACTAGGTATGCAAAGAGACAAAATCATCTGGCAACCGCACTACATGTTTCCCATATTTTCTTTACTGATTTTATTCCTTTTCCTCCTACAGTTTTCAAATCCAAGTGTACAGGAAAGCTTTTTGAGAGCACAAAACCACTTCCCAATTATATGCTTAATACTTAAATACCTAATAGCTTACCTAATACTTGTTTAAATAATGAAACCAATTATGACAATCCTTAGCATTTTGCCATATGCTCTTCTCTAATTATAATAGTACAGCACAAAGGTAGAGACTTAGTACAAATGATGCTTAACCAAGTAGTACACAGTTATAGTCACAAGAAGTGGGAAATGTCTCTTGGTATATTTACCAATGCACAGTTGAAAATGTTTGCCAAAATCTGAGAGCAATGTTTGGACATGAGTCTGCAAGAATTTTTATGAGAGGAGAAATTCTGCTCCCCTAAAAAGGGAAAATAGAATAGTCAAAGGCAAGTTCTCCCTCCAGTGGTTTATTTATTTCTGCTAACATTTTCCTTTCCAAGTAGCAGGCCTCATGTTTTAATCATCATAAACACCCATGTCTAGCAGTAAATACTGGACAAAGAATTAATAGAAATAGTAGACACTTATGTGAATGATAGAAGCCTTGAGTAACACTCTAAAACCCACCTGGAGAATTTATTTTGTTTTCTTTTACTCATAATCAATAGAGTTAAAAAATAAAACTTATGGTTTCGAAAAAATCAGTGAGAAAATTTATAGCAAGATATGTTGACATCAGTTAAAACATTTCAGGCTCTCTTGATACAGCTGTTGCTTCCCCACGCCACATGAGCCAGAAAGTATACTCAAAATTCAGGTGTTTTGGTAATTTGAATTAAAGGAATATCCAAGTCTCTTTCTTTCCTCAAAAGAAGAAAAAAATAAGCCTCTTTGAGGTAACCCAAAAGCCACTGTATCCATCACAAACAACCTCAAACTTTAGGATCCATGAATTTAGGGAATTCATCAGTTGCTACTCCCACTAAGAATCAAACAATCCAGTTGTTGACCTTAGCAGACCCCTCTCTCTCATTAGGCTTTTCCAACACAATGCTTCTTCACTATCTATTCAGGCCCTCATCTTCCACCTCCGCAGCTAACCAGAGGGCTTACCCCACCTCAGAGAGATGAGGCTGTTACCCACTGTCCCAGCCTATCCATCCCTAGAATCCATCCTTGAGGCCCTCCAACCTCTATCATCAGTATTGATATTGTCTTCCTTTCATCAGACCTCCCAACTCTATCAGCAGATTCTTACACAAAGAGTTAAGAAGATTTTCTTGAAGAGGAAGGATGGTGAAGAGTCTCCTCTACCCTCCAATCAATTAATAAAAGCAATACTGAGGTTTTCAAGCCTATTTTCTCAATTATTATCCATATAACATGCTAAGAATCATAAATAAGACTGTATTTTCCCAGATAAAATAAACTAGACAAAGTTAAAGTGTCTTAACATGAAACTTACATGAAGCTTAAGGCATCTAAAAAGAAAATCTGGTTTTGGGCACCTGGGTGGCTCAGTCTATTAAGCATCTGCCTTCAGCTCAGGTCATGATCCCAGGGCCCTGGGATCTAGCTGTCTCAGGCTCTCTGCTCAGAATGGAATCTACTTCTCCCTCTCCTTCGGCCCATCCCTCCTCATGCTCTCTCTCTCACAAACTCTCTCAAATAAATAAGGAAAATCTTTTTTAAATATTCTTTTAAAAGATCTGTTCAGAAGTTCTTTGCCCCCATTGCTTCTTCAGAAGAGGACATTTTCAATGTCACATTTGTTATGTTACATCAACTTATACTATTTACATTTTTTCTCACTCTTAGTAGATGGAGATAAATTAATCTGATTATACTTTCAGGAATATAACTTCTAGGCTAAATGGTCAAAGAAACAAGAGCTAGAAAAAAGCCAACCTAGAAGGTGACTAATACAAATTATTTTTTTAAGATTTTATTTATTTATTCATGAAAGACACAGACAGAGAGAGGCAGAGACACAGGCAGAGGGAGAAGCAGGCTCCCTGCAGAGAGTCCAACATGGGACTTGATCCCAGGACCCCAGGATCACAACCTACACCAAGGCAGATACTCAATCACTGAACCACCCAGGTGCCCCCAACTAATACAAATTAATAAGCTCTCATGTTGGCACAAGACTCTATGATTATGAGAAGTAAATATTTATTTGCCTCAAATTTCATTTGAATAGCTCCTTTTGTTTGTCCATTCATTCCATATTTTATTACGTGCCAAGTCCTAATGGAAGGATTGGGGATACAATGTAGAAGAAAACAAACACAATGCATGATCTTATTGAGCTTATATTAGAATTACAGAAATAAAAAAAAGAACAGGTATGATATATCATATACAAAAATCAACTTTAAATGAATCAAAGGTCTAAAAAGAGCTAAAATTTAAAAACTCTTTGAAGAAAACATAGGGAGAAAGCTTCTTAACACTAGATTTCACAATTATTTCTTGGATATAACATCAAAAGCACATCCAACAAAAAAATAATAGATAATTTGGACTTCCAAATTAAAAACTTTTGCACAACAAAGGATTATAAAGGCAACTCAGAAAAGAAGAAAATATTTGCAGACTATATATAAGTATCCATAATATATAAAGAACTCTTAACAATAATAATACACTGATATTTAAAATGAGCAAAGGACTTGAGTAGATACATATTTTTTAATTTTTCTTTTTTAGAGAGAGAAAGTGCATGAGGGACAGAGGGAAAGAGAATCTCAAGCAGGCTCCACACCTAGCTGAGAGCCCAACAAAGGACTCTATCTCACGACCCTGAGATCATGACCTGAGCCAAAATCCACAGTCAGATGTTTAACCAACTGATCCACCCAGGTGCTCCTTGAATAGATATTTTTCCAAAAAAGATACACAAATGGACAACAAACACATGAAAAGATGTTCAACATCACGAATCATCAGCAAAATGCACATTAAAACAAAGATAGTATTTCACATTTATTACAATGACTACTATTTTAAAAAAAGAAAAACTTACACAGAAAGTAAGTGGGGTGAGGGTATGGGGAAATTAAAACCCTATTTACTGCTGGTTGGAAAGGTACTGCCACAATGAACAGCAGTATGGTGGTCCCTGAAAAACTTAAATACAGAACTGCCACATAATCCAGAAATCCACTTCTGAGTACATACCCGAAAGATTTGAAAGCAGGGTCTCAAACAGATATTTGTATGCCCATGTTTTTAGAGGTATTATTCACAATAGCCAAAAGGTAAAAGAAACCCAAGTATGTATCCATCAATGAACAAATAAACAAAATGGGGAGTATATGCATACAATGAAACATTATTGAGCCTTAAATAGAAATTCTGACATCTACTACAACACAGATAAACCTTGAAGATGTTATTATGCTAAATGAAATAAGCCGCCTGGACAAATAAGCCCCTGGACAAGGGGTGCTTCAAGATAGAAGGGAAATCTTCTCACTCTTCCTTCTCCATCATGCACATGGTAGCCCCAAAGCTGAGCAAGGCTAAGGACAGGGTTCTCCAACCCCCAGCTGGATTGTGAAATAAGCCCCTCATAAGGCCAAGTACCATATTGTTTCTACTTTCGTGAAAGTACTTTGAGTAGTCAAACTTAGAGAAACAGAAAGTAGATCAGTGGTGCCAGGGTTTGAGGAAAGGAAGGAAGGGGGAGGTATTATTGAATGGGTATGGAATTTCAGTTTGGGAAGATGAAAAAAAGCTGGAGATGACTGCACAACAATGTAAATGTACTTAATGGCTCTGAACTATAGACTCAAAGACAATTAGCATGATAAATTTTAGATTATATATGTGTATATATAAAACCACAATTTTGAAAAAACAGAATAATTTTGGATATTGAGAAGTGCTATAAAGAAACATAACATGAAGGAATGACTGGAGAATGGGTAAAGACAGCATTTGAATGAGCTAGAGTACTCAGAAGAGGTGACATTTTTCTGAGATCTGAATGAAGAGAAAAGTAAGAGCTGGTGGGCAAGAATTTCAGGCAGAGGGAAGAACAAATGCAAAATCCTTGAGGCAGGCATGGACTTTGCATTTGAAGAACCATGCAGACGACCCAGGGATATCAATGTGGGATGAGCTATAAGAGATAGAGAAGCGACCAAAAGTTTGTGGTATCAACATTTCAAAAATGGTCTATTAATAGTATCATTAAATAAGGAAAAAATACAATTAGAACTCCACATTCTGTTTGTTTACTCATGAATCCTTTAGGACTATGATCATTCAACAATACCATATTTCTCTTTTCATCTTAATTTAGTAGATAAATATGCATCTCAAAACTTTAGACCAAAATAAGGCCAAATGAATTAGAAAGTCCAGAAAATAAAGCAAAAATAGAACAATTTCTAGGGCACCTGGGTGGCTTGGGTGATTAAGTGTCTGCCTCTGTCTCAGGTCACGATCCTAAGGTCCTGGAATCAAGCCTACATTGAGCTCCCTACTCAGTGGGGAATCTGCTTCTCCCTCTATCCCTGTGCTCCCTCTAGCTCTTGCTCTCAAGTAAATATTTTTTTAAAGCAATTTCCAGGAAGGAGCAGAATGTAAAGGAGTAGCTCCCATGGTGCCCCCCCTCTCATGGAGAGACAAGGATCACAGAATGGATTTTTGGTCTGGCAAGGCTATAGTGAGATAGGGTTTATTCTTTTTTTTTTTTTTAATTTTTTTTTTAATTTATTTATGATAGTCACAGAGAGAGAGAGAGAGGCAGAGATACAGGCAGAGGGAGAAGCAGGCTCCATGCACCGGGAGCCTGACGTGGGATTCGATCCCGGGTCTCCAGGATCGCGCCCTGGGCCAAAGGCAGGCGCCAAACCGCTGCGCCACCCAGGGATCCCCGAGATGGGGTTTATTCTTGAGCCTGGAGCTGCAATGGGTTTGAAGCACTACCGGAGAAGGAGAGGCTCTCAAGGAACATCCCAGGAAAAAGAGCCCTAAAGAGAGACTGCTTCCTAGAAAATGGCACTGGTGATGGGCTACAAAACTCATTAAAAGTGAGAAAGGCTACAGAAGAATGCTTTTGGAGAAGGGGGACAAAGGCACCAGAATATCTTGCATCTAAATCATTACAAGTGATGGAGAGAGCACTATGTAAAACTAGAGGACACATGTTAGGATGTCTGAAGTTGTCATTTCCTAAGATACTCTCAAGGGGTGCCAGGTTTATTATTATTTTGCACTCTAGAAAAAAATCTAGACTGACATTGCCTGAAGGAACATCTGCTATCTATACATCTCAAGCATTAAAAAAAACGAATTCCTATAAAACAGCATTGCTTTCTTTCCCGTTATCCACAAGAGAATTAGCAGGGGGAAAAAAATCCTCTAAAGTTTTCTTCTTAATTCTCAAGGTCAACAGATTACCTCAGGGACAAAATGGGATTTCAAATCAATCCTGAGATAATGGTTTAACCAAATTAACACCAGAGCTTAGTACTTAAACTATTCCCCTTTATTAATATTTGAAGGCCAGTTGGTTAAGATTAAAACCTCTTACTACACAATAAACCAATGTACTTTTTTTTTTTAAGTATATAATAATCGACTAGGAACTGTCAATGAATGTGACTGGAGTCAAGAAGCAAACAGAAAGATTAGTCGGGTTTCACTTCACCTGCTACCCGTAATTTCCAGGCTATTTTAAGTCTCAGTTTTGTGAACCATCTACATACTATGATTTCCAGTATTACCCTAAGTGAAAGAACCCTAGCAGTGCCCAAGGACTTAAATGCTGATTTTTTAATTTCAGTAATTGGTTTTGTCAGCTGATAGTTTTAGGATGAGCCAAACAGGATATGAAAGAAACGCAGCAGGACTTAACCAGAGTCTAAATTGAGCTGTAACATTAAGCAGGGGAGGGGGGAAGACAATCAATCCCTTTAGGCCAATTGCATCTGTTCTATATTCCTGTTAACCTGACCCAGTCTTTTAAATATATAGGCTTCACAGAATTATCTGAATGATCTTTGAAAAAACCACAGTACTGAAACAAATAATTACTAATGAGTCATTGGAACTGAAGATTAAAGTCCACTACTTCATCAGGTTTTCAAGATCAACGGCCACAGGTAACATATCTGATTAGGCTTTTTGCCTAAGCAAATATCATTTATCTTGCCACTTGCCATTTGCTTTATTCCCTCAACAGAGTTCTTTAATCACAGATAGTTCTACAGATCCATCAAACCTCACTCCTCATTGTATCCTGTATGGTAAATTAAGCTGGATATCATTTAGATGTTATCCTTTATGAGTTAGGTGCTACCTAAATATTATTAATTCTCACAAGACTGCCTGAATATTGTGTTCCACGTAGGTACCTTCAGGCTCTTGAAGTGACTGTTTATTTTACCTAATGTTAGAGTCTCCCCTTGGTTTCAGTTCTCATTCAGATCTTGATTTTTCCAGTGGATAAAATTTCAACATGATTGCAAAATAGTCTCTAACCTCCAGTCCAGTAGAGTTAAACTCTTGGGGAATTTATTCAAGAATTTCAATTAATGGACTGAATTGAAAGCTTTTTCTACAAATAAGTGATGAGCTTTAAGAAATTGGATCCTGAACTAAGTCTCCTGGCAGTCACTTAGACACTCATTATCTAACAGAAAATTTTCAAACTTCACCACAAAGTTATCAAACTCATACTGCAAAATCAAATAGAATTACAAAATATGTCTCTACTTTGGAAAATAGAAGCATAATTTTACAGTTTGAAAACCAGTGAGGTTTCTTAACAAAACAGCTGGCATCACTTTAGGCAACTGCTGATTTAGAAAGAGAAAAGTCTTGCCTCAAGACTGAGGAACTTTTCCTTTGGCAATTGAGTAATAATTGGAAACTGAAATAGTCACCAATCCTAGTGCTAAAGCCTCAAGATCAACTGAAAAACTAGTCTCTATCTCCTTTCCACAATCATTTAACTATTCCCTTTTCTTTCTTGTGGAACATGACAAATATTTCTTTTCCTAAAGAATAGATAATCCCAGGGCACCTGGTGGAGCAGTTGGTTGAGCGTCCAAATCTTGGTTTGGCTCAGGTGATGATCTCAGGGTCATGAGATGGAGCCCCACACACCACTCCGTGCACACCAGAGTCTGCTTGGGATTCTCTCTCCCTCTGCTCCTCCCTGCCTCCTCTAAAATAAATAAAAAAATAAATCTTTAAAAAAAAACAGAACAGAATATCCCAAATGCAACAACCTTCATGTTCCAGGCAAAATATTCCCAGTTAGATCAAGATGAATAAGCAAACTATCTCTTCTTTGGTTGTTTAGTGACTTTCAGAAATCTGCCACTTTTGTTAAAATAGTTCATAAATCCTTCAGAGGATAGCCAGTTTGGGCCCACACTAGATTTCCAATAATTAAGACTTGATAAAGCGGGCAAAGCTGGATTCCTTCCTATGTCCAAACAGATATTTATGCCTATCCTCTATTACTTTGCCACTTTCAGGAAATTTGAACAAAGGATTTGAATACTCACAGACATCATATAGCAAAAGTAACCAAACAGGCATCGTTAAGTACTTATTACATGCCACGCATCTTGCTAGGTAGAGTTACATCCTTTTCTTATCTCAGGTGCCAAGACAAAGACTTGGCTGGAAGCCCCAGTGCAAATCCCACATTTCCATCCACCTTTTCTACAACTATTCCAGCCTGCAATTTTTTTTTCTTTTCTAAGCAACAACAGCATTTATATATATATTTCTCATTTTTTAAGATTTTATTTATTCATGAAAGACACAGACAGAGAGAAAGGCAGAGAAGCAGGCAGAGGGAGAAGCAGGCAGAGGCAGAAGCAGGCTCCATGCAGGAAGCCTGATGTGGGATTTGATCCCGGGACTCCAGGATCATGCCCTGGGCTGACGGCAGGCGCCAAACCACTGAGCCACCCAGGGATCCCCTATATTTCTCATTTTAATTCAAGGCAGTGAATGTCCATTTGACATTAAATAACATTACAGAGCTTGGCACATGCTCAGCATACAGTAGATATATATTAAATATTTCCCTCCCTCTTACATATAACGTATAATACTTGTAATAAACACACGGACATCGATCATGTAATGTCTCTAGATACAGGCCTTATATTTTATGTCCTGTACTTTATAATCTTCCTATCACTAGAGGGTGGAGAAGAGGAGGATCACCAAACCACCCATGTAGAACTAACTGATAGTTCGACTGGTAGTCTGACCAGGTAATTTAGATCTCATACAGTTAGCTATTCACCATCTCTTCTCATTGCTCATATATCCAATGCAATCATTCAAAGGTCCCATATTAACAGCCACACCTAGGTGATCCCCGTCCCTATATATTCTTTCAAATATTTGTCAAATTGGGGACAAAGTACAAGCTCAGTCACAATACTGTTCCAAAAGCACCTCGTACCTGGCTGTAGGAAAGAATTTTGAATCATCTTTTGAAGAGTTGCTAGTTTTTTTAAGACTTTAAGTTTTTAAGAGTAAAATATTCTTTTTTTTTTTTTTTAAGAGTAAAATATTCTAATCATGGTCAACAGAGTATCAAGTTGAAGGACATACTGATTTCAGTTGATCATTATCTGGGTGTATTACTGGGCAATAATTCTGAATACTTTGAACATTTAAAATTATTTTTTAGGGGATCCCTGGGTGGCTTAGTGGTTTGGGGCCTGCCTTTGGCCCAGGGCGCGATCCTGGAGACCCGGGATCGAGTCCCACGTCGGGCTCACGGTGCATGGAGCCTGCTTCTCCCTCTGCCTATGTCTCTGCCTCTGTGTGTGTGTGTGTGTGTGTGTAACTATCATAAATAAATAAATAAATAAATAAATAAATAAATAAATAAATAAATAAAATTATTTTTTAAAGGACAATACCCACTGCACATCTACCCACCTGTTGGCATCTATGCCTATATACTCTATCTTCTTTCCTGATATTGTGGAACTGTTTGTGTTCCTGGGATCAATACGCCATTTGTGCCCTAGACCCCAACCCCCATGCCTACAGAGGAACACTGATTCAGCTCCTTTCCTCTTGCTCTTACAGGAGCAGATTGTCCCTCTAATAGATCATTACCATTAACACACAAACATGCTGTGATTTCTCCCACTTTATGAAAAGAACAAAAACAAAACTCTCTTGACCCCAATTTCCCCACACCTTCATCTCCTAACACCTCATTCCTCTCCAATCTTTTGGCACAAACCTCCTTAAAGGAACTGTTTAAACTCCTGTCTTCCAATGTATAGCCACCCCCCCTCTACAATCTCCCACACTCTTCACTCCAGAATTAATCCAATCAAGGTCACAACCCCTCATCTTACCAAATTCCATGGTCAGTTTTTAGCTCTCATACCACTTGACATAAATAATCAGCCCAATTCCCTTGAAATATTTCCTCACTTACTTTGTAGAACATCACACTGATCTGGTTTTCCTTTCCACTCTTTCTCAGCCCCTTTACTTATTCCAGCTCAATTCCCCAAGATCTAGTACAGACCCTGTAACATGGTGGATACTGAATTTATATCGCTTGAATCAATCGATCAATAAATCTCATTAACAAATGTATTGAAAACTTACTAGAGTAGGTTAAGATATGGCTCCCAGGTCAATTATCTTTTAAATTTTTTGGCACATATGTCTACTTGTGGGAATATTCTATCAAGGGAAAAAAGGCACAATGTTTAAATTTCTTTAGAAAGTTTCAGAGACACAATCCAGCAAATCATCTCCCTCCAAATCCCAATCAATTTTTAAAATCATTATAATCAAATGAATAACAATTTATTATTGATCAGTTTTCAGATTTACATATTGACAGGTTTTCTTTGCAATATGGAAAACTTTATAGTCCATTCAAATCTTCTTTATAATCAATAGGTCGAGTACATTTATGGATATTTTATAGGACAGTATACAACCTCAGTATTTTAGGCTATTATAAAGGACTTGGGTGTTATAATTTTGCTTTTTCAATGCATTATTGCTATATATCTGATTTATCTGATTTTCTTTCATTGATTAGGAATACGATCTCCAACAATATTGTTCCTTTGGGAATATATTATCTGCTTTATAGAACCATTTTCAGGTATGTGATGTGATGGAAAGCAGTAAAAGAATGCATTTATGTTTTTCATATAAGCCACTCCTATGTGCATGTTATAGATTTATTGAGGCAATATTAAAGATGAAAATGAAATATGTGTAATTAGAATGATAAATAATTAATGGTAAAATGCAGCCATGACAAAAATAGATTGCATATTGACACTGCTAGAGTTTTGTTGTTGCTTCTAACTAACAGAATTCACAATCAAATGAATTTTGGCTTTGACTTTCAGTTCTTGAAAGCAAAGAATCAAAAAGATCCTCCTTTTTATTTAGCTATAAAAATAATAACTGCTAGAACTTATACATCCAAATAAGTATCGTTCTCCTCAAAAGGATAACCTTGCAAGGCAACACCATATTCTAATAATGGTGCTGTAGGTTCAGAACATTTTTAGAACTCCACCTTTGAAAATATCACCAAAGCACACATCACACTCTTGACTATCCTCAGAGGGCCACACATATTCATTCACTGAGGGTGGATTAAAGAACCAAAATTATTTGGTGTCAAGTCCAATAAATCAGGTGAATGACAAAATTAAGTAATACCATCTTGAACCTACAACAAGATTTAACTACAAAATAAAAAGGCAGATGTCCTTGTAAAGAGCGTAAATTTGCTCTGAAGGTGAGTCCAGAAAAGGAGATTTTAACATGTATTCAGCAATTACAGCAGAGTTGAAATGTGGGCAGCCTCCAGGGGTAAATACTTTGAAAGATATCAATCACTTTGATTATGCATTCAGGAACTTCTATGTTTTAAAAATTCCTTCCAGTGGATATTTGTAAGTGTAGGTACCTACGAGACAACCTGCCCCATCTTTCTCAGGGTTAGGTCTTCCAACTGGAAGAATAACTGTATCATTAGCTAAGGTAGCTAGTGATTTTACCTAAAAAGAATTTTAGAAAAATATTAATTCACCTTTCAAAAATTTCAAATGGATACATAACATCAGGAAGAAATAGAATAAATATTAACTTTAATTTTATCCTCAATATATTTATTTGGACTAACAATGAATGCTGTCTTCTAGATACTGCCCTGAACACACTGAAAATATTAAAACATTTCATTTTTCAAGAACCTTGTAAAATACATTCTATTATTAGCTTCATTTTCAAAATGAAGAAACTTAAAGCAGAGAGATTAAGAAACCACCAATACATGCACCCCTGTGCTTACTGCAGCATTATTTACAATAGGCAAGATAGGGAAGCAACCCCAGTGTCCATCGATTGATGAATGGATAAAGAAGAGATGATACACACACACAAAAAAATAGTACTCAGCCATTCAAAAGAATGAAATCTTGCCATTTGCAACAACATGGATGGAGCCTTAGTATTCTAAGTGAAATAAGTCAGAGAAAGACTTACATCACATGATTTCATTCATGTGGAATTAAGAAACAAAACAAGCAAAGGGGAAAAAATAAAAGACAAATCAAGAAATAGACTCTTAATTATCAAGAACTGATGGTTACCAAAGGGGAAGGGCGTGGGGAGGAATGGGTACAACAGGTGAATGGGATTAAGGAGGGCACTTGGATGAGCTCAGAGTGATGTATGGAAGTGCTGAATCACTATACTGTACATCTGAAACTGATATAACAGTGTCTGCTCACTAACTGGAATTAAAATAAAAACAAAAACAAAAAGAAGAACCACCACAAATCACATACCTCTAAAGAGGCAGAACCAGGACAGGAGCACAGGCAATTCAATCCAGATCCTGTTCGCTGAACTACGGGGTATTATTCCCTAGAATATTGGCCAAATTATCACTACAAATTAGAAGAATGTATGTTTCAAAGATACTAAAATTTGCAGGAATGAGGAGAAATAACAGTAGAAAATCAGCCATTGACAAGTTTTTCTTAAATTGCCCCATTTTCCAAATGCTAAGGGTGCTTGTAATGGTACTGCTATGCCTGTCCACCTACTCCCAGCCCTTGCACGCAGGCCTTGCTCAAGAATCTCAGTGACGTACTCAAAGTGTCTGGCATGCACACTTTTAGAAAACTTTCCTACCTTATGATACCTACAACCAGAAGAGCATCAAACACATGATACTCTGAGAGGAGGAAACGCAAGGTATTGAGGTATCAGGCACTGGGCTAGGTACTGCAACTGCACCTGGGAGATGGGATATAATTACTAGCCTGCTGGAGTTCAGGGGTAGATGGTCATGAAACAAGTAAACAAATTAAATAAGTGTTACTTAAATTATGAGGAAAATAAACATGGCGGTGTGGTAGAGAACAAAGGGGATGGTTAGGAAAGGTCTAGAAGACCGTGGTCAAGCCCAACACACTAAAATCCTTGAAGGCCAGATGTCATAGCAGGAAATAAAATGTAGAAGTGGCGCAACAAGAAATGATGAACGCAGCCTCCATATCTGAGTAGCACAGCTCAAATGAAATTCTCTTAATAAAGTAGATCCCCACCCTAAGTTGATGCTCCCAAATCTCACAATGGCCTAAAAAAGGGTTAAAAGGCAAAAACCCCTTCTTATCTGAGGGGTCCTTCCCACCGGATTCTACTACTTTGAGTGGGCCTCTGAAAAACACAGGAGGTTCCAGGAATCTGCTCCATCCTTGCCAAGGTATTGTTCAACTCATGTGGATTCTTGCATTGCTTTTTGGGGGATTCATATAATACGAAAGAAAACTAACACTGCTCAAAGATAACTCTTTTTTGTGTGTGTGCGAATCCTCAAGTATGAGCCAGTCTTTACAAACTGGCCTACCTCAGCCTAAGGATGTGATATTTAAAATGAAATCTAAAAGATGAGAAGGAGCCAGTTATGCAAAGCTCCAAGAGAAAGAGCATTACAAATCTGGTTCAAAGAGCAAACTTGACAAAGACTGGTATTAGGAATCTGTCTCCCTATATTGCAATATCTTCCCTAATACCTTTTTACATTATCATTTCCCGTTATCATTAAACGAGCATCCCATGATAAAACGTGGATGTTATTATCAAAAAAAAGCAGAAGGGTGACTTTTGGTTCCCTTATTTGGGGATCTTATCTATTCTTAGTATCTTTAAGCACAGCCCAACCTCCCAGCTGGGTCCAGGACTCCTACCTTATGCCAGAGATGTTGCTCAGATTGAGATGTGCTCCTTTATAAATCAAACATCCACATAACATGAATAATACAAACACTAAAATCACTTTAGGTATTATAGAGAAAACAGAGGAAAGGTGAAAGAGCTCTGCCCTAACTGTACCTGAATCAAAAGGAAAGTTTTTTTTAACCTAAGATTAAAAAAAAAAAAAAAAACAGTTCATCACAATGTGATCCTATTTATGCAAAATATTAGCTTAAAATGAAGAATAAAGTTCATTTAAAAAGGGTTTACAGGGGTGCCTAGGTGACTCAGTCTGTTGAGTGTCTGTCCTCAGCTCAGGGCATGAGCCCAGGGTTCTGGGATTGAGCCCTTCCGGGCCTTCCACTCAGCAGGGATTCTATTTCTCCCTCTTCTTTTCCCTCTGCTCATGGTCTCTCTCTCTCTCTCTTTCTCTCTGAAATAAGTAAAAAATCTTTTTAAAATAAAAAATAAGAAGGGTCTACCAAAGTTGGTATCCAGGATTATAGTCCCAATTACAACTGTCTCCCTTTTTGTATGTATTCCCAGAAGAGGGTAAATGATCTTTAAATCATTTTCAGTTAAAAAAGCTTCTGGAGTGTACAATGCAATTTGCAATATTTCAATAATGGTAACTCAGTGTTGCAAATGAAGCCCAATCTGCTCATGGAGCTAGTGTGGACACATGGGCACAAATGGCTTAGCTTGTCACTCACAGGCAGTGTGCACACCACTCCCCAGGCTGCTCCCCAAGTGGTCCTGTTTGCCAGGCCTCCCAGCAGCACACCACAGCGCTCAGGGGCTGTGGAGCAGAAGGCACCTGGGCCTCTGCACGTCCTCAGGGGCCACGTGCCTGTAACCACACAGGCCCACTGCCCCAGGCTGTTCAGTGTGTGTTTTGCAAGTGTACCTCTGCCTGACTCCCCCATCGGATGGTTCTCAACATCACTGTTCTCTTCCTGTTTCTTCATTGATTATTTAAAAAGCATTTATTAAGCACGATGTGCCAAGCACAGTGTTAGGCACCATGTGGACAAAACAGACATGATCCCTGATTGCACAGAGCTCATTACGTAAAAGGGAGAAGGACATGCAACAAACAGATTTATCCTCATGACTTGCACCAATACAGTACAATCGGGGGGAAATCAGAAAATTCATTTATACCTGGCTCCAGAAGGCCTTCCTGCAGAAGTAACCATTAACCCAAGGCCTACAGAACAAGCAGGAGAGCGCTGGGGCGGGGGGGGGGGGGGGGGGAGCATGAACACATTCAGGGAATAAATTGCAATATGAAGGCCTAAGAAAAATAAGAGCCTGGCACCTGCATGGAATGGAAAAGCCAATCAAAGGCAGAGGTGAAACTGTCGTGTGATGAGGTGGAGAAAGGAGGATCCAGATCATGGCTTATAGATCAAGCTAAATACTTTTAGCACAGAGGTTTGGCCACTGAACAGAACTGAGGTATCTACCTGATTACATGTTAAATGATCGCTCTGTCCTCTTGGTGATAAAAAAAGAGAGAGAGAGAGAGAGAGAGAGAAAGGGAAGGGAAAGGGAAACGGAAAAGGGAAAGGGAAAGAAGGAAAGAAAGAAAAGAAAGAAAAGAAAGAAAAGAAAAGAAAAAAAGAAAAGAAAAGAAAAGAAAAGAAAAGAAAAGAAAAGAAAAGAAAAGAAAAGAAAAGAAAAGAAAAGAAGAAGAAACTAAAAAGGGGGCAAGAGTGGAAGACAGGAGGCTTTAAAGTAGGGCAGGTGGACACCATCTCTTTTCAGTGAGGTGAGTTTTTCTCTGTCACCTCCAGTCACTTATCCCCCATTCTGATTTTCATGGAAAAGCTTGAGTTATCAAAGACCTTGGATCCCTCTTTTCCTCTCTGTGGCACATCCAATAACCAGTGTGAGGAAAGTTCTGGCCCTTCTCTTCTCAGCCGTGTTCACTATCCATGGAAGCTGCTTTGACACTAAAGCTTAAAGACATTTTAAGCTTGGGAAGTTGATCCTCAGATAATCAAACTTTTATATTTCCCGTATTACAGGGAGATATTTCCTTGAATTCTATTGAAGATACATTCCCCCTCTCTCTCTCGGAAAGAATTTAGTATTTTGGAACTGAAAAATTGATTTTGAATTTGATTTCAAATTTGCCAACATTTGATTTCATTTTCAACATTTGATTTCAACGATGAATTGCATCACCTTAACATTTTTTTATAAATTTTTTATTAGTGTTCAATTTGCCAACATATAGAATAACACCCAGTGCTCATCCCATCAAGTCACCTTAACATTTTATCACGGCAGTCCTTCATTTGAAGGCCACACTTCTAAGGAGAGACCAGGAACTAGCTCCCTGGAAGAATTACAAACACTTAGAGCTATCTATGCATAGAAATTTTCCTGCAAAAAAAAAAAAAAAATTTCCTGCAGAAGTCTCTAACACTCATCAAATTGGCAGCAGGGTTCAAGTAGGGTTAACTGAGGTTAACCTACCTGTGCCCAGCAAACCTCCCCCCACACCCATCCGGTTGGCCTGGCCAATCAGTCTTCCCTGGAAGTGACAAATGGACATGAAGAGAATGAAGCTGTTTTCTTCCAGTGATGCTGCTAAGCTTGGGCTGCAATGGCCATGTCTCCTGCCATATGGAAAAGTCCTTCTGAAACAGAACAAACGTATAATATGGATAAAAATAGGCAGAGATCGGTTTCTGCCATTGTTGGGTCCATGGCTCCACTCATTAGGGCGCTACTTCTTGCATCTCTTCCTCCAGTTCTGAGATCTGCCGTGTACTCTTCCAAAGTAGTTAGCTAATCAATTCCTTTCAAGCTACTCTGAGTTGGGGTTCTCTGTCACTTGCCACAGAATTAGTCCTGATTATAAAATCTTACCCAAAACTTAAGAACCTTCTCTTTCATGTAGTGATCTGATATCAGAATCCAACAGAGACTTAAAGATATTACCATCAAAACTGAACCAAAATACAAATTCCTATTTGGCCAGTTAACAATTCAGAGATATTACTAGGACTTAGAAGGCTACATATATTTTAGTGGATTTAATCCTAGTGGCAGAAATTAAAGCCTAATTAGAAAGCTGTGGGAATCTTATTAAATTATATTTACACATTAAATGTTTTCTTAATAAATCTAATAAACCATAAGATCACTTGAGGTTACAAAGCAGATGGCATATTTTAGATAAATTTGAAGGAATTTGGCAGCGCTCATAAAACTCCTGCATCCAGTACACGTCATGAAAAACTAAAAATTCTGTAATAGAAAGGGACCCGTAGGTCTTTTCAATTTGATTCTAGTGGTAATGATGATAAAAAGGATCAAAAACTGGTAAATCACAAAATATAGAAACACTCTGTCTAATCAATAGTGTAAGTCTCTAGAACATCCTCCAAATCAATAAGATATAGAATAATGACAAGAACCACCTAAGAGTAAGTGAAAAAAAAAATGAATTGTAACACAGCCCAGAAACATTATCCAAACTATATTAAAAGTGCATTTAACACAAGAATGTGATCAGTCTTCTTAACTTCGGTAGCACTGGCAACAAATAAAATTTATCTTTCCTTCTTCATACTAGAGAATCATAACATTCCAGAAGCCTCACAAAACGACAAAACAAATAGTTTTAAGATTCTCCGACCTTCTGAGCACTTCCCCGCCGACCCCCATCTGCAGGCTTCTCACGGTATCTAGATCAAAGTTTATAATTACGAAATTCAATGACCAGTTGTGCCTGAGATCTGCATTATACATTTCTAGCCAGAGAAAAAGCAATGTAGTGAAACCTCATTGTAGTGAATGGGCTGTTTCAGATAAATAAATCTCACCAAATTGATAAGGAGGCAAATAATATATTGAGCAGCAATGTGCCAGACCCTTGCTGGCTGCACTTTCCATACCTGAGGTCCTCCCAGCCTCCCAACTCACCTTCCCTTGGTGGGAAGTGTCATCTCTGATACTCAATATATAAGAAAGCCAGCTGACACTCACCCCATCAAGTAACCTGCCCACATCACTGAAACCTAAGCAGCAAATCTGGAATGAACCCGGTCCAATGCCAGGTCCTAGGTTTTCACCCTATCATGTTGCCTCCTCCTACATTTTTTCATTTAGACTATGTTTTGGCCAATAGATGATCATTAAATGGGAACAACTTTTAGATGTGAATTTTCCTTTTAACATAAAAAGTGGAATATATTTTCTTCTTCCTGTCTCAGAGATAGTCATCCATCTGGAATTTTTTTTCATTTTCTTTTTGGCCCCTCTAGGTCAAGCTTCTGATTATTCCACTTATGCCACTAACACCTCATAATGGTAGCTGTACACACACAAATACACACGCACACACGCACACCTTCAAGCTTGATCTTCCATTCTTCTATGGATGGGCAACAAGATAACCGGGTTGTTTAAGGACTATAGGTTTATTAAGAGTCGTTAAAAATCTGGAAGAACTCAGAAAGTCAGTACTGTGTCTTTTAGGAAGGTCTTTGACACTATTTCAGAGGCCTGCTCAGTCTATTTCTTTACTCCTGGTAAAAGTTATACCCTAAAGAACTGACATTTCGGAAAGCAAGACTACAGATAGAAAACCACCTTCAAACACACGAAACATCGATGTAATTATACATTTATACAGACAGTTTGGTCTCGGGTTTCTCGCCAACAAGCTGACTTCTAAATATAGGCTCTAACAATGATTTATGAAGAAAATTATTTTCAATCCTTTACTCACCCTTTGGCACCACTTTAAAATATTGTTTGTTATAACCATACTATACCCCTTATCCTATCCAGTCTTCTTAAAAGAACAGTGTGAACCTTCCTATAACACCGAAGGTTATCGCTTCTTGTGCATGTCCTGAATGCCAAGCCCTCTATGTGCAGTGACTAGTTAATTCTTACAACTAAACAGGTCTTCTGGTAGTAGCTGCACACATGTGCTCCTCCAACTTTGGGGTGCCAACCAGATTAACATTACAATATGAAGGATCCTTTTTAGGTATAGAGCCCAATTCATGTGGTAGCCTAATGGCAGGTCCTATTTTGACTCTCCCATCATAGGAACTGAGTAAAATAAGGCTTAGAAAGTTATGTAAATGGTGCAGATACTTCAGGAAATAAGGTCTTAATCACTGTGACAAGCTGTATCCTACAATTTCCTATATAATACTATTTCATTGGGGTGCTTTAAGACTTACCTATCATGTGCTAAATATCTATGTCCCCACCCCAAATTCCTATGTTGAAATCCTAATCGCCAATGTGATGGTATTAGGAGGTGAGGACTTTGGGAAGTGATTAGGACCTGAGGGTGGAGCCCTCAGGAATAGAATTAGTGCCCTGATAAGAAGAAACACAAGAGCTTGTTCTCTCTCTGCTGTGGGAAGATACCACCAGAAGACTGTACCAGAGGGCGGGTCCTTATTAAGAACCAAAACCATACTTCCAGAACTGTGAGACACAAATGTATGTTGCTGCTATTTGTCTATGTTATTTGTTACGGAAGACAAAACTGACAAAAATGATCCTCATACATGCAGACGCTCAGGTACACCACCAAACACTCACAATGCAGAAATGCCCTACGTTGGTCAGACACTATCCAATAACAGCAGCTATCAATCAGAGTCTGTGTTTCAACAGTGCTCTACAATAGACCAAGATCTGGGAAAGTCCTGAGGGCTCTAAGAGACCCCTCAAACATAAGAGCGGCTTGAGGAACCAGCGCTCCACAGACAGGTTCCTTGACAATAACCATGCGATCCCTAAGAGTCAATAGATACTTGACTAATGGACCTGACCAACACGGGTGCTGGATGCTGTAGCAAACACCAAATTATCAGACCATGTTCTAAAGTCTAAAGACAAAAATAAATAAATAAATAAAGTCTAAAGACATAAAAACGTGACATACTTCAGGTCCATAATCATGTTTATCATGAATTTGAACTTACACTTGAAGGTATTTTGTATTTATCCGGAGCTGCACACTCATCATGCAATATTTGGTTATCCAATTTCCTAAGATTGAGTTAGTTTTTCCAGAAACCCAGACCTCCCTTTCATCCAGAAAGACAAAGCACTGGAGAATGCAAGTGAGTTTCAAGGTCGATCTATAGCTGATGGGTTGAAGGATCCTATGTGCAGCTCCTGCAAGAACAGTCCCTCAGAGGAAATGCACCATCACCACCCTACACACAGAGTTCTACTTCAGCACCATGAGGATGGACCATTTCTGAAGTCTGTTTAAGAGCCCACTCATGTTTCTCATTTTTCATTAAATATTTATTCAGTGCCACTGTAGGTCTAATACTAGGACCAGCATTAGACAACAGCACACTGAAACGAGTAAAGAATAAATAGTCCCCGTCCTCAGGGAACCCATAATCAAGTGAAGGAGGAAACTATATAATAAGTCATAGAACACACAGCAGTGCTGACAAAATTGGAACAAAGGGCGAAGAGAGTAATCCGCTCTGCCCGCGGGTAGTACAGAAGTTGAGAAAATAACACACACAGAAAAAGCAACATTTCTCATGGGTTTTGAAGGACAACTAGGAGTTTGCCTGGTTAAGAAGCAAGAGTAGAGCTGGTGGGAGCAAGTGACTTCTTGCCGTAGAATTAACTGCAAGAGTGTAAGAGAAAAATGCTCCCATTATACCAGGGTTTTGTCCTCCCCTGATTACATTTTCTTTGAGTTTAAAGCAGGTAATCAGAGATCACCTAGGTCATTATTTGGATTCAAACAAAATATGCTGGAACCAGGAAGAAACTACTGCTGTACCTAAAATATTTTTCTAGGTCCATTTGAAAAACCTGCCACAGTATCTGGTTTTTTTTTTTATTTATGATAGTCACACAGAGAGAGAGAGAGAGGCAGAGACACAGACAGAGGGAGAAGCAGGCTCCATGCACTGGGAGCCTGACATGGGATTCGATCCCAGGTCTCCAGGATCGCGCCCTGGGCCAAAGGTAGGCGCCAAACTGCTGCACCACCCAGGGATCCCAGTATCTGGACTTTAAAACAGTTCATGTTGTGGAAAAAATGAGACATCTGTCCTTAAAAAGTATAACTTAAAGGTCACAATTAAACATCAACATCCATTAAGATCAAGCTAACACTCCCTGAAAATCAGATCACTCTCCTCAGTGTGTATTTCAATTGGCAGCTGGTGACTAGTATAACGTGTTGCACGCTGTTACACCACAGCAATGTAGAAGCCATTACATAGATGTAAAATATTGCTGATGCGGTGATCCCTGAGATCATTTCCAGTAAGTTCCAAGAGCTGAGCTACCTAGTAAACAATAGTGTCAGATGAGTTCCAAAGGTCCATGGCCTTAGAGACCTCCAGAGTTCTAAGCCAAGTCTAAGCGATTCCTACCTGATAGGACAATAATATACCCTGGACCCAAATTCATCAACTTAAAGATATAGATAGATACATCCCAGTGGAGAAAAACTAAGCTAGGAACACATGATATTTAGGCAGATCTATGGTTTCCACATGTAATCCTCACAGATTCCATTAAAACAAGTCTCTGGGGGTGTCTTGAGTAGGGTTGCTCCAACTCTTTTTTTGTCTTATCAACAGTTCACTCCAGTCCATCCAATGAGAGGAAAAGTACCCAACTCCTACACTGCTCCTATATATATATATATTCTGAATGGTATTAGCCTTGATTTCTCTTTCTACAGACACTGCTATGCTCATGCAACCTCTAGCCCTGTCGACAATTACATGACTTTCACTCATCTGATCCGAGTTCATATTCGGAAAGGTTGAAAAAAAGCATCTGCCAACAGTTCCATCTCACACATGTGACTGCTGAAATCAGAAGCATCAAACCAGAGGAGCCATCAACCAAAATATTTGCCATTCCTTCGGAAATGCTGCTTGCCCACGACCCCTGGTATTCACCTTGCTAACAGAAATACCTTCATGGAATCCCTAACACCAGTGGTATGTACTGGCTGGTCACTTTCATTTCTGATCTCACCCTAAGGTCCAAGATGCACACCTACCCCATCAGAACCTAGTGGCAACGATCTGTTATTGTCCAGTCCAATCTGCAAAGGTTATCTTCCAATTAACACAGTCACTAGAGATGCACAGAATGGCCATTTACAGACCACATGCTTCCTCATAAGCAGCTGGGAGCTGGGGGGCAGGATGGTATGCATGCACTGGTAGGAAATGATACAAATGACAAAGGAGCAACATCTAATTATTCCAGGGCTGCTCAGACTCAGGGACAAAAGCAAGAAAACTGAGAGTTGGGGATGAAACTCCATCCTCCTGTAACCCTATTGTGCCTGTGTACCGCACTCCATATTAATGTAACATCAAGCCCTATTTTTAGACCTCTGCAATTCCACAGGCATAAATCATTCCTGTGCCACAAGTCACCTCTGAGTTCGCAGTGCCAACTTTAACATTTTGCAGGATCCTACAAACAATGTAATTGAAAGCAAGTGATATTTAAAATGAATAGTGGTAACTCTAATAGAATAACATTAGCCTATAAATAGTTTTTTGTGAGAATTTATTAAGTAATAATTAAAGGAAAAAGTGACAAATGTGCCACTTAGCTAATTCTATCTTCACAATAGCTCTCACAGTTGAATTTGGAATGCTGTTCTTCTGTAAGAAATGCAAATGAAACAGTCTTGTTTTCTTTTTTACACAATACTGATTAATCCTCAGTGATTTTAGCCAAGAGGGTTCTCTCTGAATTGAACATCTGATTAAAGAAAGACACAGCAGAACTAAAAGCCTAAGTTGGTCAAAGTGTTACTTTCAATAATAGCCCGTGAGCATTGTTGAGGAAATATAAAACAAAATCTTCTCTCAACTCAGAAATCCACTCACTAAAGGTGGTAGGTAGAGGGTAAAAAAAAAAAAAAAAAAAAAACACACTTTTATTTCTGAATTAATATTAAACTAGGATGTAATGTGCATCACCTGCAGTACATTAAGAGATGGCAAAGAGAGATGGAAATCTTACTGTTTTGTGTAGCCAAGCAGATACGGTTCACCACGTGTGTATTTTCAAGATAAACAATAACTAGGCCTCAAGTAAGAGGACTTGACTAGCATCGATCACACATAGTTCATCTTAAATTTACCTGGTATTTGGGGTGACCACGTGTGTTAGGCAATTGGCTTTATCCAAAAGAGAAACAAACTCCTCCTATCTTTATGACTGGAGATAGATCTGCAACTTGGTGCAAGGTCCCCACCAAAGCTAGGCTCCTACCCTCCAGCAGACACCAGGAATTAGGAGCACTGTCTTCCTTAATGTTGACATTGCAAAGAGATGACAGGTCCTTGAGGAAGACAGTCCTGGGTCATGGAGGTAAGGAAAGGCCCGTCCAGTTTGCAGAAGGATTTATATACATTTCAAAGAGAGCAGATAGCACTTACAAGTTTGCTAAAGGAAATGTTCTAGGAAAAAGGGAGAAAGAAGTCTTTTCCCTTATTTTCAACAGGGAAAATTAAGCCCCTTAATTTTTATTTGTCCTTACACCATATAGGTTCAATATGATCATCATAATGCAAATGCATTTACAGAAGATGTGTGATTACTGCATGTCCCCAGAAGAGAAAATCAAAAATAAAATGGGTAAAACAAAAATGCTTTCTAAACCATTAAATCGGCACAAATTAATATATCATGCCAAACCACGTCCATTACAGACTACAATGATTATTGATAATATATTTCACCAAGGGAAAAGCAAATTCTTAATAACCCTTTGTTTTCCCAATTCCATTTCTGACAAGGATGATGATTACATTTTTAATTAGTTTAGAAGTAAATTGATAATGATAACCAAAAGGAAACATTTTTGTTCCTCTGCACGAGATTATCTATACAATCATTAGCCATTAAAAATGTACCATATTGAGTACAAAGGGTAGTTTTGCATTCATCTAAATAATGCATGTTACCCTACAAATGACAAAAAGCAGAGCAGAGCAAAGGTAAGTGAATCAGCTCAGCCAAACCTCCAATCAGTCCTATAGTTAGAACATGTATTCGTCTGATGATGAATCCCAGACACATAGTTCAAACTATTTAATGAACTTTCTACCTTTCTGCAGTAATTTCCACTAAGTGCTCTTATACGGCATCATCTAATGTTAGCATTAAGAGGGATGTGTAATACCAATCAATAGCCAAATAAAACAAAACCACCAGAAGTTAGAAGGGGATAATGCGGAGAGTAATGCTTTCTGATGAGACCTTTAGAGGGCAACATCAAAAGGAATCATCCAGAGGCTGCAGCCATTAGTGGATCACGTGTACCGTTGACGAAGTTGCTAAAACACAGCTCCTATTAAATGAAAAATAGGTGCAAGCTTAGCTCTTGCTACATGGGCTTCGATGCCTCTAGAGACAAGCTTCGATAAAAAAGGATATCATAAAGAGAAGAATAAAGGTTTAATGAACACAGTAAGAAGAATCCTCAATTCAGACATCATCCGAAAGCTTTTCTGGTTTTGGTGTTTGGGAAGGTGCAGAAAGAGGCAAAAGGGAAGGAATGCTCAATACTTTCAAATCTCAAATCTGCCTTCAGATCTGATGTGTTCAACAAATTAAAGGAAGCCTAAGAGAATCACTGAAGATGACATTCTGGCCTGCCTGCCGAGAGTCTGCAGAGCAACAGCTAACTTTTCTGTAGTCTGTTCTCCTTTAATTTACATGAAAAGAGGAGCTGCTTCTCTAGCACTCACCCCTAACTTCCTACTGTGAAGACAGCTGCCTTATTTGCCTTTCAGCAAATTAAAAGTTAAAATAGCTTCACTGTCAGGAGCAGCAGCAATGGAGATACTTGAAAAAGAGCTTCATTTTACTGCAGTGGAGTGTTACAGTTCCAAAAGATCACCTCTACCTTTTGACTCCAGAAAAAAAAAAAGAAAAGAAAAAAGAAAAAGAAAGAAAAATCTCTCAAGAAATGATACCCCTTCCTTTACAAACTATCACACTCTCCACTGCTCCCCCCATTGACAAAGACCAAGTGAAAATCCCTAACAAGGAAGACTCTATTGTCTTAATGCTCCTCCTGCATTGATTTTTGCCTTCGTATTCTTATACTGTTCGGATTCACCCTCTAGCCATTGCTAATAAAAGTCATTAATAAAAAATTAAAAGCAAAACAAAAATTTAGGTCACTCTGCAGTTTGGGTAAAAGTGTAAAAATATCTCTAGTATTTTCTTTTAAAAAATGCTGAAATGGGGAGCAATCAGCTCATAAAGCTAGCAGAAAAAAAAAAAACACCATTTCCACAAAGTGGCAAAAGGTAACATCAAATAAATGCTCTCCGAGTCCTAAGTTTTGATTGCACTTGATTTCCCCAAATATATCAAATTCTGTCTTCAAAAGGAAAACGTCGTGAATTCTGAAGAATTTGTAAAGCCATGTTTTCTTAATGTCAGTCAGTCTAGGGACCTCAACGTTTTCAGGATTCTGATTTAATGAACTACAATTATTTTCTTAAGCAAGACTTGCATTCAGAGAGGAAATAGAAACAGGAGGCCTGGAAGCAGAATTAGTTCATTAGGCTCATATTACTGGACATCTTAACTCTTCTGCATTTCTATTTTCCTCAGTGCAAAATCATAACAACCACTTCTTTCCTCATTTAGCATATAAAAGCTCACTGTTTCATTTTGTTAAAATCTCCTGGACGACTGAAACAAGAATACTACTAAACAGAAAATAAATTACTGCAGTATTTATTACATTAATATCATCATTAGTATCTACCAGAAGCCATTAAAACTCTTTTTCTTTAATCGTGCTTAAGCCGTAAAGAGTATTGTTTAAAGAATTCATTTTCTCATTCATGGTTTTTTCATGGCTTTCTTTTTTTTTTTTTTTTAATTGGCCATACTTTGTGGGAAGCCATATGGAAGTCTTTGTGAAGTATCAATCATTTCTAATGAGTAACAAAATTGTTTAGATAGCGCAAAAATGATAATGTCTCAATAAAGATATTTTGTTAAACCAACCAAGGACAACATATTTTTTATCATGCTAAATCTCCAATTAGTAAACTTCATAATAACATAAATTATTACTATTGCCAGGCACATGAAATAGGTGCTCAGATTCAACACCTGTAACAATACTACGGAATTGAGCTTATATTCCCATTTTGCCGAAAGGCAAAGTACATTTTCCAGATTCACACTACTAAATGGTAGAGCCAGCCTTTGAATCAGAATCTACCTAAATCCAAAGCCCAGGATTTTAACCCCTACTTAATATTACCAGGCATATTTATATCAATTGTCATTGTTAATAATATGGGTTGTTTTTCTTGATAGGATTCACAACTCTAATAGTCCACAAAGATTCCTCCAAGAACTTTATTTTTATTAATAATTTTTGTCATAGTTCTTACATGGGATATATTCTAATTCAAGGGCCTCACTTAACTGAACATGGGCTGATGATCATATATTAGTTGAAATGCAGTGCAATTTTGGTCATTTAGGCCAAGGCCAGTTTTTTTTTTTTTTTGTATATATTTTTTAATTGGAGTTTGATTTGCCAACATACAGCATATCACCCAGTGCTCATCCCGTCAAGTGCCCCCCTCAGTGCCCGTCATCCAGTCACCCCTTCCCCCCTCCCACCACCCCTTCCCCCATTCTTGTTCGTTTCCCAGAGTTAGGAGTCTCTCATGTTCCGTCACCCTCACTGATATTTCCCACTCATTTTCTCTCCTTTCCCCTTTATTCCCGTCACTATTTTTTATATTCCCCAAATGAATGAGACCATATAATGTTTGTCCTTCTCCGACTGACTTACTTCACTTACCATAATACCCTCCAGTTCCATCCACGTTGAAGCAAAAGGTGGCTGTCCGTCATTCCTAATGGCTGAGGAATATTCCATTGTATACATAAACCACATCTTCTTTATCATCTTTCGATGGACACCAAGGCTCCTTCCACAGTTTGGCTACTGTGGACATTACTGATAGAAACATCAGGGTGCAGGTATCTGGGCATTTCACTGCATCTGAATCTTTGGGGTAAATCCCCAACAGTGCAATTGCTGGGTCATAGGGCAGATCTATTTTTAACTCTTCGAGGAACCTCCACCCAGTTTTCCAGAGTGGCTGCATCAGTTCACATTCCCACCAATAGTGCAGGAGGGTTCCCCCTTCTCCATATCCTCTCCAACATTTGTGGTTTCCTGCCTTGTTAATTTTCCCCATTCTCACTGGTGTGAGGTGGGATCTCATTGTGGTTTTGATTTGTATTTCCCTGATGGCAAGTGATGCGGAGCATTTTCTCATGTGCTTCTTGGCCATGTCTATCCAAGGCCAGTTTTTAAAACTAACACCTTCCTTTTTAAATATTTTCCTGAAATATTGCCCTCCTTTGAGTAATTCCTCCCCTATAATTTGGCTATGTTCCATTTTTATTTTAATCTCAAGCCTACAAGAGAAGCTAATGAATTCATCTTGATTGGAATGTCATCAAACTACAAACTCACAGGAGTTAAATTCCCATTGCACCAACACTGTGTATGCCTCTCTCCCCGGGCCCCCATTTTCCAAGTTTATAAATCAGATCATCTTTATGCTGCTGCAGAAGACCAGTATTTCACATTGTACTGATTTTTTTTTCAGTTTATGACAGCATCTTACAAGAGCTGTGTAAGATTTTCACAGTTCATGAGTCTCTAGCCTTGGATCAAGCCAAACTGCAGCTCAATCTTCGTCAGTCCTTGTTAGCAGAGGCCGTTGTAACTAAACTAAAACATGTGGAATATACAGTGCCAGTTCCAAATCCTAGACCATAAACTCAGATGGGCAAGTAATATCACTTTTTTTATAGTGTGATTTCTTGAACAGTGTGACAGAAACATCTCAATGAATTTAAATATGTAGCCCCTCATCTACCCTCACCTGCCCTTCCCAAAGTCCTAGTTTCCCAAGGTTATATCTAATTTCTACCCTGTGTAGGCAGCTTAATTATACCACAGCCTAGTGAGTAGAGTGTGAATCTGACCCTCAAATGCCATTTATCTGCAATGCTATCTACTCAGATATCCAGCTTCCTTCCTTTCCCTTGGTCATTAGCCCAAGGAGGTTATTGCCAGGTGTTCCTGGCTCATTACTGCTCATATTGCCCATCCACAATAGCCTCCTCACTTATAGATGTCCCAACTTCAGAAAAATAATTTGACTCTGTTCTTCTCTACATCCCTCTGTGGTCTAGCCTCCCAAATAAAGGAAAGTCAAGAAAATAACAAAAATAGAGCAGAGAGGAAGGCTGTATTAGCTAATCTTGGAAAGTAACATCCAAACACATTTTTAATAAAAGTGGATGCTAGTTCTTAAAGGTGAACACAGGCAGCAATCTCTGTGACTTCAGCTGCAACAATTTCTTGCTAGACACGTCTCCAAAGGCAAGGGGAACAAGGGCAAAAATGAACTATTGGGATTTCATCAAGATAAAAAGCTTTCACACAGCAAAGGAAACAGTCAAAAAAACTGAAGGGCAACCTACAGAATGAGAGAGCAGATATTTGCAAATGTCTTATCAGATAAAGGGCTAGTATCCAAAACCTATAAAGAACTTAAATTCAACACCCAAAAAACAAATAATACAGACAGAAATGGGCAGAAGACACGAACAGACGTCTCTCCAAAGAAGACACACAAATGGCTAACAGACACATGAAAAAAATGCTCATCAGTTGGCATCAGGGAAATACAATGAGATGCCATTTCACACCAGTCAGAATGGCTAATATTAACAAGTCAGGAAAGGACAGATGTTGATAAGGATGTGGAGAATGGGTAACCTTCTTGCACTGTTTGTAGGAATGCAAACTGGTGCAGCCACTCTGGGAAACAGTATGGAGATTCCTCAAAAAGTTGAAAACAGAGCTACCCTACAACCAACAATTGCACCACTGGGTGTTTACTCCCAAAGATAAAAATGTAGTGATCTGAAGGGGCACCTGCACCCCAATGTTTACAGCAGCAATGTGCACAATAGCCTAACTACGGAAAGAGCCCAGATGTCCATCAACAGATAAATGGATAAAGAAGATGTGTGTATGTGTATATACACACACACACACACACACAATGGAATTGTATATATATATATAATGGAATTGTATATACCACAAAATGTGGTGTGTGTGTGTATGTGTATATATATAAAATGGAATACTACTCAGCCACCAAAAAAAGAGAAATCTTGCCATTTGCAATGATTGTGGCTAGAACTAGAGGACATTATACTAAATAAGTCAATCAGAGAAAGTCAACTATCATATGATCTCAGTCATATGTGGAATTTAAGAAAAACAGAGGATCATATAAGCAAAGAGAGGAAAAAATAAAACAAGACACAGTCTAAGAGGAAGACAAACCATAAGAGATTCTTAATCATAGGAAACAAGCCAAGGGTTGCTGGAGGGGATGGAGTAACTGGGTGATGGACATTAAAGAGGGCACAAGATTTAATGAGCACTGGGTATTATATAGACTGATGAATCATTGACCTCTACCTCTGAAACCAATAATACATCGTATGTTAGCTAATTGAATTTAAATAAAAAGAAATTTTAAAAAAAATCCATTCTTTTTACTACATATGAAAAAATGAAAATAACTCATCAGACTCTCACAAAATTTAGAGGATATTCCAAATGGCACTTTTCAAAGAAATAGAACAAACAGTACTTAAATTTGTATAGAACCATGAAAGATCACTTCTTTCTTGACAAAGAACAAAGCTGAAAGCATCACATCCCTGATTTCAAATGATATTACAAAGCTATGTAATTAAAGCATTACTTAATATTGTATTGGCATAAAAGGCAGACACATAGATCAATGGAACAGAATAAATAGCCCAGAAATAAACCCACTCATACGTAGTCAATTAATTTATGACAAAGAAGCCAAAAATACAAAATGGGGAAAAGACAATCTCATCGATAGATGTGCTGGGACAGCCACGTGCAAAAGAATGAAATTGGACCACTAAGTTACATTATGCACAAAAATTAAATCAAAATGGATTAAAGACTTGAAGGTAAAACCTGAAAACCATAAAACTCTCTGAAGCGAACATTGGTCGTAAGCTTCTTGATGTAGGTTTCAGCAACGATTTTTTTTTTTTTTGTATCAGACACCAAAAGCAAAAGCCACAAAAGCAAAAGTAAACAAGTGAGACTACATCAAACTAAAAAGCTTTTGTACAACAAAGGAAACCATCAACAAAATGAAAAGGCAACCTACTAAATGGGAGAAAATACTTGCAAATTACGTATCTGATAAGAGGCCAGTATCCAAAATATGTGAAAAAATACCTCAACACCAAAACAAATGATTGATTAAAAAGTGGACAGAGGACCTGAACAGACATTTTTCCCAAAGAAAACATACAGATGGACGACACATGAAAACATGCTCAGCATCACTAATCATCAGAGAAATGCAAATCAAAATCACAATGAGATATCACCTCACACCAGCCAGAAAGTGTAGTATAAAAAAGAAAGAAAGAAAGAAAGAAAGAAAGAAAGAAAGAAAGAAAGAATGAATTGTTGGTGAAGATATAAAGAAAAAGAAACATTCATGTACTGTTGGTGGGAATGTATACTGGTACAGCCATTGTGGCAAACAGTATGGAGATACCTCAAAAAAATATCATATGATCCAGTAATTCCACTACTAAATACTTACCCAAAGAAAATGAAAACATTAATTCAAAAAGATATATGCACCCCTATGTCAATTGCATTATTTATAACAGCCAAGATATGGAAGTAACCTAAGTGTCTACTGATAGATGACAAGATAAAGATGTGGTGTATAAATATACAATGGAATATTACTCAGCCATAATAAGGAATGGGATCTTGCCATGTGTGACAACATGAATAGACCTAGAGAGTATTATGTTAAGCAAAATAAGTCAGAGAAAGACAAATACCATATGATTTCATTTATGTGTGACATCTAAAAAATAAACAAAAACCCAGAAACAGACTTTTAAGTATGGAGGACAAACTGGTGGTTGCCGGGGGGGGGAAGGGAGTACAGAAAACACAAGATAGGTGAAAGAGAGTAGAAAGTACAAACTTCCAGTTATAAAATAAGTCGTGGAATGGGAAAGTACAACATGGAGAATATAGTCAATATTTTAGGGACACTGTATGGTAACAGATGGTGACTATAATTATGGTGAGCATTATGAAATATATAGAATTGTCAAATCACTATGTTGTATGCCATAAACTCAGAAACCACTGTATATCAACCATTCTTCCATAAAAATTTTTTATTTAAAAATAGAACTATCATATGATCTAGCAATCCCACTTCTGCATATTTATCCAAAGAAAATGAAAACATGAACCTGAAGAGATACATGCACCCCCCCCCTTCTATTGAAGCATGATTTACGAGAGCCAACATATAGAAACAATCTAAGTGCCCATCGATAAAGAAACTGTGGTGTGTGTATACACACACGATAGGATAATATTAGGCTGTAAAAAAAATGAAATCTTGCTATTTGCAACAACATGGGTGGAATTTGAGGGTTTTATGCTAAGTGAAATCAGTCAAAGAAAGACAAATGACATATGATGTCTCTTATATGTGGAATCTAAAAAAACAAACCAAGCCCAGATACAGATTGGTGATTGCCAGATGTGGGGGATGGAAGATTGGAGAAACGAGCCGACTACTTTTGGGTTCTGTTTTTCATTTAGAGAAACTGAATCTTAAGGGGAAAAAAGATGCAAGAAAAAGTTTTCTGAGGGGCTTCTAGGAAACTTTCATTCCCCTGACTTCCCTGACTTAGAAAAGACACACAAAAGGAAAAGTTCCCTCTCTTCCCTCCCTTCCTCTTCCCCTCACCCTATTTAGGGCACATACATGAGGTTAGGGTGCCTGGGGCCATTCTCTTAAATACAAAATGACAAACTCAGGGGCCAAAAGTTGATGTGATGAAGAAGGCAGAGCACGGTGGTGGGGAAGAGTCGGGATTCTTCATGGCCTCACAGATGCTGCCCCAACTCCGACTATTCCTGGCAAAGGGAAGTAATTAAATATTTTGCTGACTGGCTTGAGCCATTTCCATGAAGCACCTGCAGCCAAAAGTGAACCTTACTGTGTTGGCCAAAGATGAGATTTATATGCAGGCTTCTAGATGCTGAAAATTGCTCTCTTGGTTTGCTGGGGGGTGGAGGTGGGGGGAGAAGACAGCCCTGAATGCCCCTTTGCTGGGGAGCCACCTTGCCAGCCTTCAACGGCTTGCACTTACTCAGTGTGGGAACTTCTATCTTGCCTTTATCTCCATTTCTGCAACCTCATCTATTTTCTGCTGTAAAGTCACCTGTGTTGTCCAACAAGTACAGTGAGGTAGCTTCTGGAACAGGACACAATCATATTAAAAGTTCATCTTCAAAACACTGGAGGATATTCTTGGGACTTCAAATGTGCACTGTGTGACTTGCTTCAGTTTCCCTTTGAGGGATGGAGGAGTACCTCAAAAGAGATAGGTAGTCATCTTCTAGAGCAACGAACACTAGAGTGCAAGAGGCCCACGTGCCCACAATTGGAGACACATCTCAGGCATGAAGACAGACCTTGCGGGCAGAGAACACAGCCTTCCAGATAGGAGCCCACAACCAATTGTCACAGTGACAGATGCTTCTAATTATGGGTGTTCTTTTGCAATTAAGCTGCGCTCCTGTGCTCAACTCCAAACAGCATGCTCTAGACTCTAGAGTCAGGAGCAACAGGGATTTCTTTATTTAAGAAGTGGTCAAATTCTTCCAAGCAATTAAGGGGGGGGAGCCAAAGGGCCCAGAGCGGAAAATGGCAGGGATTTGAGGATAATGGCATTTGCAAATTTAATATCATAAAGCTTTTCCTCTAATTTTTGGTCCCTGCTGCTTTCTCAGGTCCACTGTGAGACATAGGTTGTAAACTTTACTGCTCGACCCCAATACCTGGAATCGGGCCTGGAAAAGAGGAGGCAGGCACCGGAATAATCAGCCACAGAGAAGGATGTTGTTATAGGCTGGGTGAAGCTCTCCAAAAATTCATTATGTTCAAATCCCAACCTCCAACACCTTAGGAGGTAACCATGTTTGGCCATCACTTATTGGAAGTGGTGATTAAGTTAAAATGTGGCCAATGGGGTGGGGTCCTATTATAATAGGACTCGTGTCCTTATAAGAAAAAGAGATTCCAAGGATGCTTATAACCAGAGGAAAGACCATGTGAGGACATTGCAAGAAGGTGGCCTCCAAGCCAAGGAGAGAGGCCTCAAAACCAAACCTGCCAACATCTTCATCTTGGACTTCTGGCCTCCAGAACTGTGGGAAACAGTGATTGTTGCTTATACCAACTAGAGTGCGGTACTTTGCTATGGCAGCTCTAGCAACTAATATAAGATGTGAATAAATATCCATGTTTCATTACAAAATAGTACTACCAAATTCTAAAAACTGCCAGTTATTTTTGTATGCTAAAATTCCTGTCCCTTTTATTGATTAGTTCTTGTGTTTTGGATCTTGTATACACCACATTTGTATTGTATTATATTTACAGTAATTCACAATAGATTTGATTTTGCTATTCTAAGATGCTTCCTGTTTTGTTTTCTAAATATAACCAACTGTGAATTTTTCGAAGGGTGTTTTAGGAAAGATGACATTTAGATCTCAAATTCCACATGCTGACCCAGCAAATTCAACCCAAGACCCTGCATCTTTCTCACAGATATGTTTAGGCTGATTATTTAGATGCTTACCACTTCAAGTATCTGACCTTGATGAAATTAATATAATGAAATACTAAAATATTAAATATTAAATTTCCTTAATAGTTATATATTTTGGGAACGACTACATTTTTTTTCTCTTTGTAACTCAGGTGCACAAAGTAGGATTACCTGATTACTTATAATCCCTGGCTCAACATATTCTCATTACTGGTAATTGTGATCCACTTTTATTTATCCATTCATTTCACCATTTTTCATAATATAAGTAGGAACCATGAATCTTCTCACCCAAAAGAAGTCAGAACACTCTGATCACAGCTCACATTCAGCTACGTAGTTACTTCCTATGACATCCCTTTTGATTCCAGGCCTGAGACAATAACCACACTGCCTTCTACATTCATAATTCCCTTGATATTCTCGTTATACAGGATTACTACATCTCCCTATCATTAAGAAATATTTTAGTCATTTTTAACTTTATAAAAATGGCGCTGCAAATTATTTTTCAGAACTTGTTTTTTACTTAGTATTGTATTGCTAAGACTTATTCATATTTAAAAATGCTGTACTTCAACTACTGTGTCAGTAGTTAGTAATATTTAGTATTATTTTATTAGTAATAAATATTACTATTTATAAATAGTACTATTAGTACTAAATATTACTATTAGTAATATTTTATTACTAATATATCACAGTTTATTTATCTATTCTCCTACTGATACACATTTGGATTATTTCCAGGTTTTCCTTTAAATACACATGAACATCCTTGTACATGTTTTCTGTTGCACACATAAATGAGTTTTACCTGATACCTTGTAGTGGAATTTCTGGAACAAAGGATATGTGAGTCTGCAATTTTTTCTAACGTCAATATTTTCTAAAATGATTACATCAATTTGCTTTCTGACTAGCAATGAACATCTAGCAGATCTATACCCTCTCCAACAATTGATATTATTAGGCTTTCACATTTTTTTTGCCAAAAGAAGAGTACAAATTGGGGTGCCTGAGTGGCTTAGTCAGTTAAGCAATCGACTCTTGGGGATCCCTGGGTGGCTCAGCGATTGAGCACCTGCCTTCAGCCCAGAGCGTGACCCTGGAGTCCCAGGATCGAGTCCCACACATCAGGCTCCCTGCATGGAGCCTGCTTCTCCTTCTGCCTGTGTCTCTGCCTGTGTCTCTCATGAATAAATACATAAAATGTAAAAAAAAAAAAAAAAAAGGCAATCAACTCTTGATTTCAGCTCAGGGTCATGATCTCAGGACTGTGAAATCAAACCCCACATTGGGCTCCATACTGGATGTGGAGTCTGCTTAAGACTCTCTCTCCCTCTAACCCTGTCCTCACTCCCTTTGTAAGGGAAGAAGAGAAAAAAGCAGAAGAAGAAGAAGAAGAAAAATGATATTGTATAATTGTCTCTATTTGCATTTATTTCCATGATCACTAATGAACAGGAGGTAATGGAATGAATATTTTCTCATATATTTGTTGATCATAAGAGTTTCTCTTCTGTGAAATATCCATTAAGATCTTCTCTACATGCTTCTTACAGATTTGTAGGAGATACCAATCCTTTGTCAGTTGTGTATATTGTGAATATCTCCCCTATTTTGTTACAGGACCTTCAATTTACTTTCAGGGTCTCTTGAACTCATGTCTTTAATTTTAATATAGTAAATTTTATGTCTTTTATAGTCAAGATGTTTTATGCCTTATTTAAGGAATACTTTCCTACCTCAAGGCTAAAACACATTCATCTTGTTTTCTAGATTTTAAAGATTTTTGCTTTTGACATTGAAATCTTAATTCATCTGGAGTTTATTTTTTTATATAGTGTGAGGTAAGGATCTGACGTCATTTTTCTTAACAATCAACTTTTCAGGCTTTGATATCTAGTTATAGGAAACTATTACATAATATTCTAAAATAAACTATCCCCAAATTCCTTTATAACTTATACTTTCCTAAATGAAAGAAAACCTTGCACAGTAGAAAGATAAGTTTCTAATTCCATTGAATACAGTAAGAATGATCGTAAAAAGGAAAGAAACATAAAGGTGATTTTCTTGACAGCTAAGCATTCCCAATCCCTTCCCTCAAGGCATATTTAAAAATCTTCTGTGACTAATTGAAACACACACACACACACGTATACACACCATACTCAGAAAACCACACCAATGCAGAAAAGGCCAAGACAACCATTGTTTCACATATCACCTTCCATTTCCACTTTTGTATTCATACTATGATCTGTTTTACAATCACTTTTTATACTAGTTATTTTGAAACCTGCTCTAAAATTCAATTGAGTTAACCTCTGCCTTATACACAAAACCAGTTCACAATAGAGAAATGGCATGCTAAACAGTAAATTAATTGCCAAATATCCACTATCTCAGAGCAGCTCTTGTTTCTCCATTCCTCCGTCAATTTACTCTGTAAAGGGGTTTAACTTTCGATCCATTTAACAAACATGTATTAAACATCTACTATGAGCAAAAACTGCACTAGACAGTATAAAGAACAAAAATTTGCTCCATAATATAACCAGTGAGCCATAAATTTAAAATGGGACCAGCTATGATAAGTTATATAATAGAAATGACCACAGGGATCCCTGGGTGGCGCAGCGGTTTGGCGCCTGCCTTTGGCCCAGGGCGCGATCCTGGAGACCCGGGATCGAATCCCACGTCAGGCTCCTGGTGCATGGAGCCTGCTTCTCCCTCTGCCTGTATCTCTGCCTCTCTCTCTCTCTGTGTGACTATCATAAATAAATAAAAATTAAAAAAAAAAAAAAAGAAATGACCACAAATGTTGATTGATCCAGTTCAATTATGTTTGTATTTACTAAGCACCTAAGTATAGGACTTTGTATCTTTCAATAGTCTCATTAAATAGGCACTTTTAAATTTCTTTTTAAATAATCTGTTTTGTAATTTCATGATGTTGGAAATTCAGAATAGAGGTAGTCAAGAGAAGTAAAATTTGTTGGGCGAAAGCTATTTGAGGACATGCCTTAGACCACAAAGTAAACACTGGCCCAGAAGATGATCAATGTTGCCAACATATTTGACGGAGGCTTTTCTTCAAAACCCAAGAGAGAAGAGAACTCAAAAACAGGGTCTTTCCAAATTCTCCCCTCCTGTAACGCTTATCATCAGACAGTTCCAGTCTACTCAGTTACTTAAGTTTCCACCTGACCCAACAGCAAGGCCAGCTATACCTAAAATTATTAGACTTTTGAATGCCTACTCTAGGTCCTCTATTTTCCAGGCTTCCCTCTCCTGACCATTTTCTGCATTCCCAATGCCTCTATTTGAAACCTCTACCAGAGCATCACATCCAGGACTTCCACTTCCAAAGGGGAAAAAATTGATTTCCATGACCTATCCAAGTGGAATTCTAATCCTGCACTCTATTTCTCCTACCTCAAGGCTCTGTCCAGTATCACAAGTCCTTTGAGTTTTGACATGTTCCATGGTAATCCCAACCTAGTCTCATGAATTACATATACAAATATGAGAAATTTATAGAGGCCCCATCCCTCCCTGGGGAATGAAGATAATCATGAGGCTTGCGATTCAGGATTCACACAAGTCTAAAGAAAATCCTCTACACTTGTAGTCAAAGGACCTCAGATCAAGTCCAAAGTCCAAAATAATTCATATGGGAGACAGAATCATTTAACTCTACTAAGAGTCAGTTACTCCATCTATTAAATGGAAAAAATAATAATGAATTCACATGAATGCTGTAGGAAATTACATGAAGGGAGCACTTGTAAATGATAAGGTGATCTAAAATATAAGTGATTTTTGCTTTATGGCAATGAAAAGCCAGCAGGGGAGATATTTAATTAGCTATCCCTCAAGACATTCCATAGTGATGGTTACTTCACCTATGGCAGGAATAGGACGGCCCAATAATTTGTAGGAAAGGAAAGGGTTCATTTTCAAAACATGCCTTGATTCAGTCATTGACCATTAAAAAACAAACAAACAGGGATGCCTCAGTGGCTCAGCAGTTGAGCATCAGTCTTTGGTTCTGATCGTGATCCCGGGGTCCTAGGATCAAGTCCCACATTGAGCTTCCCGCAGGGAGCCTGCTTCTCCCTCTGCCTCTGTCTCTCTCATGAATGAATGAATAAAATCTTTAAAACAAACAAGTGAATGCCAGGCACAGGAGGTACAACAATGATGAAGATACACATGGTTCCTTTATAATCTGTCCAGGGTTCAAAATATCTGGAAAGGGGATCCCTGGGTGGCGCAGCGGTTTGGCGCCTGCCTTTGGCCCAGGGAGCGATCCTGGAGACCCGGGATCAAGTCCCACATCAGGCTCCTGGTGCATGGAGCCTGCTTCTCCCTCCGCCTGTGTCTCTGCCTCTCTCTCTCTCTCTCTCTCTCTCTCTCTCTCTCTCTCTGTGACTATCATAAATTTAAAAAAAAATTTAAAAAAATATCTGGAGGGATCCCTGGGTGGCGCAGTGGTTTGGCGCCTGCCTTTGGCCCAGGGCCCGATCCTGGAGATCCGGGATCGAATCCCACGTCGGGCTCCCGGTGCATGGAGCCTGCTTCTCCTTCTGCCTGTGTCCCTGCCTCTCTCTCTCTCTCTCTCTCTCTCTCTATCATAAATAAATAAAAATTTAAAAAAAAATATCTGGAAAGTGTGGAGACCCCGTAGGCGCAAGCAGGATGATCAAATTCCCAGGTGAGCGTCACTCCTACCAAAATGAGGGTCATCTCTGTTTTTCACTAATTCAGGGGAGGCTCATGTTATCTGATTTACATCCATCAGTCAACCTGTGAAACCAGCATCATCTTAAACCATGTGATCTCGTTCTTCATTCTCAACCAGAAAACAACAAAGTAATCTAGGTGAGAGCCAGAAGTTTCCTAACAGAAAACCTAAGGAAATATTTCTGCACTTGAGAGAAAGTAGGATACATGCTTTCTGTTCCAGTGATACATAATCCCTTTGATAATAACAGCTAATACTCAGGGTTCACTAGGCTCTAGGTACTGTTTTAAGCGGATGACATTCTGTCTGATTTAACCATCCCAACTTCATGCAGTAGGCCCTATTACAGTCTTGCCATTTTATAGATGAGGGGGAAATAAGGCCAGAAGGGTTAAGAAACTTACCCCAGATCACGCATCTTTTTATTCATATCCAAGCTATCTGATTATACAGTCCAATCTATCTATACCCACTGGGTTCTTTACAGATTCTTCTCAATAAAGTGACTGATGATAATATACAAAGAGTAAGGAACTACTGTTCAACATAACCAGCCATTCTAGAACTCATTCCAAGGCACTGGGTACCTCCAGGAGCACCATTCTCCTAGTCTTTATGCAAATGGCACCCCATAGGAGCAAGCGACACAAAAGAGCATCACCCCACACAATGAACCTGTATCTCCATCCTAAACCATACTTTCCTCCTCACATCACTTCTCTACTAAGGAAGGCCCTGCCCCCTGTTCTCTTACCAGACACAAGGCCACTTATTCAGACCCAGCCATATCCTCCTTGAAGCCTTTCTGGGTTCTTCCAGCTACTCAAAGATCTGTTTATCTCTTCCACAAGCACCTACTTTATGTTCAGTCTACTTTGTGGACGCTTCAAACTACTGCTTAGCACTTGGTTATGTAATGTTTTGTGGTTTACCAAACATGTATTTACTCAGCTACATGTAAGCTCGTTGAGAACAGAAAAAGGTTTTGATTCCTCCTCCTGGCTGCACTCCCCCCACCCCCGACCCATGCCAACAGTCATACACCTGCACCTCATATAGTACTAAAAGTTCAATAAACGCTGTTTGGACAGTTGGTAGACTAATTGATTAATCTATTGAGTAAATATTCATCTAAACTTAAACAGCCTCCAAGATTTTCTATACTTAGACATGGATACACACAAAATGTGTGGGCCAGTGGGCTAATGAACTGAAGAAGGGAAGAAACAAGGCTTTCACTGGGAAATCACTCTAAATACAACCATCACAAGAGATGGATATATAGGACTCAATCTAAAAAGTTTTAAGGGGAGAACTGGCCAACTGAAAAAGAAAGTTGTTTTATACATTTAGCATCAAAGTACCTTCTCAGGAGCTGAAAATCCAATGCTTCTCTCCATGAGGTTTGTCATTGTCCTCCTGAAGAGGTAAGACATCATTCCACATTTCAAGTACACCTTAAAATTCCCAGGACTTGCACCTTCTGTTTTCCTTCTACCTTCTACCCTCTACACACACGTGCACGCACACGCACGCACGCACGCACCCTCTAGCCTGCCTTCTCCCCCTGCCAAACAAAACAAAACAAAACAAACAAAATCACCATTCAACTATGAACTACTAGTTCTGAGTCATCAAAACTGCGCCTGAGAAACTTTTGTTCATTAACTTGGGCTCCCTCTGCTGGGTCTGCAGCAGTAACACATACAGCTCCTTAGAACTGGAGGTTACAGCACTCCACTCCCCACCCCTCCCCCAGAATTTCTCCTGTTTTAACTAAAAGGAAATTCAATAGCCAACAAAATACAATCACTTAAAAACAGAAGAGATTCAGGACCCGGATAAATCAGTAACAACACATCAAGATGAGTGGTTTTTAGGAAACAGCTACACAAATCAGGGATCCTTGCCCTGGCTTAATCTTCACTGGTCACAGAATGGGGGAATGCAGCAGGGGATCTCCAAGATTGTAGAGATGATGATAGAAAACCGAGAAGAGAATAATCACAAGAAATAAGAGCTGGATTACACGTGTTTGTGAGAAGCAAATGCGGATGAGTCTGACTCAGGCCAATTTGAAGCCCCTCACTACAGTTTCTAAGGAAGAAAAGGCAGCACCAGCCAGGCAGTACCCCCAAAGTACTACAGACCAGAGCTGTTGCTAACATCACTGAAATATAGTACAAACCTGATGGTACAGAGTATACTGAACCTATGGTCACGTGCCCTCCAAAAAAAAAACCCTTAAAAATCACAAAGTGCATTTGCATTTACTAAAGATAATAAATAGCAATGTAATTTATGCATCAAAATGGAAACAGGAGATATTGATTCCTGTTAAAGGGAAATAGGATTTCTCATTTAATTGATTTGGTTCTAATTATAAAAGAGAATTGTTAAGTGGACCTAAAACAAACCATCATACCAGGAAAAAGAATGAAACTAGACCTGAGACCTCTAAAAATCTGGAAAATACTGTCTCTAATATTTTTCCCCTCAAGATAGACTAGTATTCGGTAATAAATGCCTTAAAACCCATCCCAGGGGAAATCTGGATGACCTTATAGAGTCCTCAAATACTCCAGGAACTGAATATTCCACAGCCTTGAAACCTAGGACCTGAGTTTTCCCCTACAGAGTCCAGCACAGATCCTGGCATAACCTCAGGTTATTAAAGACCTTTGTTGGCAGCTCTTCTACTGTTGAGGGTTCATCTTCTGTCTCCACTGTCACATCATTAGCTGCCATAAAGGGTTAATCAAGACTCTATCCCATGAGTAGCTACAAAATTTGAGATGCCCAGTGCAAAATGAAAATGCAGAGCCTCTATTTCAAAAAGTTTTAAGAACTTTGAGACAATGACACCAGAGTAGGACACCAACCAAGTAAACCCTTCAAAGCACAGCTTCTAAGTACAGAACCCTAGGCAACTGACCAAATGGGTCACACGCCCATGAAGCTATCCCCACCAGAGCCCCAGATTAAAGTTAGCAATAATGTTGTCTTCATCAGTCCTGCAACCCCAACATTGGACAAAGATGCTAACCTCATCTTGTCATCCTCAAAGCATTACCTTTGCAAAAGAGAACTCTTTGCTAAAACATACATGGTTCGGTTTACTTTCCCAAATGCATGCTGGAACCTGTTAACACATTTTTTTTTTTCCATTCTGTCTACCCAAGGTTGGTTTAACGGAAGACAGAGCATCGGTTGAGAGAAACTAATTCATGCAAATCTTTCTCTCCTATGATGGACTGTACAATTTTAATGGTTAATAACACAACCTCCAGGGTCAACCTGCCTGGGTTCAAATCTCATCTTCACCACTGACCATTGTGCTAGCTTGAACAAGTTACATTATTTTCCTGAATCTCTGTTTCCAAGAGCAAGCAATAATAGTGCTGCCTTATAGGTTGCTTACTAGGATATATTGAAACATAATTTATAAAGAGTTTAACTTAGTGCTTGGCACACAATAAATGGACTCAATATTATCATTATATAATCTTTTTTTTCCAAATGTAATGGAATTTGGATCTTGGAAAGCCAGCTGATTGTCTATGAGCCACTTGGTATTTAAATTCCAGTCGTGCTTAGTGTGTTTTAATGGATTGCCTTATATAAAATAACTTTTGTTATAGCACCCATGTTCTCCAGGATTTTCAAGGTCTTTATTTATTCATTTGTTTCATAAACATATATTGATTCTCTAATCTGTCATAAGTACTATGCTGGATATTAGGGATATAAAGATTGACAAGAGTAAGTCTCTGCTCTACATGAATTCACTAACCAGACACTTAAATGGATAATTTTAATACAATGTGCCAAGTGCAACAATTGCTGGGAGACAATCCTCGAAGGATTTCTCTTGTTTCTGCACTTTCTGCCAAGGCATTAACCAATATTTTATTTCAGACTAGCTGTTCAGGAGTGTTTGTGTACCACACAGCCTTGGAAGACACAGGGTCTCTCTCTCTCCAGGGCAGAGGGCAGATTTAGTTTCTGACTAGAATAATTAAGATACTGTGTCCTTCCAGGATAAATCTTGGGCACATTTGCTAGCCACCTCCTTTACAGGGCTGAAGTTTCCAAAGTTTGGTATTCCTCTGTTGTGCCACAAACCCACTGTGTATGTGTAGAAGGGGATATTCCATGGGGAGGGAATGGAGGTATGGGACAGCATTATATGGATGCCTAAGTAGAAACAATGCAATAATGTCAACAAGTAAGGTATGAGATAGAAAGTGGGGAAGGATGAGGCTGGGGAGCAATGCAATACAGAATCTTGGGAGATTTCATATGCCAAATGTAAACTTGTTTCATAATGACTTTAGGCAATGAGTTTTACCCATAAAGCTATTGAGAAGTTATGCAATCTTTTTAAACAAATCTTTGACATAGCAACATTTTCCCCAAAAATCCACTCCATAAATATACTAGAAGACATGAAATACACATATTGCTGTTTTTGGGAGACACACTCACCAACTTCCTTGACTTATCAGTGTTTACTCAGAGTATCTTAGGGAATACATTTCAATTAAGTGCCACATTTGAATGAACCCAAAACACTTTGGCGGGGAGAAAGACAAAATACATGCTGTGTACATGCACGCATCTTATTAGATGTGTTCTCGTGTTTAGCCTTTATTTTGCCCAGAAGGTTTTCCTGTGATCACTTATAAAGTGGAGTCTGAGTACAGGATAATCTTGAAGCCCAAAAAGTGTCAAGAATTGGTAAAGAAAATGGAACAAAAAGGAGATCACGCCTTCCAAAGAGTGATTCCACTGCACTCTACCTCTAACACTTACTACCTGCTCCCAACTCTCTTTTCTATCCTTTCACAAGTAAAATAAATCTTTGTTCCATATAGATTCCATTTATTTCCTTTCAAATTATTGTTTATTGTTTATGCAAACCTGTTTTCATTGCTGAATTGCTATCTTTTTCTATTTAGGTAAAACTATTTAGGTGTCTTGAGATGGAACTCATTATAATTTTTCTACTTTTTTTTAGCTTTTTATTTAGCAATAGGCTTTTCAAAAATGATTTAAAAGTCATTAAATGAGAAGTTAAGTGTATTTGAATTTCCTGGGTAGGCTCAGATGAGATAGCGATTATCTCAAGCAGAAGAGCATAGCATGGCAGTTGTAACCCACTGCCCCCAGATCAGAACACTGGGTAAAAATCTGGCTTTGCCACATACTCAATATGTCACCTATCACAAGTTTCTTCTTGTAGCTTAGTTTTATCATCTACACGATAAAGGCCGTAATAGTTGATATCATACTGTTGTGAAAATGGAACAATTACTGTATACTGAATACTTCAAAGAATACCAAGTACATAATAAGTACTCTTAACATTAAGTGTTATCTGCTAATACAGAACTAGAAGAAATAATCTTACAGTTTGTATGGAACCACAAAAAAATGTCAAAGGGCCAAAGCAATCTTGAAAAGGAAGAAAACTGGAGGTTTCACAAATCCCCGATTTCAAGATGTGCTACAAAGCTGTATTAATCAAAGCAGTATGGTACTGGCACAAAAATAGACATACAGATCAATAAAAGAATGGAAAGCCCACAAATAAACTCATAATTATATGACAAATCAACCCCAACAAAAGAGACAGGAATACACAATGGGGAGAAAACAGTCTCTTCAACAAATGGTATTGAGAATACTGGACACCTAACATGCAGAAGAATGAAGTTGGGCCACTTTCTTACACCATACACAAAAATAAACTCAAAATAGATGGATTAAAGGCCTAAATATGAAACCTAAAGCCATAAAAATCCTAGAACAGAGCACAAGCAATAACTTTTCTGATATCAGCTGTAGCAACATCTTTCTAGGTAGGTCTCCTGAGGCCAGGGAAACAGAAGCAAATATACTATTGGGTCTACATTGAAAAAAAAAAACTACAGCTTCTGCACAGCAAAGTAACCAACCAACAAAACTAAAGACAACCTACAGAATGGGAGAAGATATTTGCAAATGACACATCCAATAAAGGGTTAGCATCCAAAATATATAAAGGACTTACACAATTCAACATCGAAAAAACAATAATCCAATTAAAATGGGCAGAAGCCATGAAGAGACATTTCTCCAAAGAAGACATACAGATAGACAACAGACACATGAGAGGATGCTCAACATCACTCATCACCAGGAAATGCAAATTAAAACATTAGGTATCACCTCACAGCTGTCAAATATCTAAAATCAAAAACGCAAGAAACAACAGTGTTAGCAACGATGTGGAGAAAAAAGAACCCTTGGGCACTGTTGGTGGGAATGCAAACTGGTACAGACACAGTGGAAAACAGTATGGAGGTTGTTCAAAAAATTAAAAATAGAATAACTATATGATCCAGTAATTCCACTACTGAGGATTTACACAAAGAATACAAAAAGATTATTTGCACAATTATTTACTATAGCCAAGTTATGAAAACAGCCCGTGTCCATCAACCTATGAATGGATAAAGAAAATGAGGTATACATATGCAATGGATTATTCAGCCATAAAAAAGAATAAAATCTTTCCATTTCCAATGATATAGATGGAATTAGAAAGTATAATGCTAAGCGAAGTAGTCAGGGAAAGAAAAATAGTGTTATGATTTCACTCATGTGGAATTTAACAAACGAGACAAATGAGCAAAAGGGGGTAAAGAGAGAGATAATCAAGAACCAGACACCTAACACCAGAGAACAAACCAATGGTTACCAGAGGGGAGGTGGGGGATGGTAAATAGATGATAAGGATTAGGAGTGTACTTGTCGTAACAAGCACTGGGTGGTTATGGAATTGTGGAATCACTATATTGTGCACCTGAAACTAATAAAAATATGTTTTAAAAAAAGTGGAATATTATTCAGCCATAAGAAAGAATAAAAATCTTGCCTTTTGCAACAACATGGATGGATCTCCAGAGCATAATGGTAAGTGAAATAGGTCACTGGGAAAAAGACAAATACCATGTGATTTCACTCATATGTGGAATTTAATAAATGAAACAAAGAGACAAAGAAAAAGACAAACCAAAAAAAAAAGACTCTTAGCTACAGAGAACAAATTGATGGTTACCAGAGGGGAGCTGGGTGGGGGGAAGGTGGAAATAGGTGAAAGATGCACTTATTGTGATGAGCACTGAGTAAATGTATAGAATTGTTCAATTATTATATTGTACACTAGAAACTGATATAACACAATATGTTAACTATACTGACATGAAAAAAATATTATCTGGGACACTTGGGTGGTTCAGTCTGTTAAGTGTCTGCCTTCAGCTCAGGTCATGATGCCAGGGTCTTGGGATCAAGCCCCACATGGAGCTCCCTGCTCAGTGGGGAGTCTCCTTCTCCCTTTGCCCCTCTCTCCCTCTCCCCAACCCACTTTCCTGCTTGTGCTCTCTGCTCTCTCAAACACATAAATAAAATCTTTTAAAAATATGATCTTCTAATATTATTATTATTCCCTTATTTGTAGCTTCTGTAGATCACTGTGACAGCAATGTGGAGAACAGCTTTGAAGTTATCAAGACTGACATGAAAGAAATCCCATAGAGTCACAGTGGAGACAAGAAAAAAATGGGGAGGGATTACGAAGAAAGAGTATGGTGGAAAATCATGCTTTCTATTTTGGACATGTTGAGATTACACATTGCCTACATCTTTTTTTCTTCTCAGCAATTTGTCAAGTCAATTTTACCCCTCAAAGACAAAACAAGAAATATTTAGAAATTGAATTCGGATCATGTTTCAAAATAGAAACTATGGAATATACAGACTCCAGAATATTGTTTGTCTATTCAATGCTAATCTCTTCAGAGATAAGGCCTTGGAAGCCACATGCTTGTTATGAAGTGTGATGAAATTAATGCACTGAGTTTGTGCTTAGATAACTCATTTCCTGGGAATCTCAGAGTCTGTGAAACAAACATAAATCATGCTCGTATTTGCCCTGCCCTTCTCACAGCTCATTATCCAACATAGCAGGGACTTGAACGCATCTAACAGAAAGGGTTAAAAGTAATCAAACCCAGCCCAAAACACAAGAGGTCAACACAAGTATAATTGACAGACTGTTCCCTTCGAGCTTTGTGTATCCTTTTTTATTACTCATAACACTTTCCTCTTGACACAACTCTGTCTCCTTGCTGCTCTCTGGTCCCACTCAACATTCTCAACAGCCCACCACTCCAATTTTTTCTTCCCCGGCCCAGCACCACCTGCAGCTGCACAGAAGGGCAAGGAACCATTCCTGAGTTGTGTTTATGTCCCTTCTTGCCAGGACAGCATGGCACATATCAGGTGTTTGGTGTGTGCTTAGTGAAAAAGCAATTACTAATGGCAGAGGCCCACCTAAGAGTAATAAGTACTAAATGACCTTGTGACTCAGTGGTTCTGAGGGTAAGCTTAGGGTCACGCAATAGGCAGTTTCTGTTATTTAACTCTCAATGGCTGTGAATACCACACATTATATCCAAATCCACGAGTGCAAGCTACTACAGACACAGGAAATTAATTTCGTGTATGTTGGCAAATTGAACACCAATAAAAAATAAATTTATTATTTAAAAAAAGAAAATTTCAGTTTCATGCTTTAAACTTTTATTATATTCCAAATAATTCAATAAATGACATCATAAAAAGTTCTATTTACCATGCTAGCCCAGAATGTGAATGAGGCAGTCCTTGATCAATATTTGAGTGACTAATAAACAAACAGATTCCTTTGTTTACCTGCCCTGAAATAGATGTTTTTCTTTTCCATTTTCTTGGATTGTGAATACAAATAAACTTTATCCTATGGTAGAAGGAAAATTTTTGCTCTTTTCTTATTTTCCCTCAGCACGCTTCAAAGCACGGGGTATTAGAACAGCAGCTGTGTTGACACAAATATTCTTCCAAGACATCACCTATTATTTTCAAAGTATATTTAAAAGCACATTAACAAAGTTAAGTTATATTTCAGTTCTGTTGTAACGTGAAATGTAAATAATCCTCCCTCTTAGGAAAAGTAGCAATTCTAACTGAAATAACTGTTATGACACAAGAATTAATTGAGCCTCTTCAGATGATTATGCCACAGCATAACATCTTTCTCCATCTAGCAACCAGGAATCCTCATAAACCAACTCTTCTGCACCTCACCAATGCTGGGGGTCACTGATGTCAATAAAGACACAGGAGCACCGTAAGCTAAACCATCATCTAAATCACCAAAAATACTTGCTGCCATCCTGCAGTGTAGCTTCATTTTGTTGGCCTCTAATTTGGTAAAAGGTATTAATCTGCAGGGCAGTGTTTCTCAAACTCCAAGCTACTGACATTTTAGACCTGATCATTCTTTGTGGGGAGGACCGTCTACTACGTTGTAGGATGTTTAGCAGCATCCCTGGACTTTACTCACTAAATGCTAGTAGCGACTTCTCCCTCCTGCCCCCCTGACCATCAAAAAGCTTTCCAGACATTGTCAAACATACCTAAGGGGCAAAATTGCCCCCAGCTGAGAACCACTGCTGTAGGAGGTATATGATGTGTGGCAACTCTTAAAGATCCAAAACACATAATAATCCATTTCCCAGCCATCCTGGGTAAACGAGTACTCTCTGTTATGCATTAGTAACATTCCATTAACCAGTAGATTAAATTAACCATAAATCCCATTTCCTTGTTATAACAGACAATAAACATAAATCCAAAGTATTTATTCTATTCATTATTCTATTCTATTACTCTATGTACGTAACATTTTTACGTTTTAGCAGCTACTTTTAACAGTAACCAGTAAAGTAGGCCGTTCTGGTAAATTGTCTCCATTGTCCCAAGTAAAAGTTGGGGGCAGGGTAAAGGAGCTGAGGGACTTCACAGTCATAGTTGAGCCTTGTACATAATGTTCCCTTAGCTTTTTCTTTTACTCTCTGTCAACAAGAGTTTACAACTGCCATCAGGAAGTTTTCAGAGTTTCTCCTGCTGTTGCTGAAACTCACAGGCAGGGAAAAAAATTATCTTAGCTCAAAATTAAAGCGGCAAAAACAAAATGCACAATTCAAGGGTATAAGGAATACGTGAATATATATAAACTAATATCATAAATCTAGTAGAACCAGTTCATGACATTTTTGTTGGCTAACCCATTCCCCCAAATATGCCGTCACACAAAAATGAATTAAAATGGGAACTCCTTATTTGAACTTAAAAAGGGATTATTTGCATGTATTCTTCATTTTTTTCCATTCGACATTTCCTGAGCATCCACTAAGGGCCAAGCACTGTGCTAGGGACATTCAAAGACGTCGAGAACATTTCTGCACATAGATATATGACATGCTCCACATAATGGTCTTCTGTAAGTGGCAGTTGGAACCTGTTGACCCCTGTTAAATATGTTTTAATTGTTCAGATTTTCAAGCCCAGTATGTTGTCTTGGCGAGGGGCATACCTATTTTATAAGCAAGGTCAACAATGGGAAAAGAGAGGGGACAGAAAATGATATATTCAGTACCATTTTATTAAACTGTAAAAACCCTTTTCTGAACAAGAAAGTGACAATCATGTCAGCGGTTAGCAAACTGAACCCTTGACAAGTGATAAACCTCAATAAATTGCTTAACAAAACATTAGCTACTGATTACAATGTTGATGCAAACCCAAAAAAGCCAGCTGACATAAGATAACATGTTAAAGCAGAAAGCCTTACTAATGGAAAGGGACAGCGCAGGACAGTTCACTGGCTTTTGTGCAAAAAGTGTCGCATATAAAACAATGCAAACCCATAGACCACAGTTGACTGGAGGAGTCAGAAATTGAGAGCACAAAAGCAAAACGTCAGAGCCATCCTCTGCCACGCAATTACAAAATAAATAGATCACCTACCACCCCTGAAACTGCAGAGACTCTGCGGGTGGCATCCCCCCACACAGGGACAAAGAAGAAAGGAGTAATGTTCGCACTTTTCTCAAGGCACTCAAGATTATTCAACAGCAAGTAGTCAACTCCTACATATTGAGAGGTGGTTTGACATATAAATAAGTAAATAATTTTATAGGAATTTAGGAAGTCCTAGAAATGAAGAGCTTTGGAAATATGACTTAGGAGCAATCTACAAATCTCTCTCTCAAATTCAAATGACTCAGTCATGCTTCTGGAACATCCCAATGGCTCTCCTTGCACAGCACCAGATCCATATGACCAAGGCAACAGAAACACCCTCTTGGCTTATAATTTAATTCAAGGCAGTAGATAAGGCCTTCACTTGGGTGTAAATTTTATAGCGGTAGAAAAAAAAAAAACTACTCCCACTGTCTAAAATGACCATTTCCAAACATTCTTTTTTAAGCCTTGTTTTAAAAGAACCAGATAGGTTTTGTATAACTCCAGTCTGAGTTATCTCAACTAGTGTTAAAGTACACCAACCACTGTTCACGACTTGTATTTGCTGCTTCCATTTCCATCCTTCTACTGTTTCTCTGATGCTTCTCTTATTAGAAATTGGTATTTCAGTCATTCCTCCTCACAACTTCATGGTCAGGTCAGGCTTTATGTTGGAGAACCCTTATAGATGCTAAAAGGATCCATTTAGTTCACAACACTAAAATGGAAAATGGTGCATTAAAGCGATGAACAAATGAGAGGTAATGATGCAGCGCTGAATTAAGTCAAAAGAGAGAATCTGGGCAGCCCCAACGGCCCAGCGGTTTGCTGCTGCCTTCAGCCCAGGGTATCATCCTGGAGACCCGGGATCGAGTCCCACGTCAGGCTCCCTGTATGGAGCCTGCTTCTCCCTCTGCCTGTGTGCCCCCCCACTCTGTGTGTGTGTGTGTGTGTGTGTGTGTATCATGAATAAATAAATAAAAATCTTTTTTAAAAAAAAGAGAGAGAATCTGAAATCTATATAGATAGAACTTTCAACACGAAATAAAATTTTTATCACGTGTAATCCCAGGTGAACTTGCTTCTTAAAATAAAGGATTTGGGCCTAACTTCACAACAAGAAGTCACTTTAATCTGGATTTTCCCTGAGAGTGCGTTTAACATGAAAAATATTAAACTCTAATCGAATCTGTCTTGAGAAAGGCGTACATTTAACAATAAAATGCGTATCTAGTGGGCATCATGGATATCCCCCCAATATCCGTTTCACCTTTCTCCGAGAGTATACTAACCAGGCTATGTAGATACTGACCCAACCCCTAATTTTGGGGGTGGTCTCTGATGGGTCAACCAGGGACATTAACCTGATCAAATCCAACAGTTCCTTTACATAGTATTTTGCAATACTCCTCACTCTAAACTAAAATGAAATTCACAATATAATTATTTCCATACATAATTTCAAAAATCAGTATAATTCTCAAGATAAAAGAATTCTTTTTTTTTTGAAAGATATGCTTTTTATTTATACATAGAAAGGCATCAAAATGTTAACAGCAATTGCCTCTGCATGGTAGAATTCCAGTGGAAAGGGATTTTGTTTTTGTTTTCTTTAATAAATTTTTTATTGGTGTTCAATTTACCAACATACAGAATAACACACAGTGCTCATCCCGTCAAGTGTCCCCCTCAGTGCCCATCACCCATTCACCCCCACCCCCTGCCCTCCTCCCCTTCCACCACCCCTAGTTAATTTCCCAGAGTTAGGAGTCTTTATGTTCTGTTTCCCTTTCTGATATTTCCCACACATTTCTTCTCCCTTCCCTTATATTCCCTTTCACTATTATTTATATTCCCCAAATGAATGAGAACATACACTGTTTGTCCTTCTCTGATTGACTTACTTCACTCAGCATAATACCCTCCAGTTCCATCCATGTTGAAGCAAATTCTTAAGGTAATTTATAAAACAAATGTATTCCAATATGTAAATACTCAGACATAATGCTTAAACCTTCACAAGAAATCAGCATGAAATGAGACACCTACAAATGCAGGTCCCAATGAACAGATAAAGACCAAAGCAACATCACAATTGTGATGTGATTTTTTTTAAATGGGTCAATATATCTTGGAAAAACTCTGGACAAAGTACAATATTCTCTCAATACACCCAGTAGCTATGCTTCTGGAAAATTCAGTGTATGCTAAAATTGTGTCCCCAAACCATGCTTTATATTTAAATGTAAAACAGCTAAGTTCTGGGTTCAGATGATTATATATAATTTTTCCCTATATATCGTCCAGAGCACATTCAAAAGTTATGCACACTGGGGACATTTCTTTGTGGTGCAGGCATATCCTATGCACTGAAGGACCTGTCCCTGGCCCTCATCCACTAAATGTCAGTTTTGATTTTCCCTTCATTGCGGCAATGCAACACCCATCAAAAGTCTCTAGGCACACTTTTCCTTAAGTTTCTATGTATATACAATTTGATACCACTCCCTATTAAGAGTCTCTGGGCATATCTTTACTACAACAATTTGTTCAGAAATAAATATGGAACCAGGGGCAAGGCAGTCACCATGAAAATTCTCCTAGTTCTATCAAGCTCAACTCAATCAGCACAAAGCTTGGGACTTATGATGGAAATTCAGGGACCCTTTCCCCTTTTGGACAGTGTCATATGTGGATATGAAATCTTAAACTGAGCAAATTGAATCACAGAAAAGAACTAAGAGGAGGGGGAAAAAAAACAGAGATAGAGACTTAATCACCCTGGAAGACTAATTTCAATTACATAAGCAAACAATTCCCCTCTAATTCATAAGCCGTATCAATCTGTTTTTCCGTTACTTTCAGTGTAAATCCCTAGGTCTTCCCTTGCCCTCCAAGGATGCAACATGAGTCAGGGAAAAGAGCAATACAAAGCCCCATGACGCAAGGATCTGATGTATCTAATATTGTGTCCCTGGAGCATAGCATGGTACCAGGCTGCCAATAAAATATTAATTGGTCGAGTGGATAAACAAGCATAGGATTGAATCAACAGGTAGTATACGGGCATGTACTATCTTCACAGCTTTGCCATTTACTACCTGGGATCACCCTGGGCAAACAGCCTCTCAGATTCCTTACCTTAAAACTGAGGACAATCACCTCTTCATCTCACAATACTTTGCTCCTAGAACAGTATGCTTTAGCTACACTAGCCTCCTTACTGCAAACATCCCACTCTCTTTCCTGACTCGTGGCCTTTACAAAGATTATTTGCTCTGCTGGAATGTTCTCTTCCACTTCTGGTTAGCTTTTCTGGGTCCTTCATGAGTCAAAGTAAATGTCACTTCCTCTACCAGGTTATCCCTGACAACCCTGTAGCCCTGTCCACACTGCTATCATATACTATAAATTTCATTCACTACACGTATCACAACCTATGCTAATATCAGGTTTTTTCCTTATCTAGTCTCTTTTTCACTAGAAAGTAAAGTTGATGGGGGCGGATAGCATATTTATTCAGTTAATGTGTCACCAACACCTAGCATATAGTCAACACTAAATAACTGTCAAATGAATGGTCCCTACTTCTTCAGCTTAACTCATACCACTCAAGCTCAATAGTCTGTAGCTACCTGTGCTTATTTTTTTTAATTTTTTTATTTCTTTATTTATTCATAGAGACACAGAGAGAGGGGGGGGGCAGAGACATAGGCAGAGGGAGAAGCAGGCTCCATGCAGGGAGCCCGACATGGGACTCGATCTCCAAGATCATAACCTGGGCTGCAGGCAGTGCCAAACCTCTGTGTCACCGGGGCTGCCCTACCTGGACTTATTTTAATTCCTCAAATATGCTGTGGCATATTCCTCCTGCCGTAAATTGTCGTCTTCTTCCATCCCAGCATTGCAACATTACTTACCCTACCTCCTGATCCCATCACCCTTCACCTAATCTCTATTGTTCTAGCAGGTCTTAGCTTACATCATTCTTTTCTAGAAGACTTTCTCTGACCCAAAATACTATGTCAACGTCCATGATACTCTATCATAAGATCAACCATGGGTACTATAATAATTACTTAATTTCTCTTTTCCCTGGAAAACTGTAATCTCTATGGAGGTAAGGAGTTTATCTTGGTCACAGCTACAGGCACATAGTAGGTGCTCAACAAGAACCATTCCCTTCCCTCTTCTAATAAGACTGGTACTTAGATTTGAGGCTGTGAACAAGAGCAGACTGCCCAAAAACAGCCAGTTGTGTTTTGTTTTTTGTTTTTGTTTTTTGTTTTTTTCAAATGACCCGAGCAAAGCCACATTCTTAGCAAAATCTGACTTCTTTAACTTGCTATCAAACAGGATGCCGGTTCTGAAGAACTGGATAGTTCAATAAATTGCTCAGCACTCCAGTGACAGGCATCACAAGATTGCCATCAGATTTATGATTTGGAAACTCAACTACTCAACAAAAGTAAGAATCTCTTCATCACAAGGTTACAGAGTCAGCAGAGTGTTAGTACTACAAGGTGAAAAAGATCTGGAAAATTCATTACATAGATAAAGCAAAGGGTTATTTGGAAATGAAAATAAACATTAGGAAAAAAAGCTAATGAAAAAAGATTTTATATATTATGGTAAAACAAGCAAATTAAATAAGAAAACAAGCTTTCCTTTCAGAAAGCAAATTTAGAGGCTGATTTACCACCTCTGAATTATTCCACTTATGGATATCATCAGCTCAATTAGGTTAATAACAAAGCTTGCATTATACAATAAAGCGAAAATCAAATAAAGGGCTATTAGAAAAGCTTATCTTTTGACTGGTCAGTAACTAGAGAATGAGGATTTACTTGTTCTGTGACATGAACTAGTAAACCATGAACATCTCAGGAGAAGTCACATATGTATAGAAGGAACACGTGGCTTCTTTGCCCTGACTTTTCTCTGCTCACCATGTGTCTCAGGAGAAGAATGCTTCTTCATGACAGAGGCCTCATGATGAATGCTGAGGAGATAATACTTGACTCATCACTGCCTAGACACTTATTTTGCATGCAATTGTTCAACTCTAAGTTCACTGGCTTGCACACACAGCAGTATTTGTGGCACGATGCCTAGTTAACAAGCGCACAGGTCTTTGTTTTTAAATTGTAGAGATTTTTATTAGGAGAAAAAATATGTTCCCTTTCATCAATTTAGAAGATCCAAGAATCTTAAAAGTTATTTTATTTAATACAGCGATCCACGATTGTTAGGAGTCCTTTGATGTAAATAAGGATACAAATGGGTTTTTTTTATTTTTTTTACAAATGAGTTTAGACAGACTCTAACCCAGAATCAGACAGAAGGTGGTTGTTTTCATCGCCTTTGTGACTCTTCTGTCAAGTTTGAGGACTTTCAAAGAAGGCAACTTCTTTTCCCCTCTATGAAACTGTATCATTCCAATATTCAAAACATATAAATGGCAGAAAACACACCTTTTCAGAAGATGATTCTTATCAACATAGGTTTGGGAGGAATACTGCCCAGGAAAAAAATAAGCTATTGTCATAATTCATGACAATAAGCATAGGTTAGAGAGACTCCTAAGCTTTTTCTGTAAACAGCATGAACGCACAGAAGTTTATAATTAGCGGTGGCTGGGGAGTCAAAGACAGAAGATATTGATGGGCTGGGAAATATAAAAAACCAGGATAACATCTTCCAGCCACAAAGTGTTTTGTGGTTAAATATCTGTTAACAGAATTAGAAAGAGTAGGTAACAATTTCTTTTTTTGGGGGGGGAGGGGTAGGTGGTAATTTAGAACACAGTCATCGCTAAGTAAAGTTTTATAGGACAGTGTTTGGTAATGTTTTGGGCTACATGGGCCTCTCTGAGAATCTTATAATCTTATAATCTTCAATTTCTTATTCCCAGGGGGGAAAAAAGCATATGCACAAAATGTTAATAAAATTTGAGAGGCTTTCCTGAGCCCTTTAAGTCTACCTATGCTTGGAAATTCTCCTCCAATTCCCAAAAGAATCCTCAGCTTTGAAGAGGATCCTCATCTTAAATATGAGACTGAAACATCAAGAAAAAAAAAAAAGTATTAGGAATTTGTCCTCAATACAGCTGTAGCTCTTTGGCCAGAAAAGCTCCTATTTCTCAGCCCTGTCACCTAAATGACAGACGACTGGGAAATGCCCTAAACAGATCCTGCCAAAAAAAAGTCAAAGGAACATATTTATAGTTTATGGGCAAATAAGCCATGATCTACTGAATTGTATGGTCATTGTAAATGACCTTATCTAAACTACTGACGGATTGACGAAAACGAATACTTACGAAGCACTTAGGGAAGCTCAACCCTTTCAAGTTGTTATCACCTCTTACCACAACACACCTTCATAAGAACCCTGGGAGTTAGTTATTATTCCGTCTTTGCTCATTCAGGCCACTATGATGAAATACCAGAGACTGTGTGGTTTATAAACCACACAAATTTATTTCTCACAGTTCTGGAGGCTGGAAGGCTGAGATCAAGGGGCCAGAATTCTGAAACATTCAAATCAAGACACGTCAAGTCAAGATATCAAGCATGGCTGTGTTCTGATGAGAGCTCTCTTCTGTTCATAATGGCACCTTCTTGTGTAGTGGAAGGGACAAGGGATCTCTCTGGAACCTCTTTAATAAGGACACTAATCATACCCATGAAGGCTCCAACCTTAAGACCTAATCACCTCCCAAAAGCTCCACTTCCTTTTTCATTTTTTGATATTTTTACTTGAGAGAGAGAGAGAAAGTGAGTGATAGAGAAACCACAAGTGGGGGAGGGGCAGAGGTCAAAGCAGACTCCCTCCTCGATGAGGGGCCCAATCCCAGGACCCTGGGATCATGACCTGAGCCAAAGGCAGATGCCTAACTGACTGAGCCACCCCAGGCATCCTCAAGAACCCCACCTCCTAATACCATATCCTTGTAGGTCAAATTTCAACACACAAATTTTGAGGAAACACAAACATTAAAATTAATTAATTAAATTTAAAAATTAAAAAACACAAACATTCAGGCCACAGCACTCACATTCAAACACAGTGGCTCCATGAGAAAAACAAACCAAGAAGCAGACTTTTAACTCTGGAGAACAAAATGATAGTTGGGGTGGGGGAGTATGAGTGGGTGAAAGAGGTGATGGAGATTAAAGAGTACACTTACCATTATCTTCATAAAAACAACAACAGCGGTTCCATGAGGTTAAGTAACCTGCCCAAGGTCACCCTGCTGGTAGGTGATGGAAACTGGATTCTAACTGATTAATTCCAAAGCCCACATTCTATTATACTCTATTTCCCCACAGCTAAATTTACGGCATGGTCGCCCACAGTGCTTGAAATACAGTCAGAGCCCAGGGCCTTCTTAGAGCACATACCTAATCTAGTCAAAAGAATCCCAGCCCTTTCTCACCACCTCTACCACAACCACCCTGGTGTGAGCCATCATTATCTCCATATGGATTATTCTAACAGCCTTCTCACCAGTTTCCCAGCTTCCATCCTTCCCCCATACATTCTATTCTCAACCCAGCAGCCAAAGGGATCCTTTTAGAGCAGCATCACTCCTCTGCTCAAACCCTGCAGTGGCTTCCCAACATCATCAGAATAAAAATATCACAACTTACGAAAGCCTACAAGACCAACTCTCTCAGGTCCCATCCCTTCCTCTCTAACTTCACATCAGATTTTCAACTCTCTCCCCGTGGATTACTCCAATCTAGCTACAGTGGCCCCTTTGATGTACCTCTTGACTTTTGCACCTATTCCCTCTTCCCTCTTTAGATTCCCCAGCACAAACTTCCACACATCTTATAAGCCATGCTTTGCTTTAAAAACCACCTCCTATGTGAGGTCTCCCTTGACCATGCTATTTAAAATTGCATAGCAGGGCACGTGGGCAGCTCAATAGGTTAAGCATCTGACTCTTGGTTTCTGCTCAGTTCATGATCTCCGGGTCATGGGATCAAGCCCCTGTCGGGCTCCTCACTCAGCATGGAATGTGCTTGTCCCTCTCCTTCCCCTAGTTTACACGCACACGTTCACTCTCTCTCATTCTCTCTCAAATAAATAAAATCTTAAAATAATAAAAATAAAAATGCATACCAACTCCTACCCCAACATCCCTTATCCCTCCCCACCCTTCTTTATTTTTCCCCGTAGCACTTATTATCATTTGACATACCACTAATATTACTTGTTCAATTATGTTCTATTTTCTGCCCCCTATGAATATAAGTTTCATAAGAGCAAGAATTTCTGCCTAATAGTTTACGGTTGTAGCTCCAGTTCCTAGAACAATGCCAGGCACATAGTAGGTACATAATCAACATTTGTGATAAATGAATTAATAAATGGTCACTGGCATTTCAAGTCTCAGTTGTCAGACCAAAGGAAGACACTGAATTGTGAGTTTTTCCAGAGCCTATTTGGATGATGGCTGCTGTAATAGGAGGGTTGCCTTGCTACACTCCACTGCTCGTCAATTAAATGCAGCCTTTGAGTGCATATGCAACGCTCAGCAAAGTTGGGCTTCCCCTGGTACAACCAAATGCCTGCTCCACGTCCTCTTTTCAGTTCAGTGCACCATTTAAGACATCTAAAACAATGGAAACAGAAACATTCATTTTAATTTAAAATAACCTTTTTTCAGAAGAGGTGTGAGCTTTCCATTTTAAACAGGCTTGCCAACTGAATCCTTAATTCAATAATGAGTTCCACAAGAATTAATAGATTTCATGCTACCCAAAGATCAGGAAACAGGGTAAAAAAAAAAAGTAATTTCCATCCTTGCCCATGGAGTAACTAGAAACATAAAAGAAGAAATCTTATGATTTTATGAAGTTCTTATATGTGGTTTAATGGTGAGGGGCATGGAGAGGGAGACAGACAGTCCCAAAGCTGGTTACTTTTAATACCAGTGTGGGAAGAAGTCTTATCAATCACTTGTTAAAAGGTGGGCTTGGGGAAAACAAGATAAATACAAATAAGTACACCAACGTATTTTAATACTCCTGAAGAAACTAACAGTCACAGCATAGTCATTATTATAATTACTTGGTACTGTCACAACCAATGCATCCAACACTGTAAAATGAGTGCCCTTTACTAAACTACTGAGTGTGATTAAATTCTTAAGTATTTCATAGAATTCATTTCCCCTATTTAGAGACTACAATTTACAAAGAAGTGACGTAAACTGAAACATTCTACCGCAGAGTATCAGCACTAGAAGTTGTTCTTACTGGAAAAAGCAAAATATGGTAGGCCCTCTTTTTCCATAGGAAATACATTCCAAGATCCCCAGTGGATGCCTGAAACTGCCAATAGTACCAAGCCCTGTGTATTCTAGGTTTGTTTGTTTAAGATTTTATTTATTTATTCATGATAGAGAGAGAGAGAGGCAGAGAGAGATACAGGCTCCATGCCAGCAGCCTGACACGGGCCTCGATCCCCGGACTCCAGGATCGCGCCCTGGGCCAAAGGCAGGCGCCAAACCACTGAGCCACCCAGGGATCCCCTCTAGGTTTTTTCCTATACGTACACAGCTATGGTAAAGTTCGATTTATAAATTAGGCACAGGGAGAGATTAGTAAAATAGAACTTTTTTAAAAATAAATTTAAAAAATAGAACAATTTTAACAATACACCATAATAAAATTTATGTGAATATGGTCTCTCTCAAAATATCTTATTCTACAATATTCACCCTTCTTCTTTGGTGATGTAAGATTTTTAAAATGCCTACATGAGGAGATGAAGTGAAGTGAAGGACATTGGCATGATGATGTAGCATTAGGCCACTGTTAACCTTCTGACAGTAGGTCAGAGGAGGATCATCTGCTTCCGGACCATAGCTGACCACAGGTAAGTGAAACCACAGATAACTGCAGGGGAGGGGGTGGCGGTGAGGGTCTACTGTACAGTTTTATTATAGAGTATGAAGATTATGCTTACTGATTTATGGTTTACACATCGAATTAATATGGACTAAATACAGGATTTAGATTCTTAGAACCTAATGATTCTAAGAAATCATTAATATGTCTTCTCCTGGCTGGAGATGGGAGAAGGAACAGATAAACCAACATCTATACCAAAGAAAAGCTTTCTCCAAGGAGTAGACTCTGTGACCAATGACATACATCTTACTGAACAAGCACTGCTTGAAACCATAGCATGTCATAAAAAGACTAAGGAGGTTAAAAAAAAAAAAAAGACTAAGGAGGTGACACTTTGGGGAGAGGCTTTCTTATTTCAGAAGTTGTAACAAATCAGACCTGGAAGGGACAGAGCCTAATTTCCTCATTATATCAACAAGATAATTGAGGTTTGAATTTGAGAACTGACTTGCCCAGGGTCACGCAATGACTGAGCCAAGGACTAAAATAAAGTCTCCTAATTCCTAATCCAATCTTTTTTTTTCCACTATATTGCGGGTACTTGATAAATAATGGTTTTCTTTTCTTTTAAACAGTAGGGGGAAAGGCAAATGGAGAGAGGACATTGTCATTTATCATTGTTTATTTGTATTTTTTAATATAAAGACTTTAGAAAGACAATACCAGAGCGGCAATGTGTATCTTATTTCCCCAGAGCACGATGTGCTCTTGGGTAAATGTGTTTTATGAAGAGATTTGTCCTGGGAACTTGACACATTTTACTGTAAATATTTTAGCAGTTCCCTTTTATTTAGTTGTAGGATTAAATTCTTAACCCAGCCTCCCCAGATTAATGTCTGCAGATTATCAGAGATTTTGTGAGGCAGTACCTGAACAGGGATGATGGCTTTCTTCGTAAAGAATGTTGTGGTGGGCATTCCTGCCCAACAAGAAAGAACAGCTTCAGATATTGGCTTCTTCAGCTTTCCTTCAGCTGTAGAAAGCTACCTTTCTGGAGCTCAAGCCCTGTGGTACCACCCAAATCCAGGGTCCAAGCAAGGGGAGAGTATATACCTAGACAGTCTGGCTCATAGGGAGTAAATATGAGGGACAATATCTACTCCAGAGCTCGCTGCCTAGAGGAGCAAGGCTTTGTCAGACCTCTTCTCCAATCCACCCAATCCTGCTTCCTCTTTCCCTTCCCGTGTACTTGATCCTAAATAGTATCCTGCACCCCAAGCTCTGCCCCAGTGTTGGCTTCCACTCAATCCAACCTACAACAAACTTTTACTTTGTTTCTCAAGCAGCCACCCTAATCAGAAGCATTCAGCCAACCTAGGAGGATGCACATCATTCACCAACTTCCCCGGTGATGTCTTTACTGCTGTCAGAAAGAGGTTATTTCCCATAAGAACAGGAAGATTTGAAAGCCGACCTGATCAAAAACTATAGGAATTGCTCACATCAGATCAAAACGTTAGGCTGTGAGGCTGAGTAAAAAGAATCTGGACTGTAGAGAGAACAGATGGGTTGCCGGTGGCGGGGATACCGGGGAAGGAACCTGTTCCCACTTCATCATGACCAGCTTGTCTGGGCCAGGCACTCGGTGCTTTATATATGCTTTCCCTGTAAGTTCTCGCAACCACCCTCTGCTCTGAGGTAGATTCTGTTTATCCCTGTTTTAGTTTGGGAAATGTCTCAGGCTAAATAAATTGTTCAGGGTCACTAACCTGATCACAGACACCTGACATTCTTCATTCTACACACAGAGCATAGGTTTAAAGCCCTAAGCATCTCTGGAGATTGAAAGGTCAGAAGGAATAATGGCAGAATTCTGGAAGTTGCATGTTCCGTGTAGCCCGACCAGACAAGGGTGCTAATGGGGGATGCTTTCCTCTGACATGGTTCAAGGTTGCTGGGGTCTGCCTATAAGGCCCCTGTTCCTGGCCCTGTCAGCTGGGCTCTCATCAGCCTCAACTTTCAGAAGCTTTACCTGAATATCTTCATGGCTCTGCTCCTTGCTTGAGGACACACTTCACACTCGCTACTCACTGTATTCAAACTAAGAACTTTGCCCGACCCTCTGACTGCTATTTCAATGTTTACATTTTAACACATGCCACAGTTTAATGGTTTTTCCTTTTTTAGTCAGTAATCTTTTGACTCAGCTTCACGTTGTTATTCGCTTTTTAAAAACTTTTAAACTATAAAAAGTAAGAGACAATGTAGGCAAAGTGATTGTGAGGAAAGTCATGCCCCCAACAGGGAAACTGCTTATTTTCTTTTTTCTTTTTTTTTTTTTTTCCCCAAAAGAGGGAGAGAAAAAGCACCGTAAGCAGGCTCTCTGCCCAGCGAAGAGCCCAACCAGAGCCTTGATTCCAGGACCCTGAAACATCATGACCTGAGTCAAAATCAACAGTCAGATGCTTAACCAACTGAGCCAGGTGCCCCGAATGCTTATTTTCTATGGTTAGCTCTGCACAGGCCTTTCCTAGATCCCTAAGTGGGACTCTGAGGCAAACCTCAATAAACACTCGACTCGGTCAACTAAGAAAGACTGACCAAGTCATGTCCATCACTGACCCTAATAATTTATGAGAATTGTAAACTAGATTTTCCTATGAACTGCATTGAAACTGGCCTCCATTGATTATTGCTGTTTCTGTTATTAAATACTTACCGAGTGCCACAAATGCCCAGTTTCCCATGTTATCCACCCAATAAGGAAAGCATTTTTATCTCCATGTATAAAAAAAAAGAGACATAAACTGGGGTTCATGAAGGTTCAGTAACATGCCACTGTATGAGCTTGTGATTTTAGGGAAGCTATTTCCCCTAAGTGAGCCAGTTCTCACATGTGTAAAATGGGAAAAATAACTACCAGAGCCTAGTACAGTGCCCACTCCCCTAGGACCCTGCCTGGCACTAGGCCCTCGATTAGCATCTGTTGAATAAATTACAGTCACAAGAGCTGAATGTGAGGAGAATTAGAAATACTATACGATCACTGACAAGGACTTTCTAGGTGACTCCAGTGTTGATATACAGAGTCACATGTTGGTCAATAGCAGGCCAGAAATTCCAACTTTGTCTCTTATTCTCCAAATGCCTAAATTCCTTCCACTACACTCTATCATGTTTCAGATCACAGCTTTGTTATGTTCCCAGAATAGAGTGTAACCAAAAACACGTAACAAAAATTCATAGTCTCCCACAAAGAACTACCCAATACTGATCAATATTCCAGAGCATCTGAGAAGTAGGAGAAAAGCTCTACCCAAGTCAGACCTTTCCATAAAATTCCTCAGCTCTACCTCAGATAAAGTTCCCTATGACACTTGCTGGAAGAAGGTACAAGTCTATACTTAAAGTATTAGAATCCTCTTTAAATATAGGTTGATTCTCAAAGAAAGCCAATTAAACAGATCCAACCACTTATCAAGGCAGAGTGCCCGAAATATTTTTTTAAATGATTATTACTTATTGAATTGTTAACTGTTTCCAGGCAATGTTTTAACCACCTCATGTGGATTCACGTCTTTAATCATTATGACCACCCTATTATGTAAGTCCTATTAGGATCCCCATTTCCCAGAGGAGAAAAGTGAGGCACTTTTCCCTCTCCCAAAGCTACTTAGTCTGCAGTAGAAGGACCTGAAGGAGTGGAGTAAATTCTTTCCTTCCCTTCCTTCTTTACCATAGAGTGAACATCAGCGCTCTCCCTCGAGGACATCCTCCTCCCCTACTGAGCATCTACCTTTTCAGATGAAAGGGACCGGGGTCTCTTACCCAAACGGCATCACTGGCTGGCCACCGATGCCCAATGTGGAGGAGATGCACACCTCACTCTCAGGAGGCCCACACGGGACTCCTTCAGCTCACTCTGCAGGTGTGCTCACTGTTCCTTGACATGAGGACACCTAGTTCCAGTCTGACCTGCCCTCAATTCCTACTCACAGGGGGCATGTCCCCAAAGGCCTCTGTGGGGATGTCCCTCACACTCTGTGGGGTCACACTCAAGCCCAGCCAGAAGACCAATGGGAAATGTGTGTTTCCTCCTTGCCATGCCAAATGGTGGAAATGCAGGCTATCCGCCTCCCCCCTCCACCCCACTCCCCCACTCTTCTCCGCCCTCCTGTTTCACTCCAGCTCCCCCCCCCCACCCGCCCTTGAGATTAGCACAGGGGTAGACCAGGTCCGTTGCCATATCAAAGGTCTTTCCTGAAGCACCAGCTTCACCTTCTTGCAGGGACCCAGAGTTCCTAAGATTAGTTCTCTCAGAAATCTCTTCACATCACCTGGAGAAGCCAAAGCTACCTCCTCCTGCTTGGCATCATCCCCCTACCCAAGACCACCACGCTGCACGCTTAAGGCTGCTATTCTGTGTGCCCTTCTCTCACCCCATCTGCTTTTATAGACTGGATTTGGGGGCTGGGGTTGGCATAACAATTGGAAGTAGCAAGGCGTCTGCCTCTTAGCCTGAGTGAAGTGTGTGGCTCCCAATTACGGTGGCGGCTTTCTTAAGAAGGGGAGGTTTAACCTCTCTGTCCCTAGCTTTGGGATCTAGTCTCTAAATCCCAGGCAATAGAAAAAAATGCCACCTTACAACCCGTTACATGTAGAAACGTCGTCCAAGGCTTTAGGAAGCAAAGGGCTCCCTTTTCGATGATCCTGAGAATTCTCTAGAATACCTCTGATAAAGACTAAACATCTTTAGGATGTGACAAGATTTTTGAAAAAATCAAATGCAGACTCTGACCTGATCACATCCCCTGGGAGTGATCAGAAAGTTTTAAGAAATTTTTTTATACTGAGCCTGAGATCTAGAGAGTCCCTGTCTTGTGCTCAAGTTTGGATCCTTCATTAAAATGACCACTAGGCAATGCAGAGACAAGAGGAGTTTAGCCCATCACTCCTGGTTCACAATAAAATGGACATTTTTCTTAGTTATTTGACCTAACTAGAAATCATTCCTCTAATGCCAGTGTGACCCCTTCCCCTACTCATATATATAGAGTATATAGATCATATATAGATCATATATATTTTAATATGTATCTTGGGCTCCCCTATTTGAGGTGTTCATGGATTTTTTGGACACCCCAACTGGATAGTCTTTCAACTTTTTCTATTTCTTATGATCCCATTGCCTGACATTATTATCTTAGGATCACTGAGAATTCTTTTCTAAACCATGCCTCATGGGTTCACTTCAGCTGGAATGCATGCACCCTTGGCCTGATCCTGAGCTAGGACTTAGCACAGACTCACCAAATTTGCTAATGTAACATTCACTTTTGATTCCAAGACAAAAACACTCATGAACCAATTATAGGTTCCTAATATAAATCCCAGTTAACAACCCTTCAGTTTCTTTACTATAACCTGTTAAGAAATCAATATGGATGGAAGTAACTTTTTAGAATTAAAGTTCAGGTCCTTTAAATGGCAGAGAGCATGGAACAAGACATAGACCTGGGTGATTTTCTAAAGTCTTTAGAAACAGGTTTTCAAACTGGCTCCACAACAGAGCCCTGGGATTACCTTGAGGTATCATAGGAGCCTTCACAGTGGCAGAAAATTCCAGAGTGTGGCTCTCCCAATGCTCTCCCTCCCTCACGCATCGTCAACCCGAGTAGACAAGATTTCATCTGCTTTGTTAGTAGGCTTAAGATTTTTGCAAAAGGGAAAAAATGGTTTTGCTACCAAAAAAATAAACTCTTCCTTTAGGAATTTCTTTAGAGAAACTGAGTATCTATCCTCTTGCCTTATCAAATAAGAATAAAATCTTCCTGAAGAAGTAACCAGATTTTCACCAATTACTACCACAAGAAACAGCATGTTAATAACGATGCCAAAACACAACCATTATTTTTGAGAATCACTCTCCTGTGTTCGGCTATACAAATAGCTTCCTTCGACACTCACTCGGCCACAGAAATGCCTTTACTGAACCGTAATTTAATATTATGCCTTGGCCTCTATCAGGGGTTGATATAAGGAAGAGCAATATGACAAACATCTCTGCCTTGTTTGTGAAATTGCTGTTGAAGACACTGCCAGTGTCCCTTAGATGAAGACACATGCAATCAACTCCCCTTAGAGCTCAGGGATAGAAAAATCTTCAATGGTTTTGGGTTTCTTTTCTTTTTTTTTTTTTTTAAGATACCCAGGAACTTGTGATTTGGTTTGCCTTTAGCTGCCAGTAAACTGAAACTGAAATTTAGCATTTAAAGGCATAGGGTCAGAAAAAAATAAATTTAAAGGCACAGGGTCAGCGGCAGGACCTATATTCCAGACACTGTGTTTTATCCAATTATTAATTAGCACCTGGCTTTCCAGTCATTCAGCCAATGTTAAGGGAGTACTCAGGTGCCAAGCATGCAGGAGGTATCAGTGGCACAGAGATTGTTAAAACATGATGCTTTCTCTAAAATAGAGAAAAATGGTCTTGTTCTTTGATTTTTATGATTTATCTACTTTTATTTGCAGCCAGTCCATATTTTGAAAACAGGTATGGTATTACAGGTAAGTAAACTGAATTAGCATGTTATGGAAAGAGAAGGCACAGATGTCAATTTGCCCAGAAGGGCCGATAACAGACATTATATTCTTCTCTCTTAGCTTCCTAAATCATCTTCCAAACGGAACCTCTCCTCCAACCCATCCTACGATCGTCAGATTAAATTTTCCTAATAGGTTTTTCTGATCCCGTCACTCATCCATTCAAAAACATTAACTGCTACCCCACACACATTTTCTTCAAAATCGACAAACAGCATCAAGTCAGAAGCAGTCCTGGCACAAAGAATACAGAACCTGCCTAAATGCTTCATCCCCTATATGTGCTTATGACTGGATGGGCTTGAGTACCACATTTCTGGAATGACATAGGCACATCCGAGTGCTGAAGGCCTTATTAATGAAAAAGAAAAAAAGAAAGCCACAAGAGATACATGGGTACTTGCACCTAAAAGTTAACTTATTTTTTATCCGTTTAGGATCTTATATAAGTAAGTTACCGACTTTTCTCACAGGCTTGCTCACATTCATCTCACCACCATGCTCAAAAGGGGGAGGAGAAGACTGATTTGCAGTTTCTAATCTGTAGTTTTTAAGTGTGTCCAAAATCTGGCTTCTGGAGCCAGAGAGGCCCCAAGAGGTCTCTTGACATGCAGACTGGTTTCCTTCTTTTAGGCAAGGAAAGGCATTCATTTCACCCAAACCAGGATCTGAGGGCACCCAGCCAGGTGACCCCTAAATGCTCCTCCCAGCTTCTTCCCACTGTGTCTCTAGGAGGCAGAATGCCTGCCCATGAGCCCACGCTGCCAGCAGTCCACAGTGACTGTCCGCCGCCCATCACTGCATCCCTCCTGCCAACCTCTGCCGGTTTCTTTCTTACTTGAAAGTCTACACAGAGAAAGCTAGCATTCCTAGGTATTGTCACGTACAGAGAATGCTAGCTTTACCGTGTTCTCCGTAGAAAGGAAGGTCTTTTCTTTACGTGCAGGTTACCCAGAATGACAATTTATATGGCCCATTTGCAACATCTGAGGCGTGTACCTAGAGTTATTCAGTATCGTGTAGAAAAGACTGGACACTTCATGATAGGGCTTGAGTAGCAATTTCATAATGCGATTATATTTTGTCCTAGAAGAGAAGATCCTTCAGCCAGTTTCCTCCAATTTCAACCGTAATTTTCTCACTTTTCGAGCCAGAAAAGTGTTCATAAGCTAATTTCTTTCTCCTCCAGATTTATTTATCTTGTACATAGAACAGAAATCTCGACTTCCACACCCCCTTGAGCCCAACAGGGCTTCTAAGGCCACACATTAAAGGAGACTCTGTTATTTAGAGAAGTATATTTATGGGGTTAGGAATACTAACAAGACTCAAGAAATAAATTCCTCAGTTAGGTTTCATTTAGTGATCAGATACAGTTACCCAGTGAACTGGTGAAACAAAGTGATGCTCTAGCCTTTAGATGTTTATAGTTCTAGAGAGCAATAGGAAACATAATACAAGGCTGTAGTGCAAAATATTTTCAATAAAGCAGACATTTCTGATTTAGTGCATTCCTCTGGAACAGCAGGCCTGCCCGTATAATACACAGCACAATGATATTGCTTTGGAAAATGTGCACACACCTTGCACTGCAGTCAACTCTATCTAGAGGGAAAAAAAGGTGATGTCTGGAAGATTTGTCTTGCCACGCTCATTAGAGAGTATTTTTTAATTACATTCACATTCCCAGATTACTGATTTGTATGCACAGTGAACAATGTAGAAAAAAAAACTTAAAGTGGATATGATTTGCTATAAATTCCTAGGGAAACTGTGAACTTAATGTCAGTTCGTCAGACACATAGAGCAGCTTAGGAGTACAGCCCCACCCCCAGGGAGACCAGGCACCCTGATACTCCTCAAGCTCAGGAATTCCCTCTTGATCCAAGTGATAGAAAATATGACAAATCATTCAATGCTGAGAATTTTTGCTTATTCATTGATTGATTACCTACAGCATAAAGGTGTCCCAAGTTTTCTGCAAACTTGGAACCCACAATTTTCTAGGCCAGATCTGAAGGATAGAACCCAACACTCTGACAATGTTCTCCTTTGCCTGAGAATTCATCTTCTGTTTAAAGATCCGTGTCAGGCTCTTCTGGAATTCAGGGTCACTCTCCCATAGAAGTGAGGCAGAGAGCCCTGATGGGGGCAGTGAATAATTTCAGGCTATTTGTACACAGCTGCAGCTACTTGCATGGGTAATTGCTTTTGCCCAAATCACCAGCATAATTGTGGCTCTAAAGACATAGATTTAAAAGCCACTGAAGTGTCAAATTATATTACAACAATAGAGCCGGTTCTCCAGAAAATATTCATGTTTTAATTTTAATCAAGCTCCAAGAATGTGTTGAACCCTTGCTATAGGGCAAAAATGCCAAAGTGTTGTGATATGTTGATGTCTAGCATGATAAACAGAGGAGGGATGCTAACTGCATACGCTGTGGTAAGAACCTGTCAATAATTCAAGTACCACCATCTCTCCCAGTGCTTGGCTTTCAATAACTTTGTTTTTAATGAATGAACACAACATCTAATTTCTACAATTTAAATTGGAGATTTGGGATTTGAAGGTATCAGCTATGGCCCATCAGAGAGGCGCCTCTGGTGGCTGTCCAAAGCTGAGTGATGACTACAACAAAAATTGATTTGTCAGTTACCTCTGGCCTATGTTTAGCACACTGACCCCTCACCCCATTATTTTATCAGGTGAAGAGGAACATCAGTTCCTGCCCTGGAAAAAATTCCAATCTAATCCAACAAGATTTCTGAAAAACAACAATAATCGAAATGCTAAATCAATTTTGTGCTAAAGATATATTCTCAGTTTCAGTGATTTGACTAAGAAAATACAGCACATAAAGGCAATCTTTGGGACTTGAACATAAGTCTTTATACTCTGTATCCTATATGCTTTTTCACTACATTTGTTTGTATTAATAATGGACCGCGTGTGGATAAACAGCTGTGGCAATGGTTCTCCCACAGCAAGAAGTCCAGGGGTCTAGAGGTGTTGGAGCTGGTGTCCAAGAGTCTAGAGGTGTTGGAGCTGGTGTCCAAGAGTCTAGAGGTGTTGGAGCTGGTGTCCAGGAGTCTAGAGGTGTTGGAGCTGGTGTCCAAGAGTCTAGAGGTGTTGGAGCTGGTGTCCAAGAGTCTAGAGGTGTTGGAGCTGGTGTCCAGGAGTCTAGAGGTGTTGGAGCTGGTGTCCAGGAGTCTAGAGGTGTTGGAGCTGGTGTCCAAGAGTCTAGAGGTGTTGGAGCTGGTGTCCAAGAGTCTAGAGGTGTTGGAGCTGGTGTCCAGGAGTCTAGAGGTGTTGGAGCTGGTGTCCAGGAGTCTAGAGGTGTTGGAGCTGGTGTCCAAGAGTCTAGAGGTGTTGGAGCTGGTGTCCAGGAGTCTAGAGGTGTTGGAGCTGGTGTCCAGGAGTCTAGAGGTGTTGGAGCTGGTGTCCAGGAGTCTAGAGGTGTTGGAGCTGGTGTCCAAGAGTCTAGAGGTGTTGGAGCTGGTGTCCAGGAGTCTAGAGGTGTTGGAGCTGGTGTCCAGGAGTCTAGAGGTGTTGGAGCTGGTGTCCAGGAGTCTAGAGGTGTTGGAGCTGGTGTCCAGGAGTCTAGAGGTGTTGGAGCTGGTGTCCAGGAGTCTAGAGGTGTTGGAGCTGGTGTCCAGGAGTCTAGAGGTGTTGGAGCTGGTGTCCAGGAGTCTAGAGGTGTTGGAGCTGGTGTCCAGGAGTCTAGAGGTGCTGGAGCTGGTGTTCAAGAGTCTAGAGGTGCTGGAGCTGGTGTCCAAGAGTCTAGAGGTGTTGGAGCTGGTGTGATGACTTAAGGATGCCAGGGTCACGGTCACCACCACTCTCTAGTTCTTTCCCTCTGGTCCTAAGAAATCTGTAACAACTCTAACAACATTATCTGTGATAAAACAAGTGTGGAGGAGAACGGGGCAGAGGCTTTAGCAGAAGGGACCAAGCTCTCCACAACCGGGTAAGACTTCCACTGATAGTTTGTTGGTTACAACTGTGTCACATGCCACTGGTAGCAAGGGAGGCTCGGAAGTTTAAGTGTTTTAGGCTAGACACATCTCCAGTCCAGTCAAAACTGGAGTTACATTAGTAAAGAAGGGGAGAAGAGAATGCATAGGTAACAGTCTGCCTCAGTAGTCTTTACAGAGCTGGTGTTAAGAATTGTATGAGAGAGGAAGAAAAAGAATTATAGGAGAGAACACATTTGAATGTGTTTTGTTAACCATAAAGCTAAACAAAGTTTATTTTTTAAGTTCAATAAATGAGATACTATTTTCGTATATGTACGGTATCATGAAAAAAAGACTTTTAGATCACATATATATTTAACTAACATATAGGCATATTACCTAATACATAGTATATTAGGTTTCACATGTATACACCTAGGAAATGAAAGGATGAATTTCTTTTCCTTGTGTATTTGACACATTGTAAGTTAAAAACATATGTGCTAAATTAAAAACATATGGCCTATAATATTAAGGCAAAGTATAAAAGGTTTTGACTTGTTCTTTATTTAAGTATATCATTTACCTTTGATGACTCAATTTTTTTTTGTCTGAAGATGAGGTATGTGTCAGAGAACAGATGGTTACCAGAGGGGAGGTGGGGGAGGGTGATGGGTGAAATAGGTGAAGGGGGTCAAGAGTACACTTATCGTGATGAGCCCTGAGTAATGTACAGAATTGATGAATCACTAGATTGTACACCTGAAACCTCAAACACTGTATGCTAACTATACTGGAATTAAAAATAATAAAATCATTAAAATTAAAATGGGGTATACATGCCTTTTCCTCATTTACATATGATAAAATTAAACCGTAATTATTCAGTTTGTAAATTAAAATGGCTCGAAGCACTACCCTCTGAAAAATAAATAAAAGGACAACTTTGAAAATTCGAAAATAAATAAAAGGACAACTACAAAAAAAAAGTAACCATAAAAAGCGACCATAAAATTTTAAATAATTTATCATCTCTATCCAAGAACATATACTAGATGTTGAATTTTTTCTTTCAAGAAGCTAGTAATTTTTTCAGATCCTGGAAAATGGTTTGAGAAAAGGGTTTTGTTTTTTTTTTAATAAAAAAGTCAATGCAAGAAAGAAGAAATTAGGAAAATATTCTGTCTTGGTGACAATATAATTACAGCACCCTACGAAGCAGTTGGCACAGTAATGTGATTTCTATTGAACATTAGAACATAGCTAGACCTTACAATGCAATTTGAACATGCATGATGTTGAAGTAGTCAGTGATATCAAGGAGCGAATTGTCTGGGAAGCCTTAGAAAACATCTTTCCTCCCCCTACATGGTACACCATGGCCAGCAGGACCTCTGCGGGCAACCCTCCCTCCCCCATTACATCTCTGCCTCCCTGGATCGCACCAATTCACCCCCCCACCCACCACAGGGCTTTGGCACTTGCTGTCACCTCCTCAATTTTCCACATGACTGTCTCCCTCTCATCACTCCACTGCTGATTCAAATGTTACCTCCAGAGAGCTGTCTTCTCTGAACACCTTACGTAGCTGACTCCCTCCAGGCCTTTCCACCCTGAGAGAGTCATTCACCATAACCTTGCTCTTATTTTTTTTTTCACAGCATTTAAAATTACCTGACATATTTTATTCAGTTTATTTGTTTATCCTGTGCCTCCCCCTGGCTAGAATATAAGCTCCACAAAAGCCAGGGCACTGTCTCCCTTGTTTATAGCTCTATCTCCAGTAGCTAGAACAGGGTTCATCACAAAATAAGAGCTCCATAAATATCTGTTGAGCGAAAAAAATTATATATATAGTGGCTCTGATGGCCTGGTAGGTCAAATTGTGTTCCCTATAAACTTCTCTGAAAAAAAAAAAATCAGTACCTTTATGGCTTATCCCAAATAAGTTATTTAAACCACAAGTAGCACTCTATACTTAGTATAATCTCAACAGATAGAACGTGACACAAATAATTAGCTGAATTGCATTAATTCAAATATTATTTATACCTAATCTGCAAATATGACAAAGTAACATAAAATATCTGGAAAAGACTAAGCCGCAACATAGAGGTATGTGTAATAGGTCGTATCTCAGATCACAAATATAATTCTTTTTTTTTTTAAAGATTTTATTTATTTATTCATGATATATATATATAGAGAGAGAGAGAGGCAGAGACACAGGCAGAGGGAGAAGCAGGCTCCATGTACTGGGAGCCCGACGTGGGATTCGATCCCGGGTCTCCAGGATCGCGCCCTGGGCCAAAGGCAGGCGCCAAACCGCTGCGCCACCCAGGGATCCCCACAAATATAATTCTTAATAGTTCATTAAAATATTTCCACTGGTATTAGTCTATTGAGACAAGGATTCTAATTACCTCAAGAAGACAACTGAAGATTAAAGATAATATTTTTACTTTAAAATTTTAAAAATTAAAGTTAAGAGAAAAGTGACTCAGACGTTCTCCTGGTGAGCTCCTCAGAATTTATTGGCACATGAGAACACACTTTTCCAGATACTGTCAACTCTCCATGAGAACAGACTAAAGTAGGTCTTCCTAGATCCCTAAGCTAAATTCCCTAAAGACTATTAAACTGCTCTGTCCCCTTAAACCGGCAGCTGGCCTCCTAGACCCTGGTCCCTGGTCTCTGTTTTTCAGTCTCCTACCCAGCCAGTTATTAAGACATAGCTGTGAAAATATGGCTGGTGTTTCTTTGGATGCTTATTCTCCACCCCAGCAAATGGCTGTTCTCTCCCCTCCAGTTTCCAAGGCAAGATGCTAAAGGTAAGATACCTCGTTAAAAGCAAACCAGAACATTAATCTCCTCTAATGTCTCCATCCCTTAAACAAGGTTCATGCACTTCTAATCCCACTATAAGGACCCAGTACAAATGCAAAGGAAAGGCACCGAAAACAAGCAGCATTCGATTCCTTCTTCAGTTTACATAAATGGAAGTGTTCACCTTTAATTCAAATACTCCAGTTTGGAAGTAAAAGGTAATAACTTCACATATTACGCAGGTAGGACAACCAACTTCTTAATTCAGTATGGAGTTCTAAGAAAATTATTAGAGTTCAGGCTGTCAAAAGACTCATTATAATTTCTTCCTACCCCATGGTGCAACTTGACCTGGCGCTGAAGGGCTCTTCTGTTTCTGTAAATGCGTCAGATGTGGCTAAAAGATATTTTTTAAACACGAAAGTAGTTTCCTGCTCATGCAGTGATATAGTCAATCCCTTGCCAAAAGGTGGGTTCGGGGAGAATAAAAATAAAACCAAAAAATAACAAAGGATTTTAATAATCCTGAAGAAACAAACATCCGACGTAAGGGTCATTAATAAAAATATTCCAGCTATCATTAAAGCAGAACTGCCACCATAAACTGAGTAGACTATGGTGAATTACTAAGAATCATAAAATTCTTAAGTATCTTGTAGGATGCATTTCCCCCATTTAGGAATTATAACTCAGAAAGAAATATTCTGAAAGGGACAGCCTGCTCCTCTGAGTGTCAGAACTCCAAGTTGTTGTAATAGAAAGCCGCAATAAATATTTTTTATGGTAGAAGCTGAATAATATGCTTGCATTTTCTATCGAGTTCCAGCTTTTGAACTAAGCTCAGCGTGATCAACTAGAGAAGGACACTGTTTGATGCTCTTAGCTTTCTCCCAAATATGCCAGTTCCTACACCCCTTAAATTCCCCACCCCTTGAATTCCATGACTTCAAGCTTCCTCTCTCATCTCTCTACCATAACCAAGCTGTTCACTTCAAAAAAGAAGTACTGAAATATTCTGTGTGCCAGGTTCCAAACAGATCCTGTGTTTTTTTTTTTAAGATTTATTTATTCAAAAAAAAAATTTATTTATTCATGAGAGACATAAAAAGAGGCAGAGACATAGGCAGAGGGAGAAGCAAGCTCCCCATGGGGAGCCTGATGCAGGACTCAATCCCAGGACCCTGGGATCACGACCTGAGCCAAAGGCAGACGTTCAACCACTGAACCACCCAGGTACCCCTGGGTCCTGTTATTTAGAGCTTGGAAAGGCAAAGTGGTTGGTGTTGAAGCTACAGCTGAAGTCCTTGAAAAATCTCTTGGGAAGCCAGACATGCAATGGTCTTTTCCTCCACCAAGGATGTCTCCCTTGGCCTTTCTTCTCCCCCAGAGGAGCTCTCTGATCAGAAGCTCTCTGATCCCAGAAGATGACTGGGTACAAGAAAAAGTCAAGATGTCTGAATGTGCATGTAGGCAGCTGATAGAGATTTCTACCAAGGTTCATTGTCACTTCCTGTGTTGGGGTTTTCTAGAGAAACAGAACCAACAGGAGATGAAAAGGGATTACAAGGAATTGGCTTATGTGATTAAGGGAGCTGAGAAGTTCCACAACCTACTCTCTGCCAGCTTGACACCCAGTGATACAATTCGGGGTAAGTCCAAAGGCCTGAGAGCTGGGGAGCCAGTGAGGTAAATCCCAGTCCAAGAGCAGAGAAAGAGGAGATGAGATGTTCCAGTCCAGGCAATGAGGCAGGAGAAAAGAGGCAAATTCTTCTTTCCACCGCCTTTTGTTCTATTCAGTCCCCAAAAGTTTGGCTGATGCCCAGCTACACGAATCACTGATTCAAATGCTCATCTCACCTGGAGCACCCTCACACACCCTCACACAACACTGCATCTGGGCACCCCATCTCCCACTTATGCAGACAACATATGCAGCTGAACTTTTTTTTCCCCTTTCTTTTTTGGTGGAACGTCACATAGGGACATTCATACTGTAGTCACAGAAGTCTCTTGGTTGACCCAGTTCCTTTCAAATTGCAAGATTTCACTCTTTTAAGAGGGAATAGCAGTGCTGGGAACCAGAGAAAGGCTACAACCTATCGGGCCTTTCAGTGCCCAGAGTTGAGGCAGGATGCTGTTGCAGACCATCACACCTGTTAAGAGAATCTTTCCAGAATTCTCCAGAGAGCAACTCTTTCCTTTGAGCTCTCAGCTCATTTTGTTCATAGTTCCCTGAAAGGCCCAGGCCAAATGCATTTACTTGTTGTCGCCTAGTAAACCCTGATCCCCCCATATCCATCCCTGTATTCCTATCCTTATCACAGTGCCTGTCACAGGAAATACTGAATAAACGTTGCCAGACATGAAGAAGTCAGAGAATGGTAAGGAATTGCTTTCTGCCTGCCGTCCACGGGCTCCAAGTCATGCAAAGGAGATAAGGGCATGCGCAGAGAAAACTAATTTGACAGAAAGTAATGTGTCCTAAGAGAAAAGTACAAACTCATCTGCCCATTTCTGATGCCTTCAATAGGACCAACCGCAAGTACTCGTGAGCAGGGAGGCAGGTGTATGTCCTGTAGGGTTGGATGATCCTGCCCAATTCTGTTGCCCTTAGTCCTGTGAGAGGGGTCAGAAATTAATCTTGTTGTTCTCAGGGTGGTATGATAGGGACAAACATAAATTCAAAATTACAGGTTTAATCACCATCTCAAGGGGATATCTGCAGTCCCATGATCATTGCAGCATTATTCACAAGAGTCAAGATATGGGGGAAAAAAGAATAGAAAAAGGTACATTGGTGGTTGCCAGCAGTTGAGAAGAAAAGGTCACGGGCATTATTGCTTAACGGATGTAGTTTTAGGTTTTGCAAAATGAAAAGAATTCTGGAGATGGAGGAGGGTGCTGGTTAAGCAACAACATGAATGTACTTGAAATCACTGAACTGGACCCTTAGAAATGGTTCAGGCAGTAGGTTTTATGTTAGGTGAATTTTATCACAATAAAATAAATAATATTCTGATATATAAACCATTCCTGGAAAAGAAAATTATTTTAAATGTTTATTTATTTATTTGAGAGAAAGATTCAGCAAGCACAGGAGTAGGGACAGAGGTAGGAGAAACAGACGTCCTGCTGAGCAGGGAGCCTGATGCTGGATCCCAGGACCCTGAGACCATGACCTGAGCTGAAGGCAGATGTTTAACCAACTGAGCCACCCAGGCACCCCAAGGAAAAGAAAACTCCTTTAGAGTGAAGAATGTCTGGATGTGTATCTACAACAGCACCATGATCACTCTTACAGGTGTTAAACTTTAAAAATCTTGGCCTTGTTTTTAAAAAAGAAGAAAATAAGGGAAGAGACATCACTGTACATCCCTTTTTTACTTTAGAAAAGTTGTCATTTTAAGTTCTTTCTCTCTTTGAAATGTACGTAAATCATTATATATATATATATATAATGTAAATCATTTTAAAAAGCCAAGTGAGCCTCCTGCTGGCCTCAAGACCCAGGAAGGTCTTTCTCAAGGACCCGTCTCTCTGAAATGAACTCATCAAGGACGACAGGCTCGCATCTTCCCACAGGCACTGGGGGACAGGGGCACTCACTCCCCTGGGAGCCTTGCACCAAGTGGCAAAACTACCTCCAGGCATAAAGATAAGGAGAAGCTTGTTTCTCCTCTGGATACAGTCAATTAGCTAACACGCAGCCCCCCCCCCCCCAGCTCCCAGGCAAATATGGGATTTGGTGCCAGCAGGTGCTTGGGAAGTGGTGCCAGCAGTTGCTCATGAAGACTAGATCACCTGGAGAACAGGAACAGCACAATTTGTGTCTTGTTGGCCACACGGAAGAGCGAGATTTCAGTCTCTGAGATGGCTCTGAGGCACTTTACATTCTGGTCTAATCATTTTTCAGCAATAAAGCTGTTTTCTTCCGCTCCCCCCTTTCTGAAGTTGGGAGGAGATGTTTCTGTTTCCGCAACAGCATCCTGCCTCAACTCTGGGCACTGAAAGACCCGACAGGTTGCATCCTTCCTCTGGTTCCCAGCAAACTTGTCCATTTAACTGCTATTCCCCCTTAAAAGAGTGAAATCTTGCAATTTGAAAGGAACTGGGTCAACCAAGAGACTTCTGTGACTACAGTATGAATGTCCCTATGTGTCGTTCCACCAGAAAAAAGGAAAAAAAAAAGTCCACCTTTAATTTAAGGTCTGGGGGAAAGGGAAGATTTCTCCAAAGGTACAAAGGAAGGAAGATGGCACTGCGAGTGGAATACACAGCATGAGCACAGGACACAGGAGGAAAACCCAAGTGTTTGCAGAACACTGAGAAATCCAATCACTTTATGCGCTGAGACTGTGTAGGTGCCTGGTATACAGAGCCAGTAATGCGACTTAGGACGACAGTGCGGATACCTGAATGCCAGGAAAAGGATCGAAAATATTCAAGAAGACTATTAAAATACAACCCAGCTTGTCTCTGAAGGGAGCAGTACAGGACTTAACACGGGTCTTTCATGAAAAATATGAACGAGTATGTTCAGTGCTACCCTTGCTTGACAGTTCTATAAAAACGAGCTCCCAGATTCCAGGCAAGATCTCCCGACACGAGAAGAAAATACAAATCACAACTTTTCCAGGGCTCTCGGGACTTGGTCTTTCATTTGTCCACAATTATCTGTTGTGTCTCTAACAGGTAACAGCAGTTTGGGATGTTGTTATGAAAACGGCAGGACTGTTTCAAGGAATATTTCTTTGTTCCCATCTCATCTTCTGGGCCAGAAGCAACCACTGCTCTCACTTGTCTTCGGCTGTACTCACAGTGGCGAAGGCCAGTGGGTCTGGGTTTTCTTTGACCTTCCTTCTCATTTTCAGGGAGGTGTCCTGCCTATTTAAAGATGATTTGTTGAAACCAAAGGAGCAGTCACCACGGAAATATAAGAACCCGCAGAACGTCCTCTTTCATTTGCAAAATCTGCAAAGACAGATGCTTTTGGAAAGTGGCTCTTATTTAAGTATGGCAGCTATACCTGCTTGTTTTCCAAGTCACATAAATCTCTCACTGGCCTAAGGTAATTGCAGTGGAGCTTCAAAAACCTGGACAAAGTAAGGAATGGACATGAGCAGTAACCATTTGTATTAACAACTCCTACTTCTTTTGATGGGTATATTAAAAGCATAAGGATTGAGGGTGAGGAGAAGAGAGGGAAAGGCTGTATTTTAACTCTTTCCCATGACTTCATTAAAAGAATTTTCATTTCAACAGATGCTTCTATAATCAGAGCTGAGATCTAATTTATTTTTGGAAAACAGAGAAAATGAAAATGTTATGAATAGTCTTATTTCAGGCAATCAAAGAGAGTGGAACAAGAAATCTAGTATTTGATTTGTTTTTCACAAGCACGGTTCAAAGAACATCTGTGCTTAAATCATGGATCCGTCTGTATAGGGTTCTCCCTTGGAAGTTTTAGTAAGAACTGAGTCCATTGATCTGCAATTTGGTAAACTTGAGGTTTTTGAAGGGCAGCCAAAGTTTCACTTAGTTTTTCAACTCCTCCCTCCCTCCCTCCTTCCTCACTCCCTTCTTCCCTCCCTCCTTCTCTCTCACCTGAGCACATCTATCTTGTTCCTAGAGAACTTAGGATACATTTTTATACCCAAGACATCATTGTGCTAAAACTTGCAGACAATAGCCAGCCAGCCTTATTGAGGCACTGAGTTCTTTTTAAAGAAATATTTCATTTACTTTCTTAATGAATATGTCTGTCTTTAGTGGAAGAAAGGCCAAAAAATACAAGTGCTACTTCCCATGAGAATTTACGAGTTTTAAATCAAGCCAGGGTTCAGGTCTGAGACATTAATACACACATGATTCACTCTAGACTCAAGATAATTATTATTTTTAAAAATCCACCTAGCCATTAATCAATCGGAAAAATTAATCAACTGGAAAATCTTTCAGAATCTTAGTTCATTCAGAAGAGTTTCCAAGTGTTCGCCCTTCTGAGGCATTTCAGATTAAATCATGAAACTTTTCATGAAATAGCACATAAATCAAAGAATAGGTGTTAACAGTAGTTAGTACAGGGCTCAGTTGCACGGGGCTCAATAAACAGTAGCTGGTAATTTAGCAGCACAACAGCGGCAGGAATAGTACTAATCCCAAACCCTCTCCGGCCCCAGCGGCTCATTTCACAGATGAGGCCCAGAGAAATTCAATGATCTGCCCAAGGGTACAAAGCTAGCCAGTGGCAGAGCTGAAATTGGAATGCAGGCCCCCGACAAACCTAGTACTGTTTACACAATACCATGAGGGAAAGGATTTTTTTCAATTATAATGAGCTATTTTGTCATATAAAATATCCTTAGAATGGATAGAAAGCTTAGCTTTCCTTCTATCCTCAGGTAGCAAGTCTTCTCGGTTTCTATCCTGCACAACTTATAATTTTAGAACATGATGGCCTTCTTCTCAGCCCTCTCCTTCCTTTAGCCTCTCTGCTACACTTAACACCATCACCTACACCGTCCTTTGGCCTAAGGACCTCACTCTAAACCAATCTCTCTCTATTCTGTTTGCTTGCTCCCTCCATCCTTGTGGACCTGAAGTAAGGAAAATTCTAAAGTTGAACCCTTCAATCTCTGCATGGTCTCCTTCAGACATCACACATATTCCCAAGTATTCTCTGTGCAGATCACTCCAAAACCTTCATCTTCGTCCCTAATGTCTTTCTCAAAATCTAGCAGCACATTTCTAATATCCCACTGGATATTGCTATTAGGTGTCCTCAGATAACGTCGAAATTACCAAGGCCAAAGTCAACAACATCTTCCCCTCAAAAGTAGCTCAAAATCTTACTCTAGTTCCTTACCACCAAGACCAGAACTACTCCAAGAGTCTCTTCACGGACAGCTCTGTCAGTAGTTCTTACCATCTTAAAAATACCCCAAAAGCAAGGAATCTTCCTGAGGCACAGCCTATCACATTGCTCCTCAGATCAAATCTGTGCAACCACTTCACTGGGCCTACTAGATAGGATCTAAATGCTTTGGTCTTATAACCGAGACACTTCATTGTGTCCAGCCCTATTCTCCACTATGTTCATTCAATGTCTCAGCAAATAGAAACGCTACATGTGAGGTTTGTAGGTTTGCCTAGTGGTTCTCTTTGGGACTGAGGCAATGAGAAAAGGCACTCGGTGCTCAGAAATACAGGGACTGCTTTTCTGAGGACAAAAATGAAATGTAAACAGCATAATATTTTTTTGAGTTGATGTCACTCACTGTTAACACTCCTGAAACGAAGACCTTCACTTTCTAGAAAGGTTTTATGGTCACTGTCTTCCACAGATAATTCAGGCTAAATTACATTCTCTTTTTTTTTTTTTTTAATTTATTTATTTATTTATGATAGTCACAGAGAGACAGAGAGAGAGAGAGGCAGAGACACAGGCGGAGGGAGAAGCAGGCTCCATGCACCGGGAGCCTGATGTGGGATTCGATCCCGGGTCTCCAGGATCGCGCCCTGGGCCAAAGGCAGGCGCCAAACCACTGCGCCACCCAGGGATCCCCTAAATTACATTCTCAATGATAATACTACTGAAGAAAAGCAGAAAAGCTACTTCATTTCTAACAAAAGGTTAAAGAAGTCTGTCCAAAAATTAACATTAAAGACTCAGAATTTAACATTTTGCTAGCTGGGCTGCAACATTTTTTTTTGAAGGCTTGAAGGAGCTTTAATAAAGTTTGGTCAAGGAGAGACTCCTTGTCAATGGTGCTTGGGAGATGAGGATGGCAGTAGGAGGAAGCTGTGACAAATAGAAATTTCTTAAGTGTTACAATGGAACATATAATGTTTTTTGTTTTTAATTGGCAGTTACTGAAGCTTACTATAGCTTACTTTTTCTCTCTCCCATATTATTAACAAAAATTGTCTAGATTCTGAATTCTCAGAATGTTTAGGGACTGGAATCATGAATTCTCCCCTGGGAAGGCTACTAAATCTCTCCAACCAAGAAACACCTCTACAATAGCAATTCTTTGATTTTCTCACATTCTATTTCTTGTTTTTATGCATCCCTTTCTTCCAAAAAAAAATTCTCTCTCTAATGTAAATTAAACTGAAATGACAGTTATCACCTATCTGATTGGCCTAAGTCCCAAAATTTGACCACATACTCTTTTGGGAGTTTAGTAGACCAGTGGGCACTTCATATATTGCTGGTGTTAATGCAAAATGGTATAAACCCTGGGGAGGAAAATTTGGCAAAGTTACATGTGCTTTTAGCCTATAATCCAGCAGTTTACTTCTAGGAATACATCCCAAAGTAATACTAGCAAAAAAAAAAAAAAAAAAGAGCCCATTTCTGTAGCACTATTTAATAATAGCAAAGTACCAGAAATAACTTACAAGTGGATTAAAACAAACCCCAGTATCCCTTGCTCAACATTTGCTTTTTCTTTTTCCTCTTTTTCCCCTTTCCCTTTGTTTACATCTCCACCCCACATCACTCCCAAACCTTGACAAACCAAAAGGATTGCAAAAGAGCTCTTTAAAGAACTGCTACAAATGCCAGGAGCAGATTAAGCCCAGAACCCCAAACAAGAGGCCTGAAGAACCAAAACAATCTCTGACTGTTCCAACCACAAGTTCATCCACAGTTAGAGGGTAAATCACTTGACCATAGCACAAGGACATGTACTTTGCTCTTCAAGTTCCATAAAATTCCCATGAAATTTCAGTTCTGAAGCAGTTCAGGGAATTACCTCATCTTCAGGCGCTACAGCAACTGAGTAAAGTTTTTAACATCTACTTGAATCATTTTAACTATAATTTTTGTTTGACAAAACTAAAGGTACATCAATAGCAGCTGACTAAATAAACTATGTTACATCCACCAAATGAAGTAGTATAAAAAGAACTATAAAAAGGTCCAAGGAATATCTACATACTACAATTGGATGATCTCCAGAAATACTGAAAAAAAAAATTCAGTGAAGAAAAAAATGTTGAGCATGCTACCATTTATCTAAGAGATGAAGATATAGAAACATGTACAGATTTACTTTTTTAAAGATAAACAAAAATTTTTAAACAGTTACCTATAAAGGGAAGGAGAGAAAAGCATGAAGGAAACAGGGAGAGTACTTCAACTTCTCTGAATATGCCTTGGTTTTTGTTTTTTGTTTTTGTTTTTGTTTTTTATTTTTTTTTGGTAAAGATTTTATTCATTTATTTGAGAGAAAGGGAACATGAGCAGAGAAGAGAGGGAGAAGCAGAAACCCCTGCTGAGCAGGGCTTGGTCCCAGGACCCCGAGATCATAACCTAAGCTGAAGGCAGATGCTTAACCAACTGAGCGACCCAGGCACCCCTGAATATGCCTTATTTTTTAGATACAAATACTCTACGTAATAAATAAATTTTTAAAACCAAGCTCTGTAAACTAAAAATAATATGAAACCATGAGTCTGTGGTAGTATAGCCACAGTGAGGGAAGCTAGTTACTACTATTCCATGTTCTCAGTAATCATTTGTTGGAGGTAGTATTGGCATTATGATCCTTGGACTGTTCTGTGTCCACTGTTGAATAAAACAAATGAACAATTATATTGGTATCATTAGTCACCAGGGTTTCCAGCATAGAAAAAAATACAAAACTAAAAGAAATTAAGTAAAATTCTATAGTCCTAAATTTTAATTGGATTTTCATAATTCATCTGAACTTATAATAAAATTTATCTTGAAGCTCATATTTCCTAGTATTATACACTGGAAAAACTTTGAAACAGCATTCAATCCAAAGGTCATGGGCACCCCTACTTTCCAGATTATAGTTCAAAATGCCATTTCCTACTGAAATGAAGCAGGTCTTCTCAGAAAAATAGTTTATTCCAGGTTTGAGGCAGGCAAACTGTAAAATAAGGTTGAGATACATTGTCGCACTAAAAACAGGGCTGTTTGAAAATACTCTGGAGACAGCTTAGAAAGGTTCTCACTGACCAAATGTAAGGCAATCTGAGTAGAAGTATAATAAAATTCAAAATTATAATTATAAAAATTAATTAATTTTTATAATTATAAAAATTAATTAATTATTCACCTAAGACGCTAAATATGAAACTAATACTATTTGAAAATGTCTAAATTTTTAAAATCGCACTTTTATCCTGCCTTTCCTGCACTGTTCTTCTGTGAAAGCAAATATTTTGATGAGCAATTTCCCTTTATACTCTAGACAATAAATAAATAAATAAATAAATAAATAAATAAATAAATAAATAAAATCACAGAATTAACATACAACTACTTTGTAACCCCTCACGAATTAATACATCTAGGCAATAAGCATCAGTGGCTCTAAGCTAATAGGTAAGTATACATCAGCACCTATTAAGTGTTGTTGCCAAAAGGTCTAAACTGAATATGACCATACTTCTAGTTTGAATTTCAATTTACAAAAAAAAAATAATACAGGAAACAAGTAAATGGGTTAAAAACATACCAAGAATTCAATCAGGAAAACCCACACTATATAAATACTACTGGACAAATAACCTGATTTATTCAACTGATAAATTTTAAGTAAGAAGAAAAGGGGCATTTAGGTTAAAATTTTTTTTTTAGATTCCACATTTAAGTGTGATCATATAGTCTTTCTATGACTTATTTTCCTTAGTATAATGCTCTCAAATTCCTTCCATATTGTCAAATATTGCAGTTATTTCCTTTTTTATGGCTGAATAATATTCAATTGTGTGTGTATCACATTGTGTGTATGTATACTCCACATTGTATTAATGCATCCACTGATGAACTTTTATGTTGTCTGCATGTCTTGGCTATTGTAAATAGTGCCTCATTGAACATAGGGGTGCAGTTACCTTTTCCAGACAATTACTTCTAATTCTTCAGAAATATGGAATTGCTAGATCATATGGTAGTTCTTTTCTCAATTTTTTGAGGAATATCCATACTGTTTTCCATAGTGGCTGCACCACTTTACTTCCCCATCAACAGTGCACCAAGTGTCCCCTTTTCTCCACATTCTCTCCAATATTTGGTATCTCTTTTTGGTGACAGCCATTTTAACAAATGTAAGGTGATATCTCACTGTAGTTTTGAATTGAATTTCCTTGATGCTTAGCGATGTTGAGCACCTTTTCATGTTCCTATTCCCCTTTTTATGCCTTTTTGGGGAAAATGTCTACTCAGTTTCTCTGTCAATTTTGTAATCAGATTGTTCCTTTGCTATTGGAGTTCTTTATATATAAATATATATATATATATCCTTATATATACATTTATATATACACATGTATTTATATGTATACATATAACATACATGCATTATATAATATTTCATAAACTAGAAGACATTGATAAAAGATTTTCAAGATAACACAAATAAGTGAAAGGATATTCAATGCTCATAGGTTGGAAGAATTAATATTGTTAAAATGTCCATAATACCCAAAGGAATCTATAGATTCAATGCAATCTCCATCAAAATTCTAATGACATTCTTCAAAGAAACAGTATAATTTTAAGATTTAGATAAAGCCACAAAAGACCTTACATAGCCTAACAATGCTGAGAAAGAACACGACAGGTAAAGGCATCATACTTCCTGATTTCAAGCTATACTACAAAGTTGTAGAATCCAAACAGTATGGTACTAGCCTAGAGAGATACATAGGTCAGGGGAACAGGATAGAGAACCCAGAAACAAATTTGTGCATATACGATCAACTAATTTGTGACAAAGGAACCAATAAATAATGTATGGAAAACTGGACAGCCATATGCAGAATGAAACTGGATTTCTATCTTCCATCATACCCCAAAACGACCTGCAAATGTATTAAAGACTTGAATATAAGACCTGAAACCATAAAACTGGAAGAAAACCAGCAATAGGGAACTTGACATGAGTCTTGACAGTGTTTTTTATTTTAGATTTGACATCAAAAGCAAAGACAACAAAAGCAAAAATAAACAAGTGGGATTACATCAAAGTAAAAAACTTCTGCACAGCAAACTAAGCCATCAACAAAAGGAAAAGGCAGCCTACAGAAAGAGAATATATTTGCAAACAGTATCTGGTAAAGACTTAGCATCCAAAATATATAGTTTTTTTATAAATATTTTAAAGAGTCATTATCTTTCAGAGAAATATGGAAATATTTTCAGAAAAAAATGACCAACATCTTAGACCTTCTTATCCAGGGGTAGAGCAGTAGGGGGAGGTATAATTGCAACAAAACTGGGTTTTGTGGAAGCTGGGTGATTTGGCCAGTATCACACAGCTAGTAAGCAATAAAGCTAGAACTCTAATCTCACTTGTCTGATCCCACATCTATGATCTATTGATACAGAAATCTCTCAAATGCACCAGACACATGCACAGAACCATTTGTAAATTGGTGACTACCTATATTACCTAGCTTTTAGAGTTTTCTGTGCCTTAAATATGCATTCAATGAACTTCACAAGTATATATGGATTATACCAAAGAGTGAAGCCAACTAAAAGAGTGGTAAATTAGAATGAGAAAACAGCACAAGAAATGGGCATTTTTTAAATGAATAACAAGGTTTTTTTAATAAATGCTTTTGTTAATACATTCTATTCATAACTGATAGCACCTGTATAATAGAAATGAGTCTGTGGTATGTAATAGAAATGAGCTTACAATATAAGCACATAACTAAAAAATAAAGATTCTGAGTGCATATAGTGTATGGCTTTCCAAGTTCTTTATCAGCACCATAACTGCCCTCTTGTTTGTCTTGTTGTTCCAGTGATTTATGGAAGCCAGAAAAGAAAACCGTAGTCTCCAGGACCCTAGGGCAAGACTTAATAGTGCCCTCGCAGCCTAAAATAATTGATACCTCTTTTTTAAATGCCAAACAAAGGAAACTCTAGGCCAGCGTCCAGGGTTACCATCATCATAATTCTAAGATATTTAAGTCAGGTGAATCTGATATTAAGTGATTAGCATCACACTGGGTGGATACTTTAGACAATTCTCTTTGAGGAAAGGAATTTCCTGGTGATGCAGCTACTGTCAAGATGCACCTTCTTCTGATATCTTGCCAAGACATAAAAGAAATACTAATTTTGAAACTCGTCCAACTTGTACATCAAGTCAGCCAGTTTCCTGGGATAGATCACCCTGCCTTTACGTTCTTCCATTTCTACGTTTGCTCTACTAGAGTTATGTATTTATTACTTCTCTATAGGATTTACTAAATAGAGAACACACAGAGCTATAAACCCCAACTGCAGAATGGGTTTTATCAAACAGCAGACTACCTTGGCTGTTGGCCTATTATTATGTCTCTAGTCAAGAACATTTTATTCCCCCAGTTTTCAAAACTGTTTATTCTTAGTTTTACACCTCAGCTGCTGCACCATTTCTTGATTGATCCACAATTTAGAACAAGTAAGTAGTTTGCAACCTAACAACATTGTATTATTCACTTTGCTCTAGCCCATGTCATTTAAGGTGTCATGTAGTCTAACTATACATCTTATTGTTGCTATTATTATAGTATTAGTCAGTTATTATTTTATTATTAATCATTCCCTTTCTTCTGCTGACTCACATAGTCTACAGTATTTGAAGAGAAAAAAATAGAGAGCATAAGTAAGCAAATCCTCTCTGCTAAAGTTTCCCATTAGAGAACAATTCAAAATTCCGCAACTTAGGCCCTGTAGTTTAATGGTATTGAAAGAAATCTATAGCTGTATTGAGGACAAAGTTGGAGCAGCAACAAGAAATTTCTGCTACGTAACACTCCCTTGGTAATGAATCATCAGGAAAAACATCCTCCAAAAGGTAAAGGTTTCATAAGATACTGTATAGGACCTCTTTTCTTCCCTTTTGATGTATTACATACTGATAATACTGAAATCAAGTAAGAATATATAAATTTAACATTAAGAAATTGGCCATAGGCCCACATCTACCATTTTTTTAATTCATGAAGGATTAGGAAGATGACCTGAATGTAACTATATTGTCTCTCTTATACAGGATATTTTTTTTTTACAGGATATTTTTTAAATGTAATTGGAAACTTACTGAAGCAAATCATCACAAAAATCTCTATCAAAAAGAAAACAGTATTGATCATGTAGCAAAAACCATTCTCTTGAAAAAGAAAACATTTCAGACAAATTTAATATTCTTATTTGACAAAATGATAGGCCTAGAAGATAAGGAAACAAGGATGCTTTCCTTCCTCCCTTCCTTTCCTTCTTCCTTCATCCTTCAACAAACATTTACTGAGGGACAACGACATGCGAAGAAATAAGAACAGTCCGTGCCCTTAGGAATCACATGCTCTAGTGACTAACTAAGGTCAACACATAATAACAAGGTGGATACATTATGAGAATGTAAATCAAAATTGTATAAATGCCCAAAAGAAAGCTCCCATAGCTCCATGAGATAGAAAACCCTCTTGACATTTCCTGAATGATATATTCATCGATACATCAAAAAGAGTTTCCGATCTGGTAACTACAACAATCCAGCAGGAAAAAAGCAGTGCTAAGGGCATTAATTAATCTTGGGTCCAGAGTGGTTTAAAGTATTTTTTCACAACCTTCAAGATGGACCAAGCAGCTTGCTCAGTGACACTGTAGACAACTACATCAAAAGTTCTCAAGGCAAGCGCTGATTCCTGCATCTCTGTATTTATGCTCAGTATAAACACAAAGTAGATGTTTTAATACATAGTGGTTTCACACTCAAAGCTAGAAAAACATGCAAATCATTTTCACCATAGAGACAGAATTAAGATGACAGTGACCTTGGTGAGTTAAAAACAAATAGAAAATAAATGAAAACTAGAGCAAACCTTTGACTTTAATTCAAATAACCTGGGTTCAAATTCAGATTCAATCACCCAGGAAGCCGAGTAGGCTTCAGCAGGGTACCTAACATCTTTGACTCTTAACTATTTAGGTATAAAATGAAGATGAGGATACTGATACTAATCCTTCAGGTCATTTTGAGGCATCAGTGAATGAATACACACACACACACACGCACGCACACAGACACATGGAGAGATTCTTAATTCAGAATATGGCCCATGTAGAGTACTCAGTAAACATAAGTCTCAGATCCTCATGATATACATGGTGGGGGGGGGGAGGGAGATTTCACAATTATCAAAGATCTTGAAGGGTCTCCTCATTATTTTCCTTTTAAGACATTTTAAGCTGAATTCATGTGGAAAAGCTTACTCCACGACCTTCCTTATCAAAAGTTTCAACCTCTCTTGAGAGCAGTAAAACAGTGGCATCAATGTCAAACATAAACTTTGCCCATTCATTTAGTTGACAACTATTGCCTATACCTCATGTCATGGATTGTGTTCCAGACCAGTGTCTCAGTAACCCTGGGTCTGAGTTCTGACCTAGATAACCAGGTGAATGATAATTTCCAGTGCTGGAAATTCACTATTTTCTGAAACAACTTTCGGCCTTTGGACAGAATGAAATATTCTTCACTAAGAAAAATAGAGGGAGAAGAATTTTGAGGAAGTAGAAAACGAGTTCCATCTGAGAGGTGTAGAGTTTGAGATTCCTCTGAGACATCAAGGTGGAAAGGCCATGAATACAGTTGGACAGTCAGATCAAAGGGGTCTTGCCAGGCCCCAGATTTGGAAATTGTCAACATAAAGGTAGCAGTTAAATGAGAGTAGATGATCAACAAGGATAAGAATATATTGATAAGAGACATGCCATGGACAGAATCCTAGGAAACATCAATATTTCATAGAAAGGCTAAGGGAGAAAAGCCAGCAAAAGAGGTTCTAAAGAAATGGTTGTAGAAGTAGGAAGAGAACCACAAATACTGTTAACAAGACTACAGGCAAGGAGAGTTGAGCAGAAAAAGAAGGGATTGGCCATCTAGCACAAACATCAAAGACAGCCAATAAAATGAAGCCTAAATAAAATCCACTGGACAAAGAATTGAACTTACTTGTAAAAATAAAAATGTTCAAAGATAACAATAAAGGGTCCATTTAATGTTTGAATACCTCCAAAAGAATGCTCTCCAAGGAACTGCCCACTTGTACTTTCATGAACGCTCCCAGAGTTAAAAATTTACCACTTTCTAAAACTCTTAATCTTTGGACAGCTCTAAATATTACAAATTTCCTCATTTTAAATCAGAATCTTTTCCTTTTATGCCTGTCCACTGATAATACCAGTTTTCTAAATATCTGAAGATAAATGTTCTGATACAGCACTTTGCCAATTTGCAAACGTGTGTATATACATAAATACATTATTTGTTTATTGGCTCACTCTCGCCCTAGATTACAAACTCCAAGAAGGATACTCTGCTTTATGTATTAAGTATCTGCAGCACATGGCACAGTCCCTGACATATAGTAAGTGCTCCATAAACAATGATTAAATGAATTAATGTATTGACAAACAAGATTTTAAACTCTAAAATTACTGAATGAATTTTCAGCATTCCTCTGGGGTTCTTTTTTCCTCACTGGATTAATGTTCATATAACTTTCTAAATCGGTATGAGAAAGATAGACAAGGTGCCTCTCCAACTCCCTTCCAGAAAGCTGATCATATGAAAAGCTTACAAAGATTATTTATAGTAGAAACACCTCACTGGGAAATCAGGCAACTCTCAGATCTGGTCTGCTACTATCTGTGTCCTTCAGCACATCTGGCTACTTTTCTGGACTTTGAAGTGATGCTTTTGGATTATAAATATTCCAGGGGTTTTTTAATGGCTCAAAACTGTAAGATTATGCAGGAGGGGGAAGTAGAATCACTTGTAAATGTTATAATAAAATGTGTAAAGAAAAATATTTGAAATGCCTACTCATTGCTCTGATCATATAATTTCTTCAAACTTCACATTTTTCTTTTCTGAAGTTATTGGGTATCAACAGTAAGCTCCTTTTATACCACGTTTTTACTTTGCCATATCCCCAGTCATTTGAAATAAAACTGCCCTGTCATCTTCAACAAAGTGGCTCTTCAAAGGGAATTATATTGTTGTTTGTTATGATTTTAAATCTTATCTCTCACAAGGGGCTTTTCTCTAGCCCCAGCTAGAAAGTTTTGTTACTACTTATAATTTTAGAACACAATCTAGGGGATCCCTGGGTGGCTCAGTGGTTTTGCGCCTGCCTTTGGCCCAGGGTGCGATCCTGGAGTCCCAGGATCGAGTCCCGCATCAGGCTCCTGGCATGGAGCCTGCTTCTCCCTCTGCCTGTGTCTCTGCCTCTCTCTCTCTCTCTCTCTCTCTCTCGCTCTCTAGGTCTATCATAAATAAATAAAAATAAATCTTTAAAAAAAAAAAAGAACACAATCTATAGTGATAACTACTACTACATTCTAGAAGCAAAAGCTATAATTAAGACCAAAAAAATGAGTTAAGTATACAAAGGGCATATAATATACACATACCTAAAAAATATACATTTTATACATACACACACACACACACAGGTATTGCATAGTACCTCTTGTTTAAAAAGAAAGGAGTATGTTCCCATTCTTTTCCTTCAAAGACAGAGTCAAAAGAAAAAAAAAACATAGCTGTAATACAGGACTCCTCCTTTGATGTTGTCATCATATTAAAAACACTCATAACCTTCAAGAATAGGAACCTATTATTCATATTACCATAGAATGTCTGCCGCTTGCATTATCATATCATTAGGGGGGAAAATCCATTTACAGATATATTTTGTTTTACTCAAAAAGGAATTGTCTGAATTCTTCCAATATAATTAATGTTTTCATGAGGCTTTGTCATTAATCCGAAAATTAGAAGATTGCATTGTTCAATACTCACCAAGCATTTAGCATCTAATTAGGCTTATATAATGTTCTACAGATGCAACTGAGTTGTGCACCCAGGGCTTCTGCATAGGCTATTCCCACCCCTGCCCCCAAGCAACCTGTTTCTTACACAGCAAAGAGCCCGAGAGATTTTTGTAGGATAAATGAAATAGGACATTTCAGTCTGAATTTAAATTCCGGAAAAGGACACACTTTACCTCACATTTGTTTTTGGAGATTTTTTTTTTCAGTTCAAGGGGGTGAGTATATAAATGAATTTTCAAATTTTCTTGAATGTAAGTACTATATCTCATTACTTGAAGTTTTTCATCAAATGAAATTAGAGAATCATAGAAAGCCACTTATGGGAAATTTGAGATCCATTCAAAGAATGTTATGGGTATTAGTGTAATTTTAATGATACAATTCTAAATGTAAAAGAATAAGATCTACTTAGGAGGTCTAGATATAAATAACTTGAACCAAGACAATCCTCCAACCAGCATTGTGTTAAGCAGAATGAGTCTCATATTCCAACGAGTATGATTAAATGCATACTGTATGGTTAAAAACCCAGCTCTGAAGGCAGAGGGTGTGGCTCAAGACTCATTTCTGCTCCTTATAAGCTGTGTGGCCATGGTCAAGCCATACATTTGTATTAAAATAGGAAAAACAGGATCCCTGGGTGGCTCAGCGGTTTGGCGCCCGCCTTTGGCCCAGGGCGCGATCCTGGAGTCCCGGGATCGAGTCCCGCGTCGGGCTCCCTGCATGGAGCCTGCTTCTCCCTCCTCCTGTGTCTCTGCCTCTCTCTCTCTATTGTGATAAATAAATCTATAAATAAATAAATAAATAAATAGGAATAACAGTGGTTCTTTCCTCCAGAATTTCTATGTGAATTAAATGAGATAATTCACGTAAAGCGTTTAGCACAGTGGCTGGCACACTGTAAATGCTTAGGTTTTAAATGTTAAAAAAAAAAAAAAAAAAAGTCTATAGATCTCCACAGAGTAAAGACCACAGGGGAGAAGTCTCTGTCCCCTCACAGTGTTCTTGTCCATGACAGCTGTGCAGGGACCCAGCCTTGGTACACAATGATATTCAGGGGGTAGCAGAGACAGAAAGTAAATAGGCAACTCTGGGCATGCTCCCCACTTTCCTCCATCGTGCTCTCTTCTACCCTAGGCAGGAGGTCACTGCAGGAAAAGTGGTCTCCATGGTTCATGGGGCCCAGTTGCTCCAAGCTGGGCAAAAACCCAGAGAGAGAACAGAAAGGTGACTTTTCCTGTGGACAATAAGAGTTAAGCATCTTTTATACCCAAGCTGCTCTCTAGGGCTCGCTCCTTATTGATTTTTAAACCCTCTTCCTGGAGATCTCCTCCAGTTAGGTCTCAACAGCTACACGTACACTGGTGCCTCCCAAACCTCTATCTCTAAACCGTAATTCCATTCTGAAGATCAGACCCAAATCTACCAGTACTTATGCAGGTTTTCTTTTGGGTAGCCCAAGGATGCCCCAAACTCAAAATGCTTAAAATTAAACCAATTACCCTTCATCTAGATAGACTGAAGTAGGCTTTGGGATCTCACTGTCTCCTAACTAGGACCCCTTCTTCACTCTCTTCTCTCCCTGCCCCACACATTCAATCTCCAAGACCAGCTGATGCCATCTTTCCCCTCTAAATGGCACCTTCTTTTCCTCCCTACTTCCAACTCTTTTTTTCAATCTCTTGCCAGTTCTCACCACAATCACTGAACTAGCTCTCTAGTTGGCATCCCTGGCTTCTTATCCTGTACCCTCTCTGGAAACTATCCTCTATACTGACACCAAAGAATCTAAGCACCAGAGGAGGATGGGCCTCAGGAGAGACTCCAATGAGGGAATACTAGTAGCCTGGCAGCAGTATAGTAGGTCACTCATTTTTGTTTTGTAAAACTGTAGTTTTACTTAAAATAGCTATGAAAGTAGACCTAACTAGCAAAGAAAATGATTTCCTTTGATGTGACAGGTAGATATATTGTCAAGAACTGTGAAGGCTCTGAGAGTTTTACCCTACTTGCAAGCCTACAAGTTAGCCTACCATTTTTATGGATGCTGGGAAAAGGCCTAGGACTCCTGGCCCGGAGACAGAGGGCTATTTCTCAACACACAGCAAGCAGCATGATCACATTTAAATTGGTTTCCTTTGCCCCCAAGTCCCACAGGTGGGATGTAAGGCAGCCCACATCGTGGAACCCAATATTATATAATGGACTACAAGGAGATCTTCCTTTTTCTGGAGGGAAACATTTTTATTATGCCGGACAGCGAGCAAGTCGGCCTGGTGATTCACAAGGAGACATCATCGTCCAAGGCTATTCACTCTTTGAACATCCTTAAAAATGTATTCTGGGCAGTGAGTAGTAAGTATCCTGAGAGACACATAGAAAACTGTCTCCCAATAGCCAAGCCTTGAATTCAAACCACGCTCTTGGCACCCACTAGCTAAATCATTTTTACCACTGTCAGTTTTCTCACCTAAAATTGAGGACAGCACTCATCCCTAACTCACAGCCATTCTACAAAATCAAGTGACATCACATACATGAAAGAATTTTGTAAGAAATATAGCATTAACTATGCACATGTAATCATTTATGCCTCTGGAACTTTGTCAATTATTATAGAAACCAAAGATGAAAGCAATTTAGAATTGTATAAGAAATTAAAGATCAATTAATAAAACACTTAATAAATGCCTGACTATAGGCTTGGGTAGTACAAGGTGAAGAATAAGACACATTCTTTGACCTCCAGAATTCCAGTGTAGCGAAGTAGCAGATAGGACCGCATCCAAGATATATTCATGTGATAGAACAGAAGCATGGAAGGATAATCCATGGTCACCACTGACTTCTAAAGCTTGGAGGGACGTTAAGTAATCATTAAACCTAATCATTTCATTTACCAATGAGAAAAATATTCAACAACTTTTTTTTAGAATTGATGACTATGTGATGGCAGACTCAGAACTAGACCCACTCTTTCTGACTTTCAATTTGATAAAAAGCCTTGGCAGAAATTTCATATTCCTGATAAAGAGTTTTTTGCAAGACCGAGGGGAAAATCTGGTTTGGCACCATGCATTTTTCTCTCCTCTATAGTCTTATTTCAGTTCACTGCCATTTTACTTCTTTGTTCCCCAAGAACTACAATGGATTTATTCGTTCTTTGTCTAACTCCTTACCTCTCTCAAAGGTCAAGGGTTTCCTCTTTTATTTGTATGAAAATGTGAGCTAGAACAAACTTCCCTTCTGATCTCTGTCTTCTCCCTTTCACTCCATCTGGCCCCCTACCTAATCCCTCTTCCCCTTTACATCCCACAAAACGCTAACCCTGTCACCTTCTTGACCACTGGCTGCCAGTTATTCAATCTGCTTCTTTCTTTCATTTCACCCCAGTAGGCCATACCATCTACCTAGAGGACTGGAAGCAGATTTCACAAAATATGAAGTAAAACATTAACCATGAGCTCTTGAGTCCACCTCAAAGGCTGAACGTAATCAGCTGCTAGGAAAAGATACAAGGCCAGGAAAGCCACAGCTCAGCTACTCTTCCTAGAAGTACCACTGGCCTTAGACAACATAGGAGTTAGGGCGCCAACCCCCAGCACAGCTGAGAATTCATGTATAACTTTTGACTCCCAAAAAAATCCAACTACCATTGACCAAAAGTCTTACCTGTAACATCAATAGTTAACTAACGCATATTTCCTAGGTTGTATGTATCACATACTGTATTCTTACAATTAAGTAAGCTAGAGAAAAAATATTAAGAAAATCATAAGGAAAAGCATTTATAGTACTGTATCTATTAAAGAAAAAAAACACAGGTAAGTGGATGCACACAGTTCAAACCCTCAAGGTACGGGGGTCAACTGTTTAACATGGACCTTGATCCAAGGTAAAATTCACCAGTAAGCTTGATTTTAATTCTACTTATTGATTTTAAAAATCTTTCAGTACTATGTAGTACCTAAATTTTTCATTAATCTATTTAGTATTGAGGCAGGGATAAGGAACAGATCTCTTTTTCAGTAAGTTCCACAGGAGCCCTAGTTCTATAATCTTAGAGGATGCACATTAATTATACGTGTATGAGTGTTTTGGGACATTACAGGGAAAAACCAGATCAATTCCATTTAAAGCCTGTCTTTAACTCATTGAAGAGTTCCAAAAATACTTTAAAGAGTAAAGGCATCATATTTAAGGTCTCTGAGAAACTTTTTAAGTATGAAGAAACTTTTTAAGTTTATGTGTGTATATATGCACACATGTATATGCTAATACATACAGTTCCATGCAGTCTTTTAAAATAAAGGCAATGCCAAAAATTCAGTTTTTAATAATCTAATGAGTTGACTTTTTTGGTTTATAATACACATAGGTTTCCTTAATAATTAAATATAGTGAAAGAGTTTTAAGTTTGTGAACTCTTCCATTGTAGCAAGCATTTTAAAGCTTTACTTAACACAGGAGGATTAAAATAAAAATCAATAAATACTTGAATGTATACTATCCCTACTAAGTAGTATTGGAAATTAGAATACCAATAATTTTCAGTATCATTGAAACCAAGAACAATAGTATCACATTCAAGAGTGTTCCTGAAGGTGAAAAAAGCAAATCTGGTTCATGATAAATTATGAAAATGGTAATTATGTAGATAAGAATAAATGGCTTTAAATTCCCTAATGAATGATGAGTCAAGATTGCTCACTGACAAGACAATCAAAATATACTCCATATGTGATTAACACTTAAATTTGACATTGACAAATATTACTTAATTTATACAACAGTAGAATCACAAACATACATAGCCTCTAAACCTCCAGGTTACAATAAATTGTGAAAAGAATGGAAATATTTGCCAGCATGTTTTGTCCTTCATGATTTGCCTAAAATGTATGTATTTTTTAGTGCTAAAATGTCCTTCAGGTTAGA